>NC_058132.1:103352868-103392660 GCF_016433145.1 Gracilinanus agilis
CTTTCTTTCTTTCTTTCTTTCTTTCTTTCTTTCTTTCTTTCTTTCTTTCTTTCTTTCTTTCTTTCTTTCTTTCTTTCTTTCTTTCTTTCTTCTTTCCTTCCTCTCTCTCTTTTTAAATCCTTACCTTTCATCTTAAAATCAATACTGTGTGTTGGTTCTAAAGCAGAAAAGTGGTAAGGGCTAGGCAATGTGGGTTAAGTGATTTGCCCAGGGTCACACAGCTAGGAAGTATATGAAGCCAGATTTGAACCCAGAATATACTGTCTCCAGGCCTAGCTCAGTCCACTGAACCACTCAGCTGCTCCCAATAATATTCTTTCAAAAAAAAAGTAAGCTCCTTCAGGGGAGGGACTATTCTACTTTTGTCTTTGTATTCCCAGTACCTTGTACACAGTATTTGCTTGATTAATGGAACTGTTGATGTGAGGAAGTTGAACTAGATGATCTCTAAGGTGCCTTTAACCCTAAATCCTAACTATGAGAAGAGACTCAAATCCATTTCATAAAATGAACAATTGAAGGAACTAAGAATGTTTCACCCTCAAGGAGAGAAGGCTCTGGAAGAAGTTGACTAGCCAGCTATTTTTAAATACTTGGATGTTTTGCTAGAGAACTAAGAACTCTGGTTGAAAGTTACCAAGAAAGGGATTTTGTGTCAATGCAGGGAAGAATTTTCTAATCATCAGAGCTGCTCAACAGTGCCTCAGAGGTAATGATTTATCTATCACCAGGGGTGATCTAAAAGAGACCAGATGAAAACTTGCTAGGCATGTCATAGAAGGGAATTCACTCATCGGGAAGGAAATTGGACTAGATAACTTCAAAATGATTTAAGCTTCTCATTCAGGACAAGGGGAGGGTCACAGAAAATTTGTTAGGAAAGGCAAATCTTGAGCTGGATCTTAAAGGAAAAGCTGGATCTTAAAGACTTAGATTGGTCATATGAGGCAGTGAATTTTAAGCAGGGGCACAACAATAGGATGGCAGGAATTCTGTTCAGGAGGAAGCATTGCCAGGATAGTACCACGTTCCTGAACTTAGCTTTCTAAAGAGGTAAGGCATTCTACTGGACTTGAGGATACAACCCTCTTGGAGAGTAGAAAAAGCAGACATGTGATAAATGTCCCATTCGAACTGAATAAGAGGCAGTGAGGAACAGTGAATCGAGAGCTAACCTTGGTGTCAGGAAGACAAGTTCAAGTTTTTCTTCCACAACATCTCCGTGTTCCAGGCATTATCAAATAAAATAATATTGGCAACAAAACAAAACAAGACAAAACATTTAGCAGAGCATTTGACACACAGTTGGTGCTGTATACAGATTATTCCCTTTACTTCCCTTTCTAAGGTAACACTAATTTTTAGATTGCAGAGAAGTAGCTAATCTGCCCTGAGAGAGGAAGCTTCTTACTGGGATATCCTTACATAGTTGAAATAACAGATCTGGACCAAAAAAAAAAAAAAAGGTAGAATATAGAACATAAGTTCCTCAACTGTGGCTTTAGGAAACTTAAATGTGGCTTATATACTTGTGTGTATCTATATTTATATCTGTATCCATATCTAGGAAGCTATA
Organism: Gracilinanus agilis; assembly: GCF_016433145.1. NCBI lineage: Eukaryota > Metazoa > Chordata > Mammalia > Didelphimorphia > Didelphidae > Gracilinanus > Gracilinanus agilis. The sequence goes on from NC_058132.1 coordinate 103,354,445, forward strand.
GCAGCTACGTGGTGCAACGGAGAGAGTGTGGGACCAGGAGTCAGGAACACTCAGGCACTTACTTGCTTTGTGACCCTAGTCAAGTCATTTAACTTTCTTTGCCTTGGTTTCCTCATCCTCTCCCCCACTCTCTCCTTTCTCTCTGTCCTCCTCTTTCCCTGTTTTTCTTTTAGAAGCACATCATTTTGGAGAGTGTATTAAATTCAGATGAAGATGTCTGAAGTAGGATCAGTTGGACCATTTTAGATAACTTTGAAACATTGTAGAACTTAACCTAGATGGACCTTCAGACAGCATCTAGTCCGGGGCTTTCATTTTATAGGGAGAATTGCTGGAATCATGGAATCCAGTAGAATTGTACAGATTATGCTATTTCATAAGTTATTGTATATCCTTCTCATTTTCGACACACAGAAATGTGTCTAGCCAAGGTAATGAGGAAGAAGAGAAAGGAATTTCTATTAATATTGGATACAGGACTGACCATAAATCTATTGATTTTGGAGTATTAGTGAAAGAGGAACTATATGGAAAAACAGTATGGTTATAGAAGCCTGTGATATATGAGTCACCTAGTACTCCCAGTGCTTCATATAGAATGTGAACACTTTAGCTTTTTTGACCCATTGGAAGGCAACCAATAACAATTGGGTATAAACACAAAATAGCAACAACAACAGAAACATCAACAATAAAAACAACAATACTTATTATATAAACATACATATAAATGCTATAATTATAATAGTAAATTATATAGTGTTTATATAATTATATAAAATGACATTATAATCTTATATAATATAATTTAAATTATGATATAATATAAAATAGTGTAATGATTATTACATCATATATATAATATCATTATATTAGATCATATAATCTACCTTCCAGGGTTGTTAGGAGGATAAAATAAACTAGCATTTACAAAAAGCTTTGCAAACCTTAAAGCACCATATGAATGCTAGAATAATAATTATTATGCAACATTGTAATAATGATTATGTAAATAATATATTATAAGTAAAACACTAATTATTATTAAATGGATACACCTGCTATATAAATATATGAGTTCTCTGTTTATCATTTTATAGAATATGTAACATATTACTATAGATCATGTAATATATTATGTCACAATAATATATAATATATCCCAATATTATTTTATAATGTATGATATAATGCATATCATATAATATATTATGTGATAATGTGATAATGCAATATGACATAATAATCATTAGAACATTTATACATTTATATAGTATATTGATACATTTAATAATTAGAATTCTGTTTATATTTAAATATATTGTTTATATAATCATTATTATAATAATATGATAATAGTTATTATTATTATTATAGCATATGGTGCTTTAAGGTTTGCAAAGCTTTTTGCTAGTATTAATTTATTTGATCTTCCTAAGAACCCTGGGAGATAGATGGTCCCAGAAGGATGGTGTTTGTGTCTCTTCTATCCTCTACACACCCTGCCCTGAAGCCCAGTTCTGGTACTGAAGGAGTAAGCTTGCTCAGCAGGAAGTTGAGGCTGTGATGGCCAAGGATTCAGCTTCTGCTGGGTAGCTGACAAAGTATGTGGAGACTCTACTCTGTCTCCCTTGGGAACCCCAGACATCACAGTTATATTTTCAAGTAACCAGATAATGACTTTAAGAGAAGCCTATATTATTATTATTATTGTTATTATTATTATTACTGTCATTACTACTATTATATATCTTTTCCCTCTCTGCAGGGCCCGGTGAAACAAGTGTGATGGCACTGGAGACTGCTAGATAATGGGCAGGGGAGTTGTACCCCTGCGGGCCACAATTGCCATTTACTTAAAAAAAAAATTACAAATGGGGTATTGTCATTTTGTGACAATCAAGAATAATTTCCATTCCTTGTGCACAAGAACTCCAATTATAATCTAATTTAATTCAGATTAACTATGCTTTGATGGCATTTTCATTACATAAAAAATAAATTTATTAGCCAAGTATAATGTGTTTTGACTATAGTTATAATGCTAATAAGGAGGCAGTTTAGCTGCTGTGATTTTGCATTTCATACCATAGTTGTAAAGAATTAAGAAAAAAAAAAAAAGAGTATATCTATGGATGAGATGGGAAAGATTTATCTGAGAAAACCCACACATGGGAGATAGTGTGATTCAGAGGAGATGTCAGTGAAGGCATGTAAAATTCACAGCTTTGGTCTCACACCCACAGCTTGCTCGTTCTCCATGACACATCCCCATGAAGTCTCTGAATGGCACACAGTGGTGGTGATGGAATCCAAAGGGAGGCCTGGGGAAAGACTTGTGACTGTCATGGAGCCAAGTACAAGGCCTTATTCATGGTAGGTAAATAATAAATATTTATGAAATGAATGAATGAACAAATGAATAAGCTTGGATACTCTTCATGAAGACTGCAAGAGACTTGAAGCAATGAGTATTGTAATTAGAATGTAGTCTAGGAACCAGAGAATTTAGGATTTAGTTCTGGGTCCAGCTTGAGTTCCTGTGTTCTGATGTTATAATTCTGTATTCTAACATTTCGGTTTCCATATTCTGTGATTTTTCTAAGCTCTACAAATGTTTTAGGTTCTGAAGTCACTTCTAGCTCTAATTGTATCCCTTCTATTTCTAAAATTTGATGGTTTTATCTGAATCTTTCATTTTGGTTAAACATTCTTTATTACTCAGTTACCTGAATATTTCTTAGATGATGGACTTTTTGTCATTAATAGTCATGTCTTTGTCTGAATTATTAGAAAAAATGTTTTGTTTCCTCATTTTCTTTAATTTGTACATATATGTCTGTAAGTGTTGGTAGAGAAGTTAGCCTTACCTATGGAGATGGTCACTTAGATTGTTCAGGTCAATGAAATTACATTTAAGTATCACTGTTAATTCAGGTAACTAGATAAAGCTTTCCTAAACTACTGTAGCTGAAAATGAAAATAATAACAACAATAATACTCAATTTATAGAATTCCTTAATGGTCCAAAAGCAAGTAGTTATTATCCACATAGCCAGAGGTGAAAATTGGACAGCTGGGGATAATGCAAGGGAAGATGGGAAACCAGCTGAAAGTACCTTTTGTATTTCACCTAATATCATCATCTGTATATGGGAACAATGGAGTTACTGCAAGGTGTGGTTATAAAAGAGAATATTGGTGCTGCTGGGAGTGCCATTATCTCCAATTTGTTTTGAGCTGTGTAGATAAAATGAGATAACACATTGGAAACACTTTGCAAACTTTAAGACACAATGTAAATGCTAATTTCCTCCTCTACTTCCTCCTCCACCTACTACTAGTCCTTCTTCTCCTTCTCCTTCTCCTTCTCCTTCTCCCCTTTCTTTTCCTTCTCTCTCTTCCTTCTCCCTCTTCCTTCTCCTCCTCTTCCCTTCCTCCTCCTCCTCCTTCTTTTGCTTCTCCTCCTCCTTCTTTTTCTTCTCCTCCTCCTTCTTTTATTGTAGTTGTTGTTAGCCTTGGCTCATCTTTAAAAGTCTTAGCTTCTTCTTTAACTCTTATCATGAATGGAGTGATGGTGAGGCTAAGCAAATAGAATCTTTTCAAAAGTTTATAGAGCAGTGGTGGATGTAAAAGACAACATGGGTGGCAGGTTTCTAGTTTTCTCTTATCCAATCTCATTCTGATTTCCTAAGCAAAAATATAAAGATAATCAAGAAACTCAGTATGATTTCAAGATTTAACATCCTAAGCACAATGGTTCCTTTTCAGTTCTACTACTAAGAGTTTATATCTGCAGAGAACTTTTTTTTTTTCCTTCACATTGACCCTATAAGGAAGGAAGTGCTAGCATTTTTGTTCCCATTTAATTAATGATGAGGTAACAGAGACTTGGAGGACTGAAGTGACTTCAGTCTAATGTAACAAGGTTAAGAGCAAATAAGAATTTATTAAGCACCTACTATGTGCCAGATATTGTGCTCATCTGTGGTGATATAAAGAAAGGTAAAACACAGACTTTGTTCTCATAAGCTCATAGTCTGATGGAGGAGAAAGTATGCAAATAACTTTGTACAAATAAGATGTAGACTGGATAAATAGGAGATAATCACCAGAGTAAAGTTAATAGAATTAATACAGAAAGTGGGGTTTTAACTGAGACTTAAAGAAAGTTGGGAGCCAGTGATGAAAAAGGAGACCATTCCAGCTATGAAGGATAGCAAATGCAAATGCCTATAGTTGGGAGACTGAGTATCTTGCATGAGGAGGTCTGTGTCACTGGAATGCAAAATATGAGCCAGAGGAGAAGTATAAGGTGTAAGGAAGCTGGAATAATGGAAGAGGAGGGTTGGTTATGGCAGAGCTTTGAATCCCAAACAGAGGATTTTATATTTGATCCTGAAGGCGATGGGAACAACTAGAGTTTATTGAATAGGGGTAGGACTTGAACCCAGGTCTCCTATAGTCAAATCCAGTCTTCTTTCCATTATATCACTTACCTCTGTTTCAATTCCTGAAATCAGTTCAGAACATTCCCTAGTTAGGATGAATTTCACCATTGCCTACAGGATAAATTCCATGCTCCTTAGTCTGGCATTCAAAGATACCTGATCAAAATTTCTATTTCCCAGTTTTGTCATATGTCCCAATATGAACCCTTTACTTTGACCAAACTGGTCTAGTTGTCACCATTAATCCTCCAAATGTTGAGTTAAAAAGATTTGGGTTCAAGTCTAGCCTTACATCACTTAATTTCTGCCTGACTCACTTATTTGTAAAATGTTAATAATAATGACACCTATTGTTGTGAAGGTTATTGTGATGATAAAATGAACCAGTATTTTGTAAAGCACATTTTACAGAACCTAAGGTGCTGCATAAATGCTAGTTAAGCATAGAAATCCTGGCAAATCTTAAAATCCATCTCAAGTATGTCCTCCTGCATGAAGCCTTGATTGACTGCCCACCTGGAAGTGAAAATAAAAACATGGAGCAACTTACTAGCTTTGTCATTTGATCTCCCTTACAAAATAAGGATTATAATAACATCTACATCACTGAATTGTTGTGAAGCCTTTCCCTACTCCAGCTCATCCTTCACCCACCTGCCAGGGTGATTTTCTTAAAGTGTAGCAGATAAGACTGCATCACTCTCCTTACTCGATGAGTCCCAGTGGCCCTCTGTTTCCTGTATGATCACATACAAAACTCTCCATGGTATTTAGACCTGTCCCCTTCCTAGATTCTTAGTCTTCTTGCACTCTCCTCCCCTCCATGTACTCTAAGATTCAGCCACACTGGCCTACTAGTTGGCTCCCCAGGAGTGTGCCGGAGGCAGCTTAAACTGGCTCAAGAGCCATTTGTAGAACTTTCAGTGAGCCTTTCTTTACACTTTGGAAATAGGCAAACACTACACATCAGGGCTTGACTAATTACTTTGTTAGTTGTCTCAAGTTAAGAAAGTGATGGAGAAAATATTAGTAATGTAGATTAAACAGTAAAAGGTCTGTGAGAGGAACAATCTCTGCCTCCCCACCACCATTTTTGTTTTTGTTGAGTTCAGATGGCAACTGATTCTTTGTAGCCCCATTTTGGGGTTTTCTTGGCGAAGATACTGGAGTACTTCATTTTAAAGATGAGGGAATAGAGGCAAGCAGTGTTATGTGACTTGCCCAGGTCAGAGGCCTGAGTTGAACTCATGAAGATAAGTTTTCCTAATTCCAAGCCCAGTGCTCTATCTGCCGTGCCATCTACTGTATTGTTTTTCCCCCCTTTAAAAAAAAAAAAAATCTAACCTTCTGTTTTAGAATTGATACCAAATATTGGTTCTAAGGCAGAAGAGTAACTAGGCAGTTAGGGTTAAGTGACCTCCTTAGACTCCTACAGCTAGGAAGCATCTGAGGCTAGATTTGAGCCCAAGTCCTTCTGACTCTAGGTCTGGCTCTCTATACACTGAGCCAACTAGCTGCCCTTACCTCTTGCTTTTTAAATATTTACCAGCAAATCCCAGCTGGCACATGAAGCTATATTACCTGATTAGGGGCTTTTGCACTGAGTATTCTTCTCTCCCATGCTTGGAATGCTCTTCCTTCTCATCTCAGTTTTTGAGCTTCCCCAGCTTCCTTCAAGATTCTGTCAAAATCCTCCCTTCTTCTTCTGCCTTCCCTCAAAGATGACCTTCTTTTACTTGGACTCTGTGTTATTTCCTAGTTATTTCCTGTCTCTCCCTACAGAATGTGAGCTCCTTGAGGGAAGGGGACAGTGTTTTTATCCTTCTCTGAATCCCCAGAACTTATCACAAGTGTCTGGCCCAGAGAGCTTAATAAATGCTTTTTGACAGAAATAGAATGCATGAATTCGAACAGCATTCAATAAACCTTGAAAGACAGGTTGTAATCTGATTGCTCAGGGCTCGAAAAACCAAACAAAAGAGTCTGTATTTTCTCTTTGCAGAAAAAGGTAGTCATCACTGAATCTTTTTAAGCACGGAGTGACAAGTTCCAAAATGTACATTTAGGAATATTACTTTAGCAGCAGCATGGAAGGAGCAGAGAGAGGAAAGACGTTAAGCAAGTAGATAGATTATGAGGTTGTGACCAAAGGTAGTCCAGGTAAGAGTGTTGAAGGCCAGAATGAGGATGGTGGCTAGGTAAGTAGGGATGTCTGAGGACAGGGGAAGGGCAGAAGTAACTGATACCGGATTCAAAATCTGCTCTTTTTGAATCCAAGGCCAGTGTGAACCATCTCCTGTGGCATGTGTATTTTAGAGAGAAGGAGAAAGGTGGGAGAATTTAACATGCAAGATGGAAGAGGGCAAAGAATCAAAGAGGACTACCAGATTTTAAATCTGGCTGACTAGGAAGATTGTGTTAAGCTTGACAGAAACAGGGAAGCTCAGAAGAGAGATGGGATTGTTGCAAGGAAATAAAACGAAGTAAATTCTGTTTTGGATGTATTGAGTTTGAGATGGGTAGGGGATATGGAGTTGGAAATATATAATGTTGATGATGATAAGATGGACCTCAGGGGAGAGAGTGGGGCTGGAGGTATTGTCTGGACATTAGCTGCACACATATAATAACTAGCCCTTGAAACAAATGAGATTGCCAAGGGAGAATGCAGAAAGAGAAAAGGGCCCAGTTCAGAGTCTTGGACTATTAGGGGACAGTCTACGGATGATGATCCAGCAAAGGAGATTGGGTTATCTGTTGAATGAATAAATGAATGAATGAATGAATGAGATGGTCTTGGGGCAAAAGTTCCACCTTCCAGCTTGCCTTAACAATCTCTCTGCTACTGTGAGGTATTTCAAAAACTATTGGTTATTTGCATGCCCTATACAAAATGGAGTCTGTAATGGTAAATTTTCCTCCTTGAAATCCTTTTTAATCTAGTTGTGATTAAAATTCATAAATGAAATAACTAAAGCTGCATTTCGTCTGCAATTAGAGCAATTTCCTTTTATTTGCAGCAGTCAGTTCTTTCCTGAATTGATGAAGTATATTGTTTTGTTTTGTTTTCTTTTTTTAAAACCACCACCAAATCCAGGTGTTCTGAAGATTATTTGGTTTTCTGCGGCAGTAAGGTGAGAGCATTGAACTTGAATTGGGTTCTGGTCCCAGCCTGTTATTAAATTTCTCTGGACCTCAATTTCTTTTTCTGTAAAATGAGAAGTGATGAAGTGATCACTAAGGTCTCCTAACTTTCTCCGTTTTGTTTTTAACATTCTCATCCCCAAGATCTCTTCTAGTTCTAGCATTCTCAGTTTGAATGCTCTGATTCTAAAAGTGTTTGATTTGGGAACCAGAGTAGAATTCCGTTTCTGGCTTAGTAATTCATCAATACGAATTGAATAGTTGTACCCAGTAACAGCAATAGTGCAAGATGATCCACTGTGAATGACTTAAATATTATCGGCAAAGGAAGGATCCAGGACATTTCCAAGGGCTCACGAAGAAAAAGCCTTATCTACTCTGTCACAGAAGAAACTATGGAGTCTGAGTACAGATCGAAGTGTGCCATTCTTTAATTTATTTCCCTCATGAGTTTTTGTTTTTATGTAAGTGACATGTATCTTCTTTTACAACATGATGAAATGGAAATATGTATTGTATGACAGCACATGTATAATCTGTATCATATTACTTGCCATCTTGGAGAGGCAGGAGGGGAGAAAAGGAGAGAAAATGAATTGTAAAATGTCAGAAAAGATTATTTAAAATGGTGTCTACTGCAAAATATTATGTGAATATAGGCAGTTAACTTAGTGCCCTGTTGACTTGGTTTTCCTATCTGTCAAATGAAGGGGTTAAATTAGGTGATTAAAGTGGTTCCTTCCAGGTCCAGTATTCTATGATTCTTTGAGGCTGCCTCCTAGTGCTGACATTCCATGCTCTGTGTTCTAATATTCTAATGTCCGTTCCTAAGGGTTCATTATGTTCTCTGTTCTGTGCTTTGACATTTTGGGGTCACAGGCCTCTTCCAGTTTTCACATTCTCTAGCTCTATGATTCCATTTTGGGCTCTTCTGTAGGTTTTTGCTTTTTTGTTTTACGCATCCCATGCCTGAAGAAGTTTAGCAGGAATTTATGGAGCAAATTGTTCTCTGAGTGAACATTTTAAAGTGGGGCTTTAAAACATCCCAACAGCCTTTTTGATGTTGAAATCTGAAATAATAAACAGCTTTTTATGTCCCACCTGGATTTTTTCCCCCCTGTTGAACCTGAAGTGATTCAGTCGTGAAAAATCCAACTCCATCATATCTGCAATCTACATGTTAATTGCCTTAAATTCAGTGGAGATATTGTCCTAAAGTTATAGCTTGGCAACCCAAGGTGAATCAGGGAGTGGGTAGCTACAATAGGGGTCCCCAATTGCCCAATCCTGATGGAAAAAGCTGGCTTGAAATACTAGTGGCCACAGGGAGCCCGGTGAAACCCAGGGCCGATGGTGGTTTAGAGACCCTAAGAGTCAATGGAGGGGAAATATGGAAAGTGGCAGCAAGTGTGGCTCCCTCCCTGTATCTCAAGGCATTTCTGCCAGGAAGGGAGCCTGGCTATTAAGATGACCACAGGTATTGGCATAATTTGATCATCATTTACATTAATATAACCTTTTAAATGAACAAAGAGCTTCATATCTGCTGCCTCACCAGAATCCTTACAACACTGTGAGGTAAGGAGTATAGGATACTTTTTTCTTTGTTAAGGATGAAGCCAAGAGAAATGAAATACTTTTCCAAGATCACATAGCAAGTTAGTAGCAGTGACTAGAATCCAGGTCTCTTAAATCCAAGCCTTGGACCCTTTCCATTGTATTGTACATGATGAAGAGCTATGTAGTTTGCCAGCAGAAATTCTGCCTTTGTCTTATCCCCAACTTTTATTATATACTTTTTTTAAAACCCTACCTTCTGCCTTAGAATCAATACTATGTATTGGTTCCAGAGCAGAAGAGTGGTAAGGGCTAGGCAATGGGAGATTAAGTGACTTGCCCAGGGTCACACAGCTAGGAAGTATCTAAGGCCAGATTTGAACCTGGGACCTCCCATCTCTAGGCCAGGCTTTCAATCCACCGAGTAACCCAGCTGTCCCCTGTCATATACTTTTGCACAAAAACTTCAATTTAATCTCCATACAAGTCAGATTCCTGCTCCTTTTACTCTCTTCCCTATGCTTTCCTTTCCCCAACAATGCTTTCCTCTTTCACCTTCCTCATGCAGCTTTCAGTCAAGGGGAGGAGCAATCTAGCTTTTCACCAAAAAAAGGATTTGGGGACTTCTTCCTTTGATCTGAAAGGGTGAGGCATAGACACATAAGATTTTGGCATTGCCTAGGCTTTGACAAGTCATCTAGTCCAGCTGCATCTTTTCTTTTTTCAGATGAAAAGTATGAAGGCCACAGATTTGTTATTGTCATAATCAGTCATTTCAATCATGAACAATTTTGACTCCATTTGGGGTTTTCTTGGCAAAGATACTAGAGTGGTTTGACATTTCCTTCTCCAGCTCATTTTGCCAATGAGGAAACTGAGGGAAACAGGATTAAATGACTTGCCCAGGGTCACCCAGATAGTGTCTGAAGCCAGATTCTTCTTTACTCCAAGCCTGGCCCTCTATCCCCTGCACCACCATTCTACATATAGAATTTTCTATATTCAACTCTTGAACTTAAGGTCCATTTTATAAACTAGCTATTGAACACTTTACATGATACACCTTGAAAGCTCAAGCTCGACTTGTTCAAAACTGAATTCCTTCTATCTTTTCCCCTTCTAATACTTCTCCAAAGTTTCCTTTTTTAGTCAAAGGAACCATCATCCTTCTAGTCTACTTTAGTATTATTCTTTTCATAATTTGAAAATTTCCTATTCAGAGAATCTTTGTCTCTATTTCTCTCTTGGCATTTCTATTTCAACAAAATCTCTAATCCACAGATACCATTTGAGTAAAGGTCTGAAATCTCTCACCTAGATTATTGAAACAACCTCCTTGCCTCAACTCTCCTGCAATCCATCTTACACAGCATTGCCATAGCTAATTCCTTAAGTCAGATCTAACTGTCACTGTGCTACACAATAAATTTCAATGGCTCCCTATTACCCTTAAAATCAAATATAAACTGCTCTGTTTAGGCTTTAAAACCCTTCATAACCAGTACCCAACCTACCTTTTCAGTCTCTTTGAACACTCCCTCTTCTACTCTGTGATTCAGCCTAAATGAGTTTTTCTTTTCAAATCCCCAATGACACTCCATCTTCCCTCTTTCTACCTGTGCCATGGCATCTAGGTGGTTCAGGGAACAGAGCGGAAGACTTGGAGTCAGGAAGACGTGAGCTCAAATCTGTCCTGAGACATTTACTAGATGTGTGATCTGGGGCAAGTTACTTCAATTCTTTCTCAGTTTTCTCATCTGTAAAATGAGAATATACCTGTCTCGCTGTTTTTCACTGAGAATCAAATGAGGTAACATCTGTCAGATCTTAGCACTATGTCTTCCATGTAGTTGGTGATTTCATAAATGCTTGTTTCCTTCTTTCTTTCTCATGCCTAGAATACACTCCTGAATCACTTTCTCCTCAAAGAATCCCTCTTCTTTTAAGACACAACTCATGTAGTGCCTTCTTCATAAAGTATTTCTGTCCCTCAAATGCTAGGACTCTCTCTCCTAAATTCCTTGTTTTTTTACTGCTTTGTATTTATTCTATTTATATATTCATTTTTGTCATTTTAATACTTTTTATTTCATTTATTTTTACCAATCACATGTCATATCGATTTTCCACACAACTTTTCCTGTTATAAGATCAACCTTATCTCCCTCCCATCCTTCCCTTCTCTTCCTTGTGCTGGTAGGTGATTTGATCTGGGTTATAAATGTATTATCATGCAAAATATCTTTCCATATTGTTCATTTTTGTAAATGAGTAATCCTATAAAAACCAAAATGACAAAACATAAACCCAAATAAACAACTTAAAAATTGCATGCATCTGCATTCTGACTCCAACATTTCTTTCTCTGGAAGTAAATAGCATTCTTTGTCAGTCCCTCAGAATTTTCCTGGTTCATTGTATTGCTGATACTAGTTAAGTCTACCACATTTGATCATTTCCAAACATTGCTGTTACTATGTATGGTGTTTTACTAGTTCTGCTTATTTCACTCTGCATCAGTTCATATTGGTCTTTCCAGTTCTTTCTGAAGTCACATCCTATACATCATTCCTTATAGCACAACAATATTCTATCATCATCATATGCCATTTTGTTGAGCCATTCCGAGTTGATGTACATCCCCTTAGTTTCCAATTCTTTTCCACCACTGAATGAGCAGCTATAAATATTTTTGTACAAATAAGTACTCTCCATTTTCCCCTTTATGTATTTCTAATCATTTTTTTCTGTAAAAATTTTTCTATATTCTTTTCTTCCCCATTAAAATTTAAGGTATTAAAAAGCTAGTGGAAATAATTAACAACTTTAACAAAATTGCAGGATACAAAATAAACCCACATAAATCATCAGCATTTCTACATATTTCTAACACATTTCAGCAGCAAGAGTTAGAAAGAGAAACCCCATTTAAAATCACCCTAGATAATATAAAATATTTAGGAATCTATTTGCCAGTACAAACACAGGAACTGTATGAACACAACTACAAAACACTTCCCATACAATTAAAACTAGATCTAAACAATTGGAAAAAAAAACATTAATTGCTCATGGGCAGGACGAGCTAACATAATAAAAATGACAATCCTACCCAAATTAATTTACTTATTCAGTGCCATACCTATCAAACTACCAAGAAACTTTTTTACTGAATTAGAAAAAATTATAACAAAGTTTATTTGGAAGAACAAAAAATCAAGAATATCAAGGGAAACAATGAAAAAAAAAGTGAAGGATGGGGGCCTAGCAATCCCAGATCTTAAACTGTGCTACAAAGCAGTGGCCATCAAAACAATATGGTACTGGCTAAGAGACTGATGGGAGGATCAGTGGAACAGACTTGGAGTAAATGACCTCAGCAAGATAGTATACTATAAACCCAAAGATCCCAGCTTTGGGGACAAACACTCACTATTTGACAAAAACTGCTGGGAAAATTAGAAAACAGTATGGGAGAGATTAGATTTATATCAACATCTCACACCCTATACCAAGATAAATTTAGAATGGGTGAATGACTTAAATATAGAGAAGAAAACTATAAGTAAATTAGGTGAACATAGAATAGTTTACCTATCAGATCTATAGGAAAGGAAAGATTTTAAGACCAATCAACAGACAGAGAATATTATAAAATGTAAAATGAATAATTTTGATTACATTAAATTAACAAGTTTTTGGATAAACAAATTCAATTCAACCAAAATTATAAGGGAAGCAACAAATAGGGGAAAAAAATCTTTATAACAAAAACCTCTGACAAAGGTCTAATTACTCAAATTTATAAGGAGCTAAATTAATTGTACAAAAAATCAAGCCATTCCCCAATTGATAAATGGGTTAGGGACATGAATAGGCAATTTTAAGAAAAAGAAATCAAAACTATCAACAAACACACGAGAAAGTATTCTAAATCTCTTATAACCAGAGAAATGCAAATCAAAACAACTCTTACATACCACTTCATACCTAGCAGATTGACTAACATGACAGCAAAGGAAAGTAATGAATGTTGGAGGGGATATGGCAAAATTGAGACATTAATGTATTGCTGATGGAATTGTGAATTGATCCAACCATTCTGGAAGGCAATTTGAAACTATGCACAAAGGACTTTAAAAGACTGTCTGCCCCTTGATCCAGTCATACTAATGTTGGGTTTATATCCCAAAGAGATAATAAGGAAAAAGACTTGTACAAAAATATTTATAGCTGCTCTCTTTATGGTGGCAAAAAAATTGGAAAATGAGGGGATGCCTTTTGATTGGGGAATGGCTGAACAAATTGTGGTATTTGATGGTGATGGAATTCTATTGTGCTTAAAGGAATAAGGAGCTGGAGGAATTCCATGTGAATTGGAAAGACCTCCAGAAATTGATGCAGAATGAAAGGAGCAGAACCAGGAGAACCTTATACACAGAGATTGATAAACTGTGGTAAAATCAAATGTAATGGACTTCTCTACTAGCAGCAATGCAATGATCCAGGACAATTCTGAGGGACTTATGAGAAAGAACACTATCCACATGCAAAGAAACAACTGTGGGAGCAGAAACACAGAACAAAAACAACTGCTTGATCACATGGTTCAATAGGGGTATGATGGGAGATGTAGACTCTAAATCAGTGATTCCCAAAGTGGGCGCCACCGCCCCCTGGTGGGTGCTGCAGCGATCCAGGAGAGCAGTGATGGCCACACTTTTTTTGTATTACATTCTATTCTGAGTTCAATAAATAGTTTCATAATTTCCAGGGGGCACTAAGTAATATTTTTTTCTGGAAAGGGGGCGGTAGGCCAAAAAAGTTTGGGAACCACTGCTCTAAATGATCACTCTATTGCAACTATTAATAAAATGGAAATAGACCTTGATCAATGACACATGTAAAACCCAGTGTAATTGTTCATTGGCTATGGGAGGGGGAAAGGAGGAGGGAAGGGAAAGAACATGATTCATGTAACTATGGAAAAATATTCTAAATTAATTAAATAAATAAATAAACTAAAAAAAAAAGAATGTAAGGTATTTGTGTATAGGAATAATTTATTTTTTAAAACTGGTAGCCCAGCACATAATACCATATGGCACGTAATACTGTTAATCAATGGTTATTGATTCATTGATTGAGGGATTGGGAAAAACAAGAACTGAATATTTAAGCTATGGTAACCCACAGGATTTAATGAGCTGAGGTGAAAAGAACTGGTAGTACTAGGGAAACAGGTGAAAAAAGAAAATGAACACTTTAGAGAAAGAAAGGAAATATCAAAGGGGCCACACACACTCCCCAGCATCTCAGGGCAGAAAGGCTCAGGTCATAAATACTCTTGGTAATTTTCTCTTCAAAAACTGAAGAAAGTACTAAAATATGTTCTTCTCTTTTCTCATCTTCCTCTTTTCATGCCTGGTCAGTAACAGATACTATAATATACTTTTTTCATTTCTTCAAATTTAACATTTTCTTTATCCTGATTTTTATAAGGACATCAAGGGCAGCTAAGTGGATAGAGTGCTGGATTCAGGCTCAGAGAGACCTGAGTTTAAATCTAGCCCCAGACACTCACTATCTGGGTCATCCTAGGCAAGTCACTTAACACTGTCTGCCTCACTTTCCTCATCTGTAAAATGAAGTGGAGAAGGAAATGGAAAACCACTCCATTATCTTTGCCAAGAAAATCCCAAATGGGGTCAGGAAGAGTTGGATATAACTAATTAACAAAAACAACATAACATAACCAAAACTACTGAACAATGACAAGGAAGTCAAAGGTAAGTGAGATATATGTATCTCACTTACCTCATATATATATAAACATATACATGTACCATACACGTGCATATATAAATTTAGGGCAGAGCTAGATCTCTCTCTGAAAGTTTCAAATTTTCCTAAACAGAGACTCTCAATTATTATGATTGTATTAATGCCTTTTTATCTATAAAATAGCGTAAGAGTTTGTAAACTATAGCCCATGGGCCAAATCCAGCATGTCACCTGTTTTTGCATGGCTGGCAAGTTAATAATGGCTTTTACATTGTTAAGTACAATTAAACTTTATTTTAAAATATTTTTTTAAAAAAATTATTAGCTCTTGGATCTTATACAAAAAGTCAGTGACAGACCAAATTTGGACCATAGTTGATTGACTCTTCAAATAGAGAAAGAGATTACACAGACCTGGATGTCATTATATTGTTGTTCAGTCATTGAGTCGAGTTGTGACTGACCCTTTGTAATCCCATGAATGATTACTCTCTATGGGGTTCTCTTAACAAGGATACTGGAGGAGTTTGCCATTTCCTTCTCCAGTGGGTCCTTTTGCTAGGCAATCAGAGATGAAGTGACTTGCTCAGGGTCACACAGCTAGGCAGTGACTGAGTCTAGATTTAAACTCTGGTCTTCCTGACTTCTATTCATAGTGCCACTCAGCTCAATATCTTCCATTGTTACACAGATAATGAGTAGGAGAGACAGGTTCTTGGAATTCTGGTTCTTTTCTAACTAGATACATGCTCTTGGTTGGGTAGCTCAGTCCTGGTGATTTTCATTTTTCTCATCTCTAAAGTGAAAGAAAGGATGAGACTAGATTGTTTGGAATTCTTCTAGTCATTCTCTGAATTCATAAACATAAAAAAAAATGAGTAATTAACTACTAGGAGCACACTGATTGACATAGACACCTCTTTGGTAGCCTTTATGCACTTTTGTTTTTCTTGCCTTTGGGCAGTCTTTGGCTCAGCTCTGAGTCATTTTTGTTAACATTTTCACATTCCTCTTGCCACATTCCCAAACTCAGTAAGATGATACTGAAAATAATTCCTTTTGTTTTGAATTTCTTCAAAACCTCTTGGACAAAGAAATCTGAAATCTTGGAGCAACTAGACCAAAAAGCTTTTCAATGGAAAGGAAAACTGTTTTTGAGTTCCTAGATTTCCCCCCTTTTTTGGCCATCTTCTATTTCAAAGAAATGATTTAAAAACTTAATTTCTTGAGCAAAATTCTTGTGGAACATGGATGAAAAAGATTAGTGTGTTAGTTAGAGAATTGAAAAATGACAAAGATTAGATTTGGAAAAAAATTTATCTGGATATAATAGTAGGAAGTGCCTTGAAAGGCTAAGACCTGAGTTTGAGGTCCACATCTGTTTACTACTAACTCATTGTACAAATTTAGGGAAAGTCACTTACATACATTTCCCCTCTCTGAAGTCTTGTTTAGTTTCCACAATGAATGAAATGAATGAAGATGGAAAAAATGAAAATGGGAATTTTCTAAAAATTTGAAAAGATGAAACAAAAAGATTAGACTCAATATGAACACTAACATCTTATGTTCTAATGTGTATTCCACCTCCAATATTCTTTCTACATACTAACATTCTAGCTCTAACGTTATGTTATGTGCTATGCTTCCTTCCACTTTAAATGTTCTATGTTCTTTGAAGGGTTATAGACTCCTTTGCGTTATAAACTTTTGAAGGTTATAAACGCCTTTCCAGCTTTAATATTTTATATTTTAAGGTCTCATTGAGCTCTAACATTTCATGTTCTAAAAGCTCCCCAAACTCAAAGATTTTATGAATCTTTCAGCCTTGGTTTTGAGAAATATTTAGCCAATATTCAAGTTTGCATTATAAATAGAATTTGCCAACCAACTCATTGGTTAAAAGGCAAAAATGCCTAATGGATATTATCTGTGACTTAGTATTCCTGGCAAAGGAAAAAATCCTACATCAGGATATGAACGTTGCTTCTCTATGACTGTTTGTTTCTGTGCTGTTGTGCTCAGCTATTCTGAACATTTAAAGTATGAATAATGGGGGCCCACGGCATGGAAATCAAAGTCCGATATTTCTTTTTATTGAGATTAATGGTTGTAATTTTCCTCTGTGGTGGGGAGGGCGGGAAGAACCGTGTAAGAAAAATGATCAGCTCGGTATGGAGTACTAAACACATATGCTTAATAACGCAACAATTATAGTCCTGGAAGGGATCAAGTTCTTCCAGGGAACTTCTAAATAGTAGATAACATTACTCCTCTGTGGGGGCCAGGACCTGCTTGGAGCCAAAGCAGAATGTCTGTTTCTCAGGAATCCCATCTTGCTGGGAGGCTTTTGTAGGTTGTTGACATCCTATAGCTGAAAAGATTTGTGTGGGAATGGCTCCTGGCTCTTTATGGACCTAAAAACAACGTGACAGATCCTCATCTTTTCATGTTCAACCTGTTGCAATCATACTCTTTTATTTTGCTTTAAAAACAACCTCTAGCCCTATTTCCTCATCTATAAAAATAGTTTCTGATTAAAAATAAAAAATTGTCATTGAAAAAAAGATGAAGCCTATGTTTCTCCTCAGGGCAAAAACAAAACAAAACTGAGGACAAAAGTTATAGATACTCTAGACATGATCTCTAGGATCAAAGGAGTGGAAAAAAAAAAAAAGAAGTTTAAGATGAAGGGCAATTTGTTAATCATGGAGCAGACATTCCAGAGGGCACAGTATAAGCAATGGAAAAAATGGTCATGTTGTTTTTCTAAGAAGACTGAGAAGGAAGGAGCAGGCAGAGGTGGGACCTTGGACAAGTTGCTCATATTTAAAACAGACTGAAAAATACTTTCCCAGAATACCTTATGGACTCATGGTAAGGTAAGTGCTTTATAAACCTTTGAGCACTACAAACTATGAAAGCTTTTATTGTTGTTTGAATCAGAGAAATGTTTCTTATTGTTGACCCGAGATGAAATTGGACATTGACATCCATTGTATCTTTGGCAGCACTTGGTCTAAGGGCAAACAGATGGACAAAGACATTAAAAACTGGATGTGAAAGGTCAGCTTGTCCTTTAGGAGGATGACAGGCCAACCATGGCACCAGAATCACAGCTGCTTCCAGGCAGAACACACAAGACCCACAGAAAGAGGGAACCATCTGACCTTCTACATCCCCAGAGAGGTTTGCTCTTGCCGTTGGAAGCTCTCACAGAGCTCTCCTTCCTTTCAAATGAAACCTCTCCTGCTCTCTTTCTAAGTCACCCCACTTCTTCCAACTCCTATCCCATGATCACTGGCAAAGGTAGCATCTCTCTCTTGGTGTTGGTTTCCTCATCTACAAAATGGAAAGCTAGACAATCACTACAGGCCAATCCAGCATGAAAATTCTAGGATTCTACGAGACCTTTGACCTTCAGTTTTCTTTTATATTTTTCATCATATCCCAAAAAGTTCTTGTTGGCCTATGGTTTTAGGCAACACGGCATAGAAGAGAATGTGCTGGCATTGGAATAAAAAAACAAAACAAACAAAAAACAACAACTTGCATTTAAAACCTGCTTCAGATTCTTATAAGTCATACCATCCTGGGCAAGTGATTTAATGTTTTTGACCCTCAGTGTTTTAACCTGAAAAATGGGGAGATCCAACTGGATTTCCTCCAAAGTCCCTCTGAGCTCTAAATTTATGATATTATGACTCAGATTTGAATCCTGCCTCTGGTACTTATTAGCTATAAAACCTGGGGCATATCTGTTGAATATTGTAGATTCTTCTAATCTACAATACTCACTGAAAAGAATTTAGCCTAAATTATCAACATAGGAAAACCCAAATGGAAGAAGAATGTCAATTGTCTAGATTATTGTGTCATATCCAGTTCATATGAATAGTGCATAAAGTTGGCCAATCAGTATATATGTTTTGAATGGACATTGTAAATGGGTAATGAAGAGGGCTGGGGGATGAATAGGAAGGGGATGGTGGATTGAATTCTCCTTGGTTAAACACATAATGCTCTTCATGTAAAGGGCATTGGTTACAGATCTCTAACGCCTATATTTAAGGTCCCTTCTAGCTCTGACATTTCATGTAACACGGCACCTATCACACTCTGTGTTCTGAGGTGCCTCCCACTGCTGATATTCCATGACCTAGAGGTTTTTCCAGCTCTGACATCCTTTGCTCTTAGATCCCTTCCAGTTTTCATATTCTGCTTTCCTAAGCCCTTCTAAGGCATGATCTTCTGTGTTCTAAGATCACTTCCATCCCTGACATTACATTATTTTAGAAATGCTTTTGAGAGAAGAAGAAAAAAAAAAGAAAGAAAAGGTCCCAAATTAATATCTTTATATTTTAGTTATTCTCCTTTGCCTGGGTACAGGTAATGCTGCCTATGAATTGAGATTGATAGAATTATAAATGTTAAACATTAGGACCCTCCCATCAGTCTACACCCCTATTGATTTCAGGCAGTTTGTTTTCTTAATTTAATTCATCAACAATGTAGACATTTCTTTCTTTCATTTTCCCCCTATTTACTTTCTTTTTCTTCTTCTTCTTCCTCTTCCTCTTCCTCTTCCTCTTCTTTTTTTTTTCTTTGCACCACATGTGGAATCAAATTAGTCTCTGGTGATGCATTTAGAAATGCCAAGTCTCCAGAAATGAGTTTCTAAGTATACATCTGAGATTCAGCTTTTATGCTCCAGGTGAAGAGTTTTACACTGGCAGGAAATTCATAATAATCTTTCACAACACTAATCATTGAACTTTATACTTTTCTTGGGCACTTTCACATAGACTATCTCACTTGTTCTCACTACAGCTGTGCGAGATAGGTAATATAAGGATTATGACCATCATTTTGCTGTTGAGGAAATGGAGGCTCAGAATGAGTAAACCACTTGACCAAGGGCACAGAGTGGTTTCTGGGAGAGGTAGAACTGGAACATGGTTCTCTTAGGCTCTTTATCTAGGGCTTGCAGAGATGTCATCAGAGCAAAAAGGGATAAGCTAGTCTAACTCACTCAGGAAACTGAGGCTCTCAAGAAAACTAGGATCCTAGATCTGATTTGGGAAAGAACCTAAGAAGTAATGTAGTTCTAGAACTCTCATTTTCCTTAAGAAGACACTAAAACCCTCCCAGAAACTTTAAGTGACTTCTACAAGGTAGCCCAAGGAGAAAGTGGCAGGTTCTTTTCCCTCAAATCTAATTTTATTTCCATTCTAAATACTGCTGTTAAGGCCTACAATGGATAAAGTGCCAGGGCTGGAGTCATCTTCCTGGGCTGAAATTTGGCCTCAGTGTGATCCTGGGCAATTGATTTAACCCTGTTTGCTTTAGTTTCCTTATCTGTAAAACGAGTTGGAGAAGGAAATGACCAACCAGTATCATTGCCAAGAAAACCCCCAAAAAACCCAATTGCCAAGAAAACCCAAAATGGGCTCACAAAGAATTGGATGTGACTGGAAAATATATGAAGAACAAAAACAAATACTGCAAGTATCATTCCCATTTTACAAACAAGAAAACTGAGGTCCAGAGAGTTGAAGCAACCTGCCTTTCATCATAAACTTAGCAAATTTTGAAGCTGGTATTCAAACCCAGGTTTCTTGGCTCTATGCTCAGGAATCTTTCTAGTTTTATTTTATATATAATTTTTTTTTACTTTGGAATGGGTGTCTTTCTTTAGGGGAAGATGGTGTGCTTCTGTTAAGAGTCTCCTCCACCCACTCAATTAGTCAACAAGCATTTGGAAGTGATTACTATGTGCCAGACATCATCCTGAACTCTGGAGATATAAAGTAAGGCAAAAGGCAGTCCCTGTTCTCAAAGAGCTCAGAGCCTAATGGGAGAAAACCATGCAAATGTTGTGTACAAGCAAGTTATATAAAGGAGATCATCCAGAGAGGGAAAGCACTAGCTCCAGAAATTACTACAAGCAATGACTTGTGTTCTTCCATGTTTACCTTTTCTTGATTGCTTTCCTTGTCTCCAGGTGCTTAAAGGAGCTAATTCCAGATCAAATAGCAGAAAACTGAATTCTGCCAGCCTAGAGGCAGTCGATAACACAGTGTATAGTCTTAGTCTTGGAGACAGGAAGACCTGAGTTCAACTGCAGCAGCAGATCCTTACTAGCTGCGCAACCCCAGGCAAGTCACTTAATCTCTGTCTTTCTCAGTTTCCTCATCTATAAAAAGAGAGATGACAATAGTAGCTGTTGCTTGTCCTTCATTTCAAAGAAGACTGACTAGTGGCATCACAGGGTGATGTCTTGACTTGAACCTGAATTGGATTTAAGTGAGGCAGAGTTGCTCAGTGTCATCAGCCTCACTCTCTCTTCCAGAGTGGTCCAGGTCGATGGCAAGACAAAAGTCAGGATGGCTGGCGATGGCCAAGGATGCAGTGGATGATCTTGACATCTTTGGTGTCTGACCAAACTCTAGGCTTCCCAGTATATCTTCTTCAGCTGCCTTCATGGAGATTGGAATAAGTTGTTCTCATCGGCTTATTATGAGGGAGGAAGACTTCTCCTGCTGGGAGCAGACACCCCCCGCTCCAAGTCACAGATGGGTTTGAGGTCTCTCAGTGACCCCCAACCTGGTTTAGCCTGTCTGCCAAGATTGTTTTACTGCAGGGTAACTGCTGCCTATGCCACAGCCCTCCCAGGGCCGTTGTGGATCTCAAAAGAGATCATATTTATAAAATGACTTTTTAAAAAATTTAAAACATTTAAAACATATCTAATAGATGCGTGAACTACCCTAGATTCTGGAAAAGTGAAAGCATAAATGATATAGTCCTTGCTTTTAAGAGATAGATAGTCTATGCCTTCAATTAGCCCACTGGGAAATTAGCCATTGGGAAAATAAAGACCTACTTCTGGGATCCTGATCCTCAATGAATTCTCCTGCTGGGAAAGTTCTCAATACTGACTAGGCATACATGTTTCAGTTCAAAGAGGATCAATGATGGCCAATACTTGTCTTTCATACTCAGAGGGCTTTCCAGGATATTTAGATGAAAGTTAGGATAAAGTTCTAATTCCAAAGAAATCCCCAAACAACTGTAGTTGTGAACCTTAGGTAGCTTACATCTTTCGGGAAGTCTATGTAGGAAAAGAGGAAATATCTTCTCCTGCCCAAAGCTGGCGGATTGTGAAATTCTAGGCACCTTACACACGGTGCTCTATATGGATTTTGTTTTTGCTTTGTGATAACGAAAATACTTACTTTTCACACATTTATTCATTTTAATGGATCCATTACTTAACTCCTACACCCAAATCCTCCTTTGATAACTTGCCTCTTTATTAGGGAGGTAATCTTGGGATCTCAAAGGCCATTCAGGAGGGGCATAGCCTCGTTTCCCACAACCCCTTTTAATATACATTCTACTACTCTTTAGAATCAGGAAGGTTTGAGTTTGTCATTCCTCTGACATATATTAATTGACATATATTAGACCATGGGCAAGTATATGTGAATGTACTTAATTAAAACAAGTGATAATCAATTTTGTCTGGAGAATTTACTAAAAATGTCACATTGCCCTCAGGAATGATGATGATAATACCAACAATGATGATGGTGATAGATGATAGCTATCTGGGTTTATTTCTTCTTATATTGGTAGATGGTAAATTCCAGGAAGGCAAGGACTGTGTCTTCTCCAAAAGCTAGCATGCTTTTTTATACATATTAAACCCTTAGTAAAATTTTGTGCAATATGTATGTTGTATTAATATTAACTAATTAATATTAAAATTAATAACATGACTATTATTGTGTATAATAATAATTATATTTCTGGAGCACTTTGTCATTTGCCAAGTACTTTCCTCACAAAGACCTTGTGAGACAGTCCCCTTGCTCAGTTGGGTCATGCAAGTTATTCATTACTGCAGAGTGACTGGCTAATTTTCTCATTATATACTGGTGCTGGCAGTGGTTCTGTCTCCCTCTCATGAAGTCTCACCGTACTTTGTATTTACCTCTTTTATGTTATTGTCGTTTTCTTACTATGTTTGTGTTCATGTCTTCTCTGCTTTCTAGACAGTAAGCTGCTTGAGGGCAGGGCTTTACAAACCTGATGCCTGGCACAAAGCATCTTATATAGTAGATGCTAAATAATAAAAATAACATCTCACACTTATAAAGTGCTTTAAGGTTTGTAAACATTTCCCCCCCAGATATTTCATTTGATCCTCACAGCAATGGCAGGCAGGTGCCATTATTATCTTCCCCATTTGGCAAATAAGGAAACTGAGGCAGGAAGAAGTTAAGTAGCTCTCCCATGGGGTTATGTAGTTAGTAGGTACTTAAGACCATATTTGAGCTCAGAAATTCTGGATTCCAATTTAGGAATACTCTACCCACTATATTTCTTTATGTGATATAGTAGAAAACATACCAGGTTTGTAGTTAGAACTCTATTTGAGACCTGCCTCCATCGCTTAATAAAGCTAGGATTTGGGGGTGAGTTATTTTACTTCCCTGGTCCTCACTCTCCTAAGTGGTGTGGAGTAGAGAACTCTGGATTTGAAGTTAGATTTCCTGTATTTGAAAGTTGGCTAGGTGATTTACTGCTTCAGTGGCCACAGTCTTCTCACGTATAAAATAAGGAGGTTAGACTATATCATTTCTAAGGTCTTTTCCAGTTCTGACATTCTGCTTACTAATGCTCTATAATTCTAAAATCTCTTTCAACTCTTAACATTTTATAAGGGTTCTTCTAGTTTTAAGAATCTGTATTCTAAGTGTCCCTTCTAGCTATGGAAGTCTATGTTCTAAGACCTTCTCTGCCCCTATCAATATGCATTTTAAGGCCTCTGTTTAGTTGTGACATTCTGTGTTTTTAGGCACCCAATTCTGACATTCCGTGGCCTGTGTTTTAACATTTTATGGTCTAAGGTCCTTTCCAGCTCTAGCATGTTATATTGTAGGGTCAGATCCACTTCTAATATTCTGATTTGGGTTCTAATATTTTATTTTTACTCCCTCCTAGCTCTGACATTCTGTTTTTAGTTCCCTTCTAACATTCGTGTATGAATGAATAAATGAATGAATGAAGATATGAGTCGATTTTCCAATATTGAGGAAGAACAGTATGAGGGAGATGTTCTTTTAAATTAGTTTTCCTAAAGCAATATCACATTGGTTGATGCTGTGTGTTTTTGTTTGTTAATAATCAGACAATTCTGTCTTGGTTTGTTTTTGTAGCTCCATGTCCTTTTGGAAGGAAAGGTAGCATCTAAATCCAGGCATTATTATGATAATCTTCTTGGCAATTAAAAATATGAAAACGCATTTTTAGAGATTGTTAACATTAATGTTATTGCTAAAGAAGTTTTTGGGGGTGCTCAGAAGATAGGAATGCCTCCCACGAAACAATAACAATGGAGATGTTAATTACAGGGTGTTTAATTCTTTTAATTAATTTCCTCTAATTGTCTCTCTACTCAGAGTATAGTTGGAAGCAAATGTCACTTGTTTAAAGAAATAGTTGTTTCTTGTCTGGGGAAATGAAGAGACAGGAGTGGGAAAAGGAGCAGAGGGGAGATAAGAGGAAGAGAAGAGAAAGAGGGAGAGGGGAGGGGAGAGAAGGAAAAGGGAACAGAAAGTGGGGGGGAAGGGGAGGAGGGCATTTCACAGAGCTGTGATTAATAGCAGAATTGAATAATCACAGATCTCATTTTGCTAATAGAAAGAAAATTGTCCTTGCCAATGACTCCCCTAATGGTTTAAAAGAAAAGCTGTCTTTGTAAAAAGACCTTCTTAGTTCTAATATAGGTTAGTCCTGAAAATAAGCTGCAATCCCAAAATGAGATATCTTTTTTTTTTAAACCCTTATCTTCCATCTTAGAATCTATACTGTGTATTGGTCCCAAGGCAGAAGAGTAGTAAGGGCTAGGCTACAGGAGTTAAGTGACTTAGCCAGGGTTACATAGCTAGGAAGTATCTGAGGCCAGATTTGATCCCAGGACCTCCTGTCTCTAGGCCTGGCTCTCAACCCACTAAGCTACCTAGCTGCCTCTGATATCTTTCAAAGGAAAAATTATGCATGGTTTTACACCAAAAATTATACTGAACATAAGACTTGTGGGTAGTAGCATGGCACAGAGTGACAGAGAGCTACGCAGGGTCAGGATGTTTGAGTTCGAGTCATCCCTCTGACATATATTAGCCCACTGGGCAACCTTTCAGCTAGTTAACAAATATTTATTTAGCACCAGTCAATATCTATGTCATAGAAAACTTATCATTGTAGACTGGAAGAGGGTGTTTACATATTCAGCTCCCTAAACCAATGAAATCATAGTTCTTAACCTCTATGCCTTCTCAAAACATTAAAAACCACAATCTGATTTTCTATAAAGCTGATTTGGAAAGTGGAAAATGTTTACTCTATGAAAAAACCCCATCCTGTGCTTCCTGGAAGACTATCCTCTGGCTATGTCACTGGGGGTGCGGTGGGGTGGGTGGGGGTTTATGTCTCAGAATAACTAGGATGACCCCTGAAAGAAGGAAATCCCCATTTCAAAATTCTTCCTGATGAAACAACCACAAGATTATTTTGAGTAATTATCATTAGATCCTGCTGAATCACTGAATTTTTTTTTTTTTTGTTGGAAGGGAACCGAGAGGTAGTTAGTCTAACTATGACCCCAAAAGGGATCATTTCCAACAAGTATTTTTTGAGGTTCCTTTTGAACACCAACAAGTCACTGCATGTTGTTTAGCAAGCTACAAGCCGTCAGTAAATCTGAGAAGTCAGTGATCCTTCCTGGCCCAATGAAACAGTGACATTGATAGGTTTGGGTTTACCAGACTTGCCTGAATGAGGCTGTCTCATTTCATCTAGCCACCGACTCTTTAATCTGAGCCAGCCGCCACCAGGTAAATCATGGTAGCTGGGTTATGGGGAGAGAGTTAGCTTGTTCAAGGAGGAAGAATGTTGGTGTCAGGGAGACCTGGGTCCAAATCCTGTCTCAGAAGTATACTACTTGTTTGAATCTGGGCAAGGGACTTGGCTTTCCTAAGATTCAGCCCACTCATGTACAAAACAGGGATAGGGAATAGATTCTGCTGCATAGATTATTCATTGGTTGATAGATTTTGAGTCACACAGAAGCTTTCAAGTCCATTTGTTCGAAATTCCTCATTTTATAGATGTGGAAACTAAAAGGTAAAATGATCTGCCTAAAGTCACCTGGGTATTAAGTAGTTGAGATTGGAATCTAGGTCCTCTGATTCCAAACTGAGAACTCTTTCTGCTGCAATTTGATGAAAAGATGTATGCAGAGTACTTTGCAAAACTTAAAGCATTACATAAATCAATACATTTTTGATTCTCATAGAATGTAAACCCCTCAAGTGCAAACAAGGTTTTTCTTAATTTTGTCTTTTTAGCATAATGGGTGATCCAGAAGGGGCAGCTAGGTGGCTCAGTAGATAGAGCTCCAAGCCTGGAGTCAGGAGGTCCTGGGTTCAAATGTGGCCTCAGACACATCTTAGCTGTATGAGGTCAAGCAAGTCACTTAACTCTAATTGCTTAGCCCTTGCCATTCTTCTGCTTTAGAACTGATACTTAGTGCGAATTCTAAGATAGAAACAAAGGATTAAATAAAAAGTAATGACTGAGTCATAGTAGGTGAGCCATAATAAGTATTTATTAAGTAATTTGCCCAAAGAGATTGAAGTTTTTGACAGCAGGGATACCCTAACATGAAAGAGTAATAGGTACAGAATCTACCTACACTACAGCTGCATGGGCTCACAAACAGATGGGGTTCCCATTTGGGACATGCTTAAAACAAGATGGCTGATGGGAAGTGTTTGCACAAAACTTTACTTGGAATTTGAGCATTTTGACTAATACGCCTGAGGACAAGTTGGCCAAAACCATAAATCTCTGGTTCCACAAGTATATTTCTCATGCATATAGTAGGACCTTAATAAACATCTCTCAATTAACTGTGATTTTCCCTCATGTTTTTCAATATAATTCTCCTATTGCTCAAGGTGTCCAATAATTTTAAGCATTGATAAAGCTGCTTTTGTTGGACTAGATGACTTCCAAGGTCCCTTCAAGCTCTAGGATTCTCTGGCCTCCATCTCTTTCTCTGGGTCATGAGCTGCCTCCATGCCAGGGAAATGATAATTATCCTGTTTACTAATCAGAAAAGGCCCAGCCACAACTCAAGGACAGAAGCACAGACCACACATTGAGAAGCCCCATCAGTCAATCTTTGTTTTCCTGGTTTCTAGCTGAGGGTTCAGCATGTGGGGCTACGAGCTGCGTGAACCATGCATTAAGAAGGCATATTGGGTAGTGCCTGGAAGGAGAGGAAATTAGGAAATCTCATCAAATAGGCACTCCTTAAGAGCCTTTAAAAATTGAGTTGTTTGTTCATTAGCTAACTTGGGATCACAGAAGCAGGAATGAGACCTCATCAAGGTAGGAAAGGACTAGACAATGAGAAGTGATCTTCAAACATGGAATGTTAGAAATCAGAATGTCAAAACTATTTTAGAGTCAGAAGGGGATGCCAAAATAAAGCACTATAGAATAAAAAGAACATTGTTCTGAGAGTCAAGAGATAGAAATCCTATTTTCAGCTGGGCCATTCATTCCCAATGTGTTTTGAGCAAATAAATTTCTCTTTCTTGGTGCTTTTATTTGTAAAATGGGGGAATTAAACCTAGACAAGTGCCATTTATTAAGCATCTACTGTGTGCCAGGTACAGTTCCAGGGATATAAAGAAAGATGAAAAGAAAAACAAAACCAGAACAAAACAGTATTTGCTCTCAAGGAGCCCAGGTCTAATGGGAGAGATGGGCTTTTAAGGTTCCTTCCAGCCCAGACTTTCTATGTCTTATATTCTGTGAAATGAAATTCCTTCAAGCAGTGAGAATCTATATTAATTTCTAATTAGTTTGTATTTTAAGACTTCTCTAGTTCTGATGGATGTTCCAGCTCTGAATTTTTTTATTCCAAGGTCCCTTCCAGTTTGATAGTCTCTTGTTCTAAGGTTTCCTATCACTTTGACATTCCCTGTTTTTTCTCTATTTCTATAGCTGTGACATTTACCTTCCAAGGGTCAGCTAATCATGTAGTGGACAGAGATCCTGGCCTGGAGACGGGAGAGCCTAGGTTCAAACATGGCCTCAGATGCTTTCTAGTTATGTGATCCTAGGCAAGTCACCTAACCCCAATTGCCTAGCCCTTACTGTTCTGCCTTAGTATTGATTTTAAGAGAGAAGATAAGGGTTTTTTAAAAATTAAGTAATTAAGATTAGCTGAAAGAGAGGAGGTGGAGAAAGAATCTACTTGATTAATGACAGGAAAAAAGAAGTGGAAGAAAAGAGGAAGGTAAGAGTTTAAAAAAAAACAACAACAAAAAACCCTTGTAGGTTTTACATTCTATGCTATTTCAACATTTCATGTTCTAATATCCCTTCCAGAACTGATGTTCTGTCTTTTTAAAGTCCTTTTCAGGGTTAATATTCTGAGTTGGAAAGGCCTTTTCAACTCTGTTAGTCTATGTTCTGTAGCTCCTTCTGCTGCTCTAACATCTTAGGGGTGTTCTAATTCCTTTTGGCCAACATTTTATGTTCACTTTTAGCATTTATTGTTTCTGGTTCTGGCAATCTATGATTTCATGAACTAATGGTGTGGTAGTGGTTGGAAAGAACACCGGGTTTTACTCCTTTTCGGAATGGTCTGGTATATTTTTTAAAAAATGTACATTGTTGAAATCTTTTGTTTGAAAAGGAAAGCTTGGCTTGTGGAGGTTGCAAATTTTACTCATCATGGAATCTCAGCCTTAGAAATGAGGCTACACCTCTCTCCCCAAGCCTTATAGATACATTGTGTGTTGTCTGATCATAAAGTAGAATTACAGGCTCATAGGTTTAAATCTAGGTGGTGCAGTGGATAGAGGGCTAAGTCTAGATCAAAAAGATTCAAACTCAGCCTTAGATATAATCCTGGGCACTTTCTACCTCAATTTTCTCAATTGTAAAATGAGGAAAATATTAACACCTACCTCACAGGGTTGTTGTAAGGATGAAATGAGACAATATTTATAAAGCATTTATCATGGTGCCTGGCACATGATAGGTACTGTATAAATGTTAGATATTACTAACGCTATTTTCTATTATTAGTTGAGAATCCATGATACTCACCCTGTAGTACACCCTGTCCAATTAAGGCTTTGGGGGCTAGGAGAAACCTCAGGGGTAAACTTGAGATCACAGGAAATAACTTTGTCATTTCAAAATCTTATAGAAAAGTGAGTTGTCATTGATTATTAGATTGGATCTCCATCCTAAGAGAGGTATTGGAGAGAGACCTGGTTTCAGAACATGGGAGACCTTGTTCAAGTCCTGCCTCTGATATTTACTGGCTGTGAGACCCCTAAGCAAGTCATTTCTCCCTGGCCACTGGCAGCCCTCTAAGACCAAAGGATGATTGATACCGGCAGAGAGTTTTCTTACTGGGATGCTTACTACAATGATAAAATCAGATCCTATCAACAATAACAAAAAAATTCTTCTTCTCCTCCCACTCCACCCCATCTCCTAGAATGGGACTGAGTCTATGTTTAGTTTGATTCCATTAGCCCATGACTGTGTGACTCAAAGATTGTGCTCATGACTGGCTTTACTGGGCCAGCCCAAGACTCTAATTGACCAGGGAAGACCAGGAACCTTTTATCAATTTCCACGAAGGACCCCTGAAAACAGCCAGATGCAGAATTTTTGCTGGCCGAGTCAACATGATGGTAGCCTCATCTCTTCCCTGAGCAATTGTACTACTTGTTGGTGAGCTTAGAGCTCAAGGACTGAGACTTCTGAGCCAGTCAATCCATTTAAGTCACAATAGACTGTCATCCTGGCCAACCTCTCTTCAAATTTGTGGAATGTCAGAACCTGAAGAGCCTTAGAATCTATCCTTTAGTTAGCCCAACTCTCAGGTTACAGCAATGGAAATGGAAGATCACTAAGTGGGATTATTTGTCCCACATTGAGAAGCTAGCAAATGGTAAAGCCAATATAAGCACAGGTCATTACTGAATGTCCTGGTAGGAAAGGACTCCAGAAGTCTTCTCATTCAATTTGTACATTAATAGGAATCACCTCTACAACTTTTCCAACTAAGGATCATCCATCTTTTGCTTAAAATTCTCCAGGGATGGGGTGTTCAGGAGCTACAAGGTATCCCATTTGACTTTTGCATAGTTTTGACTGTTAGGAATCTCTTCATTTCAAATCTTTCCACTGTTTCTCATGAAATTTCTTCATGTGTCCTATATTCTTGCTAAATAAGAATTCTCTTTTTTAAATTTATTTTTATTTTATTGATTAATTAAGAAAAATTTTCTATGGTTACATGATTCATGTTCTTTCCCTCCCCTCCTCTTACACCTCTCCCATAGTCAACACGCAATTCCACTGGGTTTTACATGTGTCAATAATCAAGACCTATTTCTATATTATTGATACTAAATAAGAATTCTTGCTAATCCCTTCACAATATTTTCCTGACATGGGGCATCTGTCTTCACTGTTTCCTTCATCTAAAGAATCTTCTCCTCCTCAGTTTCTCCTGTTTAATACATACCCAGTTATTAATATCCATTTAAAAACTATTGCCTTCCCAGATCCCTGCAGAAATATAATCTTTCCTTCCCCTGAATTTAGCATACTATCTGGTACATTGTAAACACCTAAGAATAAAAAACACTTTTTTATTCGTGACTTTATCAGTTCATTCATTTGAACTCTTCATAATTAAAGGTCTCTTTCAAGTCTAGCCTATGGCCTATTTCCAAGGCTCTTTCTGAGCCAGCCAATCCACTTAAGCCACAACAGACTGTCATCCTGGCCAACTTCCCTTCAAACCTGTGGAGTGTCAGAACCTGGAAGAAGAGCCTTAGAATCTATCTTTTAGTTAGCCCAACTCTCTCAGGTGACAGCAATGGAAATGGAAGATCACGAAATGGGATTATTACATTCTAAGAGTTCTTTCTGGCTCTGATATTTTATTTTCTAAAAGTTTCTTTTATTTTCTAAGAGTTCTTCCAGCCTGGATATCACTGATTCTATACCTCAACCCAAAGAATCAAAGTAAAAAGGAGTGTAAAAGAATGTCATTGAGGGTTGTGGGAGTCAGGGAAGGAGCCTTATGGAAGAAATGGGAATGACCTTGAAGAAGAAACTTGGGGCAAAAGTGTGGAATGAAGGGGCAGAGCTACCAATGGCATTTGGGCCATTGAAGGCATAGACTCTAGTATCTTATGAAAGAAGTTTTCCCTCTGCAGAACTATTGGCTAGGCAATGGTCTTTTCTGTCACTTATACTGACAAAGGCTTTCCAGTAGAAACTTTCATGGTAAAGAAAGATAAATAGTGTAAGGAGTATATTATTCACTTTTAGAAAATACCTTAACTCTAACTGGCCTTGAGGGAATAATATTGTAAATTACTGCTTATTAAGTCTCCTAAAACAGAATAATTGCCTCCTTTCTTTCTGTCAGCATCAGCTCAGAGGTTTACAATGGATTTTGAATTTCTCATAAGAAGTAACTTAATATTCATTCATTCATTGTTGACATGACACCATATAGTAGAAAGAGCATGCCTTGAAAGCGAAAGGCTTGGACTGGTATCTTAGCCTTGGATCTTATTAGCTGTGTGATCACAGAAGAATCACTTCACTGCTCTGAGTCTGTTTTTTTTTTTCTTCTATAAAATAGAGATAAAAAACTAATGGAATATGAGAGTTGAAAGGACTTTAGCAGTTGCCTACATCAACACATAAATGAAAGAATCCCCACCTTAATAAACTTGATAATGGTTGTTGAGCCTCTATTTGCAAACGTTCAAGGAGGGTGAACCCACTACTTCTCAAGAAAGGCTATTCGACTTTGATCTGCTCTAATTGCTAACAAGTTTTTTCCCCCTGACATCAATCCTCCATTTTCCATTTATTGTCTTTTTCCCTACCTTTTGGGCTAAATGGAACAAAAGGTCTCTACATCACGGCCCTTCAAAAACCGGAACAGAGCTATCATGTCTGTCCTCGTGTTTTCTCTTCTCCAAGCTAACCATCCCCAGTTCTTTCAACCAGTTTTATATGATATTGAATCAAGGCTCTTCACCCTTCTGATTACCTTCTTTTGGACACTCTCCAGCTTATCAGGGCCAAGTTAAAAACCCAAAACTAAATGTGATACTTGAAATGTGGACTGAACAGGTCAGAACACAACTGGATTATCTCTTCCCTATTCCTAGAGCCTCTGCCTCTTTTAATGCAACCCAAAATGATATTCATTTTTTTGGCTACCTTTTCACATTGTCCAATGTGAAAGCAGCTGGATAGGGGATTGGACACAGTTCTGAGTCTGAAGTCAAGAAGACCAATCTTTCTGAGTTCAAATCTGACATCAGACACCTTCTAGCTGGGTGACCCTGGACAAGTTATTTAACACTGTTAGCCTCAATTTCCTTTTCTGTAAAATGAGCTGCAGAAAGAAATAGCAAACCACTTCAGTATCTTTGCCAAGAAAACCCCAAATGGGGTCATGAAGAGTCAGATATGACTGAAATGACTAAGGACAAAATCAATCCCTATCATCTCCATCTCTACCTCTATTTCTCTCTCTACCTTCAAATCACAATGTCATTCATACTAAACTTTCAATCCACTAAAATGTCCCAATCCTTTTCAGGAAAACTGCTGTCTAACAATGCTTCCCGGCAGCTAGGTATCACAGAAGATCAAATACTGGACATGGAATCAGGAAGACAAGTTCAAATGTAGAAATCAGACACTAGCTGATCTTGGAAAAATCACTTAGCTTTGTCTCAGTTTTCTCATCTGTGAAAAGGGGAAAATAATAATACCCATCTCCCAGGATTGTTGTGAGATTCAGAGATAATGTTTTCAAAGAACTTAGCACAATGCCTGACATACAGTAAGCTCTATATAAATATTAGTTGTTATAGTATTCAAGTTTATTTTTTGTGCCCAAATCCAAGAACTTACAAGCATCCCTGTTGTATTCCATGTTGATAGATTCAGCTCAGTGTTTTAGTCAGTAAGGACCTTTTTTATATCCTGTTATCCAGGATACCATATCTTCTTCCCATATTTATATTAACTCTAAATTTGTCAAGCATGTCATTTATAACTTTGTCCAAGTAAATGAAAAATATAACCGAGTAGTACGAGACCAGGCACAGATCCCTGAGGCACTCCACTAGAGATATCCTGACTAGGTGATATTGAACCAGGAACAGCTAGGGGGCTCAGTGGATTGAGAACTAGGTCTAGAGATGGGAGGTCCTAGATTCAAACCTGACCTCAGACACTGTCTAGCTGTGTCACCCTGTGCAAGTCACTTAACCCCATTGCCTAGCCCTTACTGCTCTTCTGCCTTGGGACTAATACACAGTATTGATTCTAAGATGGAAAATAAGGGTCAGGGGGCAGCTGGGTAACTCAGTGGATTGAGAGCCAGGCCTAGAGATTGGAAGTCCTCGGTTCAAATTTGGCCTCAGACCCTTCCCAGCTATGTGACCCTGGGAAAGTCACTTGACCCCCATTGCCTACCCTTACCACTCTTCTGCCTTGGAGCCAATATATAGTATTGACTCCAAGACGGAAGGTAACGGGTTTAAAAAAAATAAGGGTCAAAAATGATTTTGAACTATTAACAACTACTTTCTGAGAGAAACTGAGTAAGAAGCCACTAAGTTTGAAGGCCATCCAGTTCATTTGCTTCCATTTTCTCCCACCAGAAGAATATGATAGACTTTGTTGAAAAGCTTTGGCAAAATATCATTAAAATATACTGACAGCATTCCTCTCATCTCCCAGTTTGGTAATCCTGTCCTCAGCAAGGTAATGAGGTTTGTCTGGCATGGTTTCTTCTCGAGGATGCCATGTTTGACCTCTATAATTGCCTTGCCTTTCCTCACTGTCAGCTAACCTTCTCTTTAATGATCTATTCTAGAATTTTCCCAAGATCCAAAGTCAAACCCATTGCTTGAGAGTCTGTAGGCTCTCTCCCCTTTTCTGATCACTGGCACATTTGCTCTTCTCTAATCTCATGGAGTTTTTGCATGATCTTTCGAATAGTACTAGTAGTGGCTAAGTAATGACAGCTACTAGTCCATTCAGGGTAATAACACCTTCACCACCTACTTCACAGGATTGTACAGAGGAGAGTGCTTTGTCTACAGGTAAAGGTCTAAAGAAAAAGGACTTCTTATTAATTTTCCATTCAACAACTCTTGTGGATTGACCCTTGCAATGAATTATTCTAGGTGTAGAGATAGATACAAGGAAGAATAAGAGTTCCTGCTCTCAAGGAGATTGCAGTTTAGCGGTATAGAATCAAGAGCAATGATAGACTGCAAGTGCAAATAATCATAACACAAATTACATTGGGATCCAGGCATAAAAGCAATTGATTCAAAGTGGCACAAAATCTTGAGATGATGGAAAAATTGCAACTTGCTGAGAAGTTAAGAGAAGATGTGGGCCCTGAAAAAGTGTAAAGACCTTCAACAGAAGGGGATGATTGTAGGTGAGAGGCAAAGAAGAGAGAATTCCAGGTAGAAATTGATGCAAGTGGGGAACCAAGAGATGTCTTGAGGGTCTGAGAAGTAATTCAAGGCTTGCTGGAGCTTAAAATAAGAGAGGAGAGATAGAGCTGGAAAGGTCAAGGTAGAATCAGAATTCAGAAGATGTGGAATCTCCATCTACAGAGTTTTTACCCTCTCTTTGGCAGACAGTGAGACCTTCTGAACAGGAACTTCACATGAATAGAGTCATATGGCTACCCTGTGCTTGCTGCTGCTGACTTTCTCCTACTCACCTGGACTAGCATCCTTCATAGTGGATCTGAATCCTGGACCTCCATACTTAAGTCTTCTTGATCCCAGTCCTCAAGCTTGGAGAAGTAAATCTACTCATTTTGGGAACTCCCTCTCTAGGACCTAACCCAGCTGATTGTTGGCTGAATGTGTACAAACTGGACCATTTAACTCATGGTAAATATTTTGGTTAATTCTAGAAATTAGACCATGCTTCAGTTCAATATCCATATAGTTGGGTCTTCTCACAGTCTTCTTTAATCCTATTCTCTTTCTACCTTCACCAACAAAACATTCCTCTGATTGCTACTTCTCTACACATACTGTCTTCCTCTATTGGATGGTACACTCCTTGAGGGCAGGGATTGGTTCTCTTTAAAATATTTTTATTGTTGTAATTTTTATTGCTATAATGTGCAATGATCACATGTGAATAAATTAACTATTTTCAGCAATGCAAGGACTCAGGACAACTCCCAGGGACTCATGACAATAACAACAAAAACTAACCACCTCCAAAGAAGGAACAGACAGTCAGAATGCAGATGGAAGCATGTCGTTCACTTTTTGTCCTCCATGAATTCTTTCTCTAATGCAAATGATATATGACTTCTTTCATAACATGATGAAAATGGAAATATGTGTTGTGTGATGATACATGTACAACCTATATTATCTTATCTGCCATATTTAGGAGTGGGTAAGGGGGAAAGAACATATATTGAAAAATGTCAGAAAACAAATATTAAAACTTACATCAACATGTAAAAAAATAAGAAATAAAATATCTCTATCTCTAGTACTTAGGACACTGAGTACTTAGCATGGAATGAACACTTAATAAACCAATCAGTCAATTAGTCAAAAAACATTTATGAAGTTATTTCTTTGTGCCAGGCACTATTCGAAAGGCTGGTGATATAAAGAAAGGCAATAGTCCCTGTCTTCAAGGATCTTACAAACAAATGGAGGAAGACAATTTTAAAAATGCACAAAAGTAGGGCGGAGAAGACACCTCTGCTAGATTGCATAATGGGGAAGTACAGAGAGGAGAATGGGAAAATGGCAGACTTGGGGACCCTCCTGAAATGGAAGTTCTGGGAGGTATGGTCTCTACTTTCCAGTCAGAGGGAGAGAGGGACCCCAGGGACACTGATGAGATGTGAGCTATATATAGCCTGATATAATCTTGCAGGATGAAGAGGTTGCTAGGGCACAATGGAGAAGTCCATATGAATGCAGCTGGTGAGAAGTGCTTTTCCATTCATTTTCATGCATTTAAGGCAAATGACTGGCAGCTAAGGAAGAATGGGAGGGGGCTGGATATAGGGGAAGCTGTTGTAAAAGTCCATAATATCCACAAGTGCCCTTTTACTTTGCAGGGAGGGCAGGAGGTTGCAATTTTCAGATTCAATTGATGCTGGGGGCTTCTCTGTTTCTAAATGCTAGTATACGGGTAAGGTCACCTTTGGTGAACATCATCCTTTAACCTGGGCTGGTTAAAAAAAAAAAAAAAAAAAACAACAAGGGAGAGCCCTGTGTCTGAGAAAATGCAAAATGGGGGAAATATTTTAACATGGTTCTCTGTATTATTCGGGCTCCTCTTATCTCCACATTTGCAGGCGGCAGTATTCTTGCTTTGAATGTGGCAGTAACTCTCCTGATTGGGCAAGCTCATTTTCATTAGTGGGATCCTTCACCACCACAGGAGAGCTCATTTCTCCCAAGCCTCAGCCACTCAGAAGCCAGGCACAGTGCGACCCAAGGCCAACATGAAGCTTTCCTTTTGAGTGCCCAGCCTCATTTTCATCAGAGAGGAGAGTTCATTGATTAATCCCAACTTGGGAAAGAGCTGCTCCCCACCCCACCCTCCAATGGGAAAAAATCTGCATAAAACAATGTTCCCTATAAAGCAGAATACTGAGACAGATTTGAGTATTTCAACTCTGTCTGGAATGATTCTATCTATTTTATGATTTTTTTTTAGATTAGTTGTGCATGCATGGACAAATCCTTTCACTGCTGTGAGCCTCAGGTTACCCCTTATAAAACCCAAAAGTTCTCAAAAGACATCCTTCATTAAAAAAAAAAAAACAGAAAAAAAATATCATTAAAATACCATTGGGAAAATACTATAGAAATCTGTGCTTTTATTGAGATGTTACTCCAAAGTCAGCCTCAGGTGACCTCTAGAATCATGGAGTCCCATATGGGTCCTTAAAGGTTCTGCTATGGGTGCATAAGTACTTATATGAAGTAAGAGACAACTTGAATATTGACCCTGTAGTGGTCTGCTTGTGTTCACTGTCTGAAGACAGCCTAGATTCATTTTTTTATTCAAAGACATTTTATTTTCCCCATTACACATAATGATAATTTTCAACATATGTTTTCTGAAATCATAATATCCAAATTTTCCCTCCCTGTCTTCCCCCCAGCCCCCAAGATGGTGAGCAATTTGATCTGGGTCATACCTGTATTATCATGCAAAACATACTTCCACATGGGTCATTGTCGTAAGAGAATGCTCATATAGAACCCAAACCCTAAAATAAAACCATAAATAAACTAATGTGAAAAATAGTAAACTTTGATCTGCATCAGACTCCAATAGCTCTACATATATTTTTGAGCCTTGTCACTGGAAAGCTGACCGCTAGGGGTTGAATTATTTTAGCTACAGAAACTTATAATGTAAGTTGGTGGAGGGAGAGCCTACCCTAATGGAATCATGAGTTCATAAAGTAAGAAGTGTTAATAATAAGTAATTAAGGGGGCAGCTGGGTGGGTGAGCGGATTAAGAGCCAGGTTTAGAGATGGGAAGTCCTGAGTTCAAATCTGACCCCAGATTCTTCCTGCCTATGTGACCCTGGGCAAGTCACCTTTGGCTGCCTCATTTGTCTCAACTGTAAAATGGGACCACCAGAAGATGGAAAGAGTATTGAAATGAGGGCATCTGAGATTAAGGGAAATTTGTTAAAGACATAGCAGTGATTACAGAGGGCACAATGGGATGGATGGTTAAGCTGGGTGGGAACATGGATGGGACTGAGTTAATAGGTAAATGAAAACAGTAAGTGAAGGTAGTAAGAATGAGGCACTTAGGAAGCCAGGGAGTCATACGACTGGAATAAAAATGTTAGATATGAGACTTCACTAAGAGTTATGATGGAATTGCTACCTGTGGTTCTCACCTTCAAGAGTACTATAAATGACTTAAAATGTTGTTTTCTTCCTTTCTTTCTCCCTTTCTTCTTCTCTCTTTCTCTCTTCCTCCCTCCTCCCTCCCCTTCCCTTCCTTCCTTCCTTCCTTCCTTCCTTCCTTCCTTCCTTCCTTCCTTCCTTCCTTCCTTCCTTCCTTCCTTCCTTTCTTCCTTCCTTT
>NC_058132.1:103407522-103445070 GCF_016433145.1 Gracilinanus agilis
CTTTCTTTCTTTCTTTCTTTCTTTCTTTCTTTCTTTCTTTCTTTCTTTCTTTCTTTCTTTCTTTCTTTCTTTCTTCCTCCCTTCATCACTTCCTTCCTTCTTTCCTTTCTTCTTTCTTTCCTTCCTTCCAGAGAGGCCTTAGATGTAAAATTGTATCTATTAATGTCCCCTGAGAAATGTATTTAGACCATCCATGAGGAAAAGTATATTTTATATGAGTACTGTTGTGTGGAGATGCAAAGCATGGAATCCTTGCAAAGGTACAGGGATAGCCTCACTCAGAATTCCAGGGGACTATCCCTGTACCTTTGCAAGGATTCCATGCTTTGCATCTCCGCACAACAGTACAAAGAGAGTCAGAGAAACAGACACATATATACATATATACACATACATAGACATAAGCTCACACGATGTTAGGATTCAAAAAAAAGATCTCAATAATGCAGGATGAGGCATTAAAGATAGTATGATGGCACTTAATAAAGACAAAGTAATGATCTACACATGGTTAAAGATTCGGCTTTACAGGTACCTTACCCTTCAGCTAGATAATATGTAAGTGGATAATCTATGGAAAAGTCTGGGGTTTTTCATTTACAGTCAGCATAATGTAGGTCAACAGCATAATTTGACCTGTGAAAAAGGCTAGTGTGTCTTCTGGCTGTATGAGAAGATCATTATATCCAGAACACATGAGTTCTGCCACCAAAACATCATATCTGGAAAACTGTGTGCAAATCTGGGCTCCCCTTTAGCACCCTCTCCACCAAATTATATGGGATTTATAGGTGAACAAGTTAGAAAGCATCTAGAAGAGGACTGCCAAAAGGGTGAGAGAGTAGGGGATGACATATGGTGGCTCTGATTTGTATTTGAGACACTATCATATGAATGAGGAAAGCCATCTTCTTATCAGAAGACTGTAAGGAAAGAGAAGCAAGTGGGGGATTTTCTCTCTGAAAACAGTTGTGGTTTGGTGTTCAGTTAAGTCTGACTCTTTTTGAGCCCATGGACCATAGCTATCCATGGGGGTTTCTTGACAAGGATATTGGAGGGTTTGCTATTTCTTTCTCCAGGGTCAGGCAATCAGAGGTTAAGACTTGCTCAGGATTACACAAGTAGGAACTGTTTGAGACTAAATTTAAACTAAGTTCTTCTTGATTCCAGGTCCAGCAACCAACTGAGTCACTTAGCTGCCACCTTGTTATGGAGTTAAGTGACTTGCCCAGGGTCATACAGCTAGGAAATGTCAGAGTCTGGGTCTTCCTGACCCCTGGCTCAATGTGTTAAACACTGAGCCACAGCTGCTTGTAAATAAAGAGGTGAGATCTTTAGCCTAAAGATGGGGGAAGAGGTATGAAAATCCTGAGGAGGGGAAACAAATTTTGGAATTGTTTTGTGAAGAATGAATCAATTAGAGAGGAATAAAAGCACTGCCTTGCTGGAGGGAGGGCTCAGTTGAGATTAGAAAACTTAATTTGTGGTGGACTTTGTCAGTAGGATTTCATGGCTTCCTCTAGCTCTATTCAGCAGTATGTGTAAAAGTAGACGCTGGGGAATCATCCAGGTGTTGGACTTAGGTTTGACAAGGTGTGAATGACAATGGGACAAGATGGTAGGGATTCAGAACTAGAGAAGAGGATAGGCTTGAATTGTTTCACTAAAGGGTCAAGATCAGGAAGGAAGGACAGAGAAGTGAGTGCAAATGTGATGGATGGATGACCTGAGAAATACTGAGGGATGGAAGGAAATTAGATCTCAATGTGGGCAAAAAAACATTGTTTTGGTAGGGACGGGTGATATTTATGGAGTCATTCTAGCCCTAGAGGTTGGAGTGTGAATTCATTAGGGAAAGCTGGGGAGGAAGATTTAGGCTCAATGTAAGGAAATTTAAAAAAAAATAATTAAGTAACTAAAAGCCAATTTGGCTGCTTTGTACTCCTTCCCCATTAAAAGACTTCAAGTTAAAGCTAGCTAGACATATGCTAGATTCTTGTCCACAGATGGGTTAGATTAGGTGGCCAGGGAGGTCCCTTTCAGCTCTTAAGATCTATGATTGCATTTGATCTGGATGGTACGCTCTCCTCTTCTCTATCTCTTAGAGGTCCTAGCCTTCCTCCTTCCTCAATTCAAGGGTTACTTCCTCCAGAAGATCTTTCCTGATTCCCCTCCCTGCTAGCACCCTCTCCACAAGATTATATGGGATTCATATATTTCTGCATATCATTTTGCATAATTTTTATTTTGCACATATGTAAACATTGTCTTTCTTGATAGAATTTAAGTTCCTTGAGGGCAGATACTTTTTTTTTTCTTTCTATATTCAGTTGCTAGGACAGTGCCAGGCACATAGTGAGTACTTAGTAAATACTTTGTGTCTCTTGTTCCTTCTTCTAGAAAATTTATATAGTATTATCCTAGCATTTAATGAGATTTGCGTGTTAATTAATTTCATCCTCCCAACAACTCTGTGAGATAGATTATCACAGTTTTACAGATGAGAAAACTGACACCTAGAGAGATTAAGTGATCATGTAGTAAGTTTTGGAGGCATGCTTTGGACTCACGTCTTCCTGGCTCCAATGTTTTCTCTGCTGTGTCACAGCGCTGACTAGGTAAGTTCTTTGAGGACAGGGAGCATGAGTTATGAATCTTTCTGTCTCCTTGACACAGTTCATTGAACACATTAAGATTGTAATATATTTTTATTTAATGAATTAGTAGTCATCCTTTTCTCCTTAATAACACATTTGCATATCAGTTGAAATTTTACATTGTGCTTTCTCCATTACAGTCCTATGAATTATGTTAAATAAATGCTATTATACTCATTTTATGGAATGGCACCTAGTTTGGGTCTGGGGCCCCTGACTTTGGGTCCAGTACTCTTTCTAGGAGACCTCATAGATCTCCTCTCGTCCTAAATTGGCTGTCTGCTGAACATTAATCACTTTAAATCTGTAAAGCAAATTTATTTGTGAGTAGTAGTCTTAATCAATTCATTTTTATTATTAATAATAGTTCTCCTTGGCTTTCTCCACCCAGCTCTGCAAGGCTCTCTAGGAGGTCCTCTCCTTGGACCTGGATAGATCCTCGATTTGGACCTGGGCCTCATGCCCACTTCATTGGGAGAATGGTTTATCTTTAGCTGATGTCTCTGAATGAAACTGCCAGAAGGAGAACAGCAAGTCTGAGATGTGATAGATCTGACTCTGTGTGACATCGATATACCTAATAGTTTAGAACTGAATCCTGTTCCTTAAGAGTACTGAGAAGAACCTATCAGAAGGGGTTCCTGCAGGTAGGTAGCACAGTGGATAGAGAGCCAGGCCTGCAGTCAAGAGGACATGGATTCAAATCTAGCCTTAGACTCTGCCTACCTGTATGACTCTGGGCAAGTCACTTAACCCTGATTGCCTAGTCCTTGCCACTTTTCTGCCTTAGAATTGATATTAAGATGGAAAATAAGAGTTTAAAAAAAATTGAAGGAACCCCTGGCCGGCAGCCCTGAAGAAAATCAGACTTTGTGAAAGATTGGATTCTTTCTCTTTCCTAGTTTCTAGTCCTCATCGGCCCTGCTCATCTTTTGTCTCTTCCTTCCTCTCCCTTCCTGCACCCCCATAAACAATAGCAAACAAAGATCCCTCAGGTTAGGTAGCTTCATAGACTCAAAGATTCATTGTATGTTAGAACTAGAAAACACTATGGCATAGAACGGTAGAATGTTACAGCAGCAAAGGATTTAAGGAAATATAGAATATTTAATCTTAGGATGTCAGAGCTAGAAAGGACCTTTGAACCCAACACCTTGGAGTCAAACGCCTTTATATTACAAATGTGAATGGGATATGTGGTTAGAGACTGGACCTGTTATTTCATCGCTATAGGGCACTGCTGGATGAGGAGACTCTTTTTACCAATGCACATTGGCACCTTCTCTCCATTTTATAATCTTAGAGAGTTACCTGGGGCAATGACACATAAAGTCACTTGCCTGGGTTCATGGTTTGTTGTTCAGTCTTTTCAGTTGTAGCTGACTTTTCATGATTCCTGATTAAGAATTTTTGGGGAGAGATTCTGGGGGGGGGTGGTTTGCCATTTCCTTCTCCAGCTCATTTTTGACAAATGAAGAAACTGAGACAAAGAGGGTGAATTGACTTCTCAGGGTCCCACAGTTAGCAAGTGTCTGAGTTCATGTAGCAAATGTATTTTAGTGGTGGAACCCGAATCAGTGAATAAATGATTTACTCAAAGTCACAGGATCAGGATGAGACACCAGGGCCCCACACTCTCAGTCCAGCACCAGCATTTATTTAGCCCTGTGAGGGGAGGACACGGGACTCTATTCTGCCACCATCCATCCATGGAAGGCCAACCTTGTCAAATTTCCTTGGGATAGCAATCAGGCCCCAGGACTGAAAATTCAGGCTTCACTACCAAGTTGAAGTTAAGGCAGGGGAGTGACAGTTGATTTTCCTTGGGTGGTTTGGCATTTCAAGACTGTGAAGCGCGCACACACATCACACATGACTGTGGAAGTTGGTCTCTGGGCATGGATCCATATTGGTAGCATTTCTATTGCAGCTTCGTGCCTTTCCCTTTCATCGTCTCCTATTTGTGGCTGTCAGGGCACATGCAACCATAAGAGCCTTTTATTCAGAGGGGGGAAAATTTCACCATACAAAACATCCCTGTGAAATAACACATCTGTGGGTGTGAACGACATTCCCTTTAACGAGTGAAAATATGTTGGAAAGGGGCTAAAGTAAACAGATGTTGAGTTTTCAGATCTGTGATTATCATTTTGGTTCCTCACTTCATGGAGGAAGCTGCCTGGAATAGGGCTGAGAAGCATCCCAAATTTTCTGCAGAATTTACGTTGCTTCACCCACATGGTGGTTTCTCTGAGGTTCCTCCAAGTGAATGCTGTTCCCAGAAGAGAAGAATTGGCTTTAGCCAGAGTTCATGGAGCTCTCCAAACAGTTGAGTGGGAATTTTCCTTATTTTCATTTTGTCCAACTGTACTGCCTCATTTCAATTCAAATTTTGCCTTTCCAATTCTATTTGATTAGACATAAACAAAATTAATTAAATAGCTTCTTCTCAGGGCCTTAGTTTCCTTTTTTGGGGGTAAGAGAGAACTTTGATTTCTAAGGTCCATTTCAGAACCAGTTTTGAGGGTTTGGATATCATTACCATATATGGCTAAATACCAGAAAGTGCTATTACTGAATTCTCTTCTCCTTTGGTGGCGAATTTATCCTTTTTATTTTGATACTGATATGTTACTGCTTTCTCAAAAAGAACCAAATTGAAATCACAAGAAAACCAATCAGGGTTGACTTTCCAAGGGTGAATGGTTAGGTCTCTGAGTCTGAAGACCTGAGTTCTAATTTGTCAACTTTCTAGTACTGTGGTCTTGGGCAAATCACTTGACTTCTCAGCTACCGTATAGTTAA
Source organism: Gracilinanus agilis (assembly GCF_016433145.1). Classification (NCBI taxonomy): domain Eukaryota; kingdom Metazoa; phylum Chordata; class Mammalia; order Didelphimorphia; family Didelphidae; genus Gracilinanus; species Gracilinanus agilis. The sequence continues at coordinate 103,412,985 of NC_058132.1, forward strand.
AATAGAACTAAGACTTAGGGTCTATTTCACAAATTTTTTTGAGGGTCAACAGATGTCATGTTTTATATAAAGCATTTTGTAAATTTTATAGCTTACAATGAGGCCATCCAGTCCAATCTCCCTGATTTTGCAGATATGAAAATAAAGGTTCAGAGAGATGTGAATGACTCAAAAGTTATTCAGGTCATTGGTAAAAAAGATGATATCCAAATTCATGTCCTAGGAACCCAGAACCTTTTCTCTTTTCATCATGATTATTATTTACTCAACCCTATTCATTTTTCTGATGAAGAAGCTAAGATTCAGAGTCAGAGCAACTTGCTCAAAGTCACATAGCTAGTAATTATTGGATTAAGACCTGAACCTGTGTCTCTAATTTTAATTTTTATTATATTTTCTTCAGATTATATAGAAATACAATTTTAAATGATCAGTTTTTCAGATTTTATGATCTATGTTCTCTCCCTCCCTCCCCTCCTTTTTTGAGATGGCAGTAATACAATATAGATTATATATGTGCTGTCATGCTATATATATTTCCATGTTCATCATGTTGTGAAAGAAGATACATATCTCTTATACTAGAGGAAAAATTCATGAATAAAATAAAGTAAAGAATGGTACCCTTCAATCTGCATTCAGAATCCATCAGATCTTTCTATGGCAGTGGTTAGCCTTTTTCATCATGAGTACTTTGGAGTTGTCTTGGACCCTTGCATTGCTGATAATAGTCAAGTCTGTCACAGTTGGTCATCATACATTATTGCTGTTACTGTGTACAGTGTTCGTCTGGTTCTGCTCACGTCACTTGGCATCACTTCATATAGGACTTTGCATGTTTTGTGTGTGTGTGTGTGTGTGTGTGTGATGGTCATTTCTTATGACAAAATAGCATTCCATTACAATTATATACCACAACTTGTTCAGTCATTCCCCAAGTGAAAGACATTCCTTCTTTTTCCAGTTTTTTGCCACTACTAAAAGAGTTGCTATAAATATTTTTGTATGAGGTCCTTTCCCCCTATCTTTGATCTATTTAGAATAAAGACCTATTAGCACTATTGCTGGGTCAAAGTGATGCACAGTTTCATGGTGCTTGGGGAACAACCCACGTCTTTTGATATCAAGTTCAATTCTCTTTCCATTGTATTTTTTCTATATAATATTGCTATTACAGTATGTCTTGGGAAAACAAAGAGAAAATATAATGTTGTCCCTGCTCTCACAAAGCTTATAATTTGTTAGATGGAAAAGACATGGACAATATTAATTATAAATGTGATAAATATACATGAAATGTTAGAGTGATGAAAGATTATTTTTAGCTAGGTGTCTAGGAGAGGTTTCATGAAGAAGGTGGTATTAGGTCTAAAAAAGTTCTGGAGACTTTATGGAATGAAAATTCAGTAAATCAATAGTGCTATTTGATGGGCAAAATTTTTTTTAAAAAGGCACAACTTCCTAGAATAAGGAGGTGATAATCCTGAATAAGGAAAAAAAAATGTGTGCCAGGCATTGTGTTAACCACAGGTATATAAAAGCACAAAAGTCAATCAGTCTTTGTTCTCAAGGAACTTACATTATAATGGAGGGAGACAACACAAATATGGCAATGGTGGTCATGGAAGGGATCATTCATAGGAATGGTGAGTTGATCCACAAGGAAACCAATTGACATGGCTCATTCTAGGAGCAATGCTATTACTGATGGCATTACTGGGCCCCGAGCAAGAGATGTTGGTGGAAGGGAGAGGAGGGAGTATATTCATGAATGAAGAGAATATGGTAAGATGTCCAGTCAGATGCCATGTTGAGCATGATCAGATTGGGACCAAAGTGGTCAGCCATTCAACAATCAAGGTGAATTATTAAGTTATTAAATTAATTATTAGTCAGGGTGGAATTATTAAAGATAAATGGTTTAACTCCTCTAATATCTGGCAGGGAGTGGAGGAAGGAAGTTATGTTGAGTATCAAATTCTTAGGTTCTCTTCAAGGTGGTAAGAAATAAGACGATGAGAAGTCTGGAGATGGTCCTATGGTGAACAATTGGATGAGATTGGAAGTGGACTCTGATAATCTGGGGCCCATGACTGGTAACATATAGTGAGTCAGTTGAATTTAAGCTCAATCATTCTACTAATATCTACTAATCCTTCTGTACTCTGCCCTGGTCAGACACTAATATACTACACTCATTTCTGGGTATCACATTGAGAAAGTGAAATGATTCCAGAGGAAAACACCAACTATTTGTTTGTTTGTTTGTTTGTTTTTCCCTTTTATCTACAGCATTCTTTTTTTTTAATTTTAATTTTTTTTTATTTTTTAGAAAAAATTTTCCAGGGTTACATGATTCATATTCTTACTTTCCCCTTCACTCCCCCCTTCATCCCCTACCCATAGCGAATGCGCATTTCCACTGGTTTTAACATGTGTCATCTATCAAGACCTATTTCCATATTATTGATAGTTGCATTGGTTTGGTTGTTTCTAGTCTACATCCCCAATCATGTCTGCATCAACCTGAGTATTCAAGCAGTTGCTTTTCTTCTGTGTTTCCACTCCTGTAGTTCTTCCTCTGCATGTGGGTAGCGTTCTTTTCCCTAAATCCCTCAGAATTGTCCTGGATCATTGCATTGCTGCTAGTACAGAAGTCCGTTATGTTCGATTGCACCACAGTGTATCAGTCTCTGTGTACAATGTTCTTCTGGCTCTGCTCATTTCACTCTGCATCAATTCCTGGAGGTCTTTCCAGTTCACATGGAATTCCTCCAGTTTAATATTCCTTTGAGCATAGTAGCATTCCATCACCAGCATATACCACAATTTGTTCAGCCATTCCTCAATTGAAGAACATACCCTTGTTTTTCAATTTTTGCTACCACAAAAAGGGCAGCTATTTTGTACAAGTTTTTTCTCCTATGATCTCTTTGGGGTACAAATGCAGCAATGGTATGGCTGGATCAAAGGGCAGGCATTCTTTTAGAGCTTTTTGGGCATAGTTCCAAATTGCCAGCCAGAATGGTTGGATCAGTTCACAACTCCTCCAGCAATGCATTAATGTCCCAATTTTGCCACATCCTTTCCAACATTTATTACTCTCCCCTGCTATCATTTTAGCCAATCTGCTAGGTGGGAGGTGATACCTCAGAGTTGTTTTGATTTGCATTTCTCTAATTATTAGAGATTTAGAACACTTTCTCATGTGCTTATTGATAGTTTTGATTTCTTTATCTGAAAATTGCCTATTCATGTCCCTTGCCCATTTATCCATGGGGGAATGGCTTGATTTTTTTATAGAGTTGATTTAGCTCCTCATATATATTAGTAATTAGACCTCTGTCAGAGTTTTTTTTTTTTTTAATAAAGATTTTTTCCCAGTTTGTTGTTTCTCTTCTGATTTTGGTTGCATTGTCTTTGTTTGTACAAAACCTTTTTAATTTAATGTAATCAAAAATATTTATTTTACATTTTGTAATTTTTTTCTAACTCTTACTTGGTTTTAAAATTTTCCCTTTCCCAGAGATCTGACAAGTATACTATTCTGTGTTCACGTAATTTACTTATAGTTTCCTTCTTTATATTCAAGTCATTCACTCATTCTGAATTTATCTTGGTGTAGGGTGTGAGATATTGATCTAAACCTAATCTCTCCCATATTGTTTCCAATTTTCCCAACAGTTTTTGTCAAATAGTGGATTTTTGTCCCAAAAGTTGGGCTCTTTGGGTTTATCATAGACTGTCTTGCTGACGTCACTTACCCTAAGTCTATTCCACTGATCCTCCCTTCTGTCTCTTAGCCAGTACCATATTTTTTTTTTAATTTTAAACCCTTAACTTCTGTGCATTGACTCATAGGTGGAAGAGTGGTAAGGGTAGGCAACGGGGGTCAAGTGACTTGCCCAGGGTCACACAGCTGGGAAGTGTCTGAGGCCGGATTTGAACCCAGGACCTCCCGTCTCTAGGCCTGGCTCTCAATCCACTGAGCTACCCAGCTGCCCCCCAGTACCATATTGTTTTGATGACTGCTGCTTTATAGTATAGTTTAATAGCTTGTACTGCTAGGCCACCTTCCTTCACATTTTTTTTCATTATCAGAGGAAAGCATTCAAGGTAGCAAATGACCTTGAATTTGAGTCATATGAAGATGGGTCAATAAAACTATATATACTTAATTTGGAGAAGTTGGACATAAGAGTATGATTATATTATTATGCTACAAGAAATGATGAAATGTATAATTTCAGAAGAAATGAAAGACCTTTATGAACTGATGCAGAGTGAAGGGAGCAGAACTAGGAGAACAATGTGTATGATAACAAAATTGTAGGGAAAACATCTTTGAAAGACTTAAAAACTTTGAGCAATGTTATCAATGTTATCAATCAATGTTATCAATAAGAAACCACAAGTAAAAGAATAAAGACAAATCACACCATCCACCTCTTTACAGAGGGATGATGAACTTGATATGCATAAAGGGAAATATAATTTTGCAGATGCTTAATGTGGACATTTATTTTGCCAAGCTATGTAGATATGTGTGGAAGGATTCGTTTTTTGTTTTGCTTTTTAAACTTTGCTCAGTGAAAGTATGTAGTGAGAAAAATAAGGGCAGCTAGGTGGCACAGTGTATAAAGTGGTGGGCCTAGAGTCAGGAAGACTCATTTTCTAAGTTAAAATCTGGCTTCAGACACTTACTAGCTGTGTGACCTCAGGCAAGTAAGTGACTTTAACTGATGTCTCACGTTCTTCATGTATAAAATGAACTGGAGAAGGAAATGGCAAACTCTCTCCAGTATCTCTACCAAGAAAACTCTCCAAAATGTACTCATACACAGAGACGGACCTGACTGAAATGTCTAAACAACAAAAACAAAAAAGTGGAAAAGATAGATGAATAAAACAAAATGCATAACTTGAAAAAATTTAAAAAGGAAGAAATGGACTTTAAAAAGATAAGGTATAATATTTGCCTTCAAACTTTTGAAGGATCATCCTGGGGAAGATGGATTATATTTGTTATGCTTGGTACCAGAGAGAAGAATTAGGAGCAGTGGGTAGAAACTGAAAGAGAATATTTTTGCTCAATGTATGGAAAACATCCCAACAGTTTGTTGCTAGCACTGCCCTGGAGGAAGCAAGCTCCCTCTGATCAGAGCTCTTGAAGCCAAGGGTTGATGATTGTTTATGAAGTTTGCTGTAGAGGGAATTATTTTTCAGGTACAGGTTAGACTAGATGGCCCCTGAAGTACCTTCAGATCTAAAATCCTGTAATTCTGTGAGTTTAAAGCACTGTAATCCTGCCAATGTTTCCCTCAGAATTTCTGACCTCAAGGAAAACAGAAAAGGCCACAAATCTCCTCAGTAGAACTGAACTCAAACCACATCCTTTCTGAGCTGGCAGCTCTCTATGGGAAGAGAATGTGAATCTGTAGACTATGTGTTCCTGTCCTTAATCTTTTCCGCTTGCATCCCGATGTTCTTATTAAAATAAGTTTCAGATTTGGTCCATTGTCTTGTCCTTTCTTTTTCTAACATTTATTTAGAATCCTAGACCCCTGTAGTCCCTTCCAAGTTGTGTGGGAGTGAGATCATCAGAGCTGGAAGGGACCTTTGAGATTATTTAGTCCAACTCCCACATTTTCTTAAGAAGAGAGAATGGAGGTCCAGGGAAGGCAAAGGACTTTCCCAAAGAGGTAGAGCTTGGCAATGGAAGAATCTGGCTTGGGATTCAGGTCTCGTAATTCCTGTGCCTCCAGACTCTCCTACCAATGTAAGCATTCTAGTCCTCTTGGTGACTTTCCAGCTTTCAAAGTCCTATTTCTCAAGACAAATAAACCTTGCTCTTTGGAACTATGCAAGGATTTGCCAAATAGTCTGCCCTTGTCTGGACACTTCAGGTTTCTGAAATGTCCAAGTCATATGGAATGTGTGGGAAATGCCCCCATGATCATAAAGGCTATAACTCTAGAATGGAATGTGGAATATTACTCTGGTTCTTGATTCAGAGTTTTCTGTTAACACCATTTGGCTTCACTTTATGGACCATGTCAATGAGTCCCTCTCTTTGATTTCCCAGAAGTTAAGCTCTAGCAATGCGTTCCAATTCCCTTTAAAGTAGGGATTCTTACATACCGTCCCCTTTGGCCATCTGGTGAAGCCTGTAGACCTTTTCTTAGAATATTTAAAATCCATAAATAAAGTACATAGATTTACAAAGGAAGTCTTTTGTATATGTTGGCTTCTGAGTGGCATGGTGAATAAAATATTGGCCTTGAAATTAGGAAATTCTGGGTTCAAGTTTAGTCTTATTTACTTACTAGTTGTCTTACTCTGGGTAAGTCAGGTAAACCTTTAATTGGCTCAGTTTTTTTATCTGTAAAATAGGGATAATAATAGTACCTATTTCCCATGTCTAGTGTGGGGATTAAGATGAGTATGAAGTGTTTTATAATTCTTAAAATCGTACATAAATTATAACTTTTTATTTTTGAAATACAGTTTTTGTTATTCATTCATTTCAGTCATGTCTGATTCTTCCTGATATCATTTGGGGTTTTCTTGTCAAAGAGATTGGAGTGGTTTGAAATTTCCTTCTCCATCTCATTTTACAGATAAGGAAACTGAGGCAAACAGGATGAAATGACTTGGCCAAGGTCAAATAGCTACTAAATGTCTGCGATTGAATTTGAACTCATGAAGATGAGTCTGCCTGATTCTAAGCTTAGTGCTTTAACCCCTGCACCATCTAACTGCTCCAAAATACAGTTACTGAAATATCAAAAAGTCAAATTACTCAGTCTAGGCTTAAGAACTACTCTGAAGGGTGTGTTCAGCTGTCCATTAGAAAATTATAGCTTCAGTAGCCTTTGTCAGCTCTGCTGGTTCTGAGAACAATCAGTGATGATAATACTTTTCATAATTAGGCTTCAGGAAATTGTTCTGACAAATCTGACAAAAAGGAAAAGCAGAAAGGCTACGGTGACATTACTGGGCCAACAGTAACTTCTGGAACAGCAGCACACAGTGGTGGTATTGAAATGACTGGTTAGAGCTGAATGAGACCCGCTTAAAGATTATCTCATCCAATTTCCTCACTTCACAGATAAGGAGACAAAGTCCTAGAGGAAGTGGCTTGCCCAAAATAAAAAAAGAAAAAAGTGACTAGACTAAGCTGTTGCAGCTTTCTAATATTTTTATAGAGAAGCTTTGCCTTCTCACTTTTGCCAATTATCTTCTGCTCTGAATAGATTGCTCTACCTGGAGGCAGATAGAGGTGAGTTCAAAAACTGCCTCAGATACTTACTTTGCACTGAGACCAAGACTTAAATTAATTCTTTAGTTTCTTTATTTTTAACACAAGATATTAATAATACTAATTATATAGAATTGTTTTGAGAATCAAATGGAATCATTTATATAGATGTAGAATTTTTCAAATTATAAAGAACTACATAAATTTTGTTACTATTATTTATTATTATCTCTTTGACCCTGAAGGTTGGATTAGATGATCTCTCAGGTCCTTTCCTTGCACTAAACATATAATCCTAGATCTTTACGTCTCACTTTCTTTCCTTCTTGAAGTGCTTAATTGAAAGGCAGTTTTCTCTTGAAGATAACGCATGGCTTGGCACTTTCCCCAGTGCTGGCTACTGCCTTTACTTCTACCTGAGACCTCCAGGCAGTTATGATCAAAATTATATAGGGAGATTGGTTTGGGGTAAGAATATCAGTTTATTGATTAGGCCAACATCATAACAAGTGACCCTCTTGATGACCAAAGACCTTGAAGGGTCCTGTATCAGTTATCATAAAGTGTCTGTCTCTTTCATATACACACTTTGGGGAGCTCATTATTCAGCTCCTCTCTTGAACATTTCAAAACATTCCTAATTGGTAAATAACTAATTAGGAAGTGGTTCATCAAATTATCTTCCCCTCCGCATCCCCATGTGATGGAGAATTTATACACAGTCCCTTGACCCTTCTTTCATTAACCGAATTCTGTTAAAAGGGAAAATATTCATTGGCATTCTTAAGGTCAAAGAAAATGTAAAAAGCAATGGATTAGATAGGATCTCTGACTCAGAACTCAGGCACAGGAATATACAGAAATTTTCTCACTTGATCCCTTAGGTAGAAATTAATATAGTATATTAAAAAATAAATTCTCACAAGGGCCAGGATGAAGAGCTGGCAGTTTCCTTGTTTCTCACTGACACTTTGAGATCACTCCAGTCTGTCACCATCATTCAGCAACCACCTTGCCTCATTAAAAATAAAATCCTGCCCTCTTTTAGACACCTCGGACTCCTAGATCCTTGCTCTCCTTAGCTCTCAAATCCCATGCTTCCAGCCTCCCTCAATCACGTCTAGGAGGAATCATAGCTTAGATGATATTCCCCTGATCTCAGTTTGCCCCAGCTGTCATAATTCTGAATTATGACTTTTGCTGACAGGGACTTAATGTATAGGGCTCTGCTGCCAAGGGCATCATGACATCTTTGGTGATAAGAGTTAAACTCAACTTTTTGTTTATTCAAAGATATTTTATTTTCCCAAATACATGCAATAATAATTTCCAATAATTTTCAATACATTTTCCAAAATTATAAGATCTAAACTATCTCCCTCCCTCGCTTCCCTCCCCTCACTCAGATGTGATAAACAATTTGACCTGGGCTATACCTCTATCATCATGTAAAACACTCTTCCAAATTGGTCGTTATTGTAAAAAGCAAACTCATAGAAAAGCGATCTCCCCCCCCCCCCAAATAAAGCCATAAATACAGTGGTATGAAAGAGAGTATGCTTTGATTCACATCCCTCGGACTCAACAGTTCCTTCTCCAGAGGTAGATAACATTCCCTGTCTTAAGTCCTTCAGAAATGTCCCAGATAATTGCATTGCTGAGAGTAGTCAAAACTTGACTTTTGATAAGGAAAAAGAGTCTCAGATGAGTTCAGTTGAGCCTATTCCACCAAATAAGGCAATTGTTAATAAACTATTATTTCCAGAGTCAGAAAAATCTGCTCCTAAGAGGCACTTACTAGGTTTTATCTGAATGAATGTTGAGATCCTAGCTGTAGAAATGGAAGAGCCCCATTTGTGACCATGTACAGTGTCATACTTCCCCAAGGTCTAAGATAGCTATTATTGGGCTATTATTTTTCTGACTTGGCTATAGGAGTGAAGGGACCCAGATTTGGAAAATTCAGGGGAGAGGTTCCATGCAATTCTCAGGGGGCTCATTCCCTTTGATGTCCCAGAGGCTTTCGGATTGGTCAAATGATTTTTAGGCTGACTTGCTAGATGTGTGTTTTAGTGAACACATATGAACCAGGAGAGTGAATGATGGGAGAAATACTGTGTCTGTCTCATTGCCTTCCCTTAGTTTGTCTACAATTCACAAAGCACAGAAACAAAATGCCTTAAGGACTAATGCAAAGGCATTTCAACACCAAACGCAGGCAAATTGAAGTGAAATATCAAGGAAAGGAAGCAGGTATTTCATGGAAATAAATCTCACTTTTTTTTTCTCTTCGTATATTTATCTTCTTTTTTTTCCAAACATTTATTAATATTCATTTTTAACATGGTTACATGATTCATGCTCCTCCTTTCCCCTTCGCCCCCTGCACTCCCCCCACCCATGGCCGATGCACATTTCCACTAGTTTTGTCATGTGTCCTTGATCAAGACCAATTTCCAAATTGTTGGTAGTTGCATTGGTGTGGTAGTTTTGAGTCCACACCCTCAATCATGTCCACCCCGACCCATGCATTCAAGCGGTTGTTTTTTAAATCTCACTTTTGCATTAAATATTCACCTGTGTATGTATCTCATTTCCCTAGTAGATTATGAGCTATGTTAGGGCAGACATTGTTTTATTTGGGGCTTAATATTTGCTGAACTGTATTAAATGATATGGGTATTTTAGAGTAAAACACTCTTTGTCCTAAATTATATTCTTTAAAAAAATTGTCCTGTTCAATATTTCACTTTCTAAATGAGGTCATAATTTGCCCGAAGAAATAAGCAATAATCCCATGTTGGAGAGCACCAATAGCTTTATGGTCAATGGCTAGACATTCTATTTCTTTTTGTCCCAACTTCCCTATCTAAAAAAATGGGGGAACCATGTTAAATCTCCTCTGAAAACTGTCTGGCTGACTGTTTTTGTTTTGGATTTTTACATTCTTGTGTTTTTACATCTATATTTGAAGATTTCTTCTACCTCTGACATATTGTTTCTTTTACATTTTAGGTTATGAAGTCCTTTCCAAGGTTAACCTTTGACATTCTAAGATATGACAGTTCTGAAAACAACCAAACAAAAGCACAATGGTCTATGCATATGATCCCTCCTCAATCTCACATTCTATGAGCTAGAAATCAGTGTGATCTCCTTTTGAGTTTAGAAACCAGAGTTTCAGGAAGGTGCTCAGTCCTGAAGAAGTCATCAAGAAATTCAACTCAGAATGACCTTGTTTCGCTGAGAAGGAAGCTTACTCTAAGTTTGTAGAGTTTTAGAACCAGAAGAGAGAGAACTTCTCAGATCATTTAACTTATCAAATGAATTAATAAATTTAAAACTCGGCATTACCATATAAATATAGCTAGTATTTATACAGAACTTTACGATTTGCAAATCACTTTACAAATATAATTTTATTTCATCCTTACAACAATCCTAGGAGGTGGGTGTTATCATTTTCCCCATTTTTCAGATAAGAAAACTGAGGCAGATGACGTCCCAGGTCACATTGCTAGTCTAGAGTCACACAGCTAGTCAGTATTTGAGGCTAGATTTGAACTCAGGAAGGTGAATCTTTCTGTATCCAAGCATGGTGCTCAATCCACTGCACCACCTAGTTGTGGAATTCATATCAATATGTTACTTTTATAATCACAGAAACATGGATTTGAGAGTTGGAAGATATTGTACTTTGGTGATCAGCTAGACTAAAAAGGAAACAATAACATGCTTAACAAGTGATCATTCAGCTTCTGCTTAAATGCCTCTAAGGAAAGGATAACCATGACCTCTTGAGATATCTCAATCTACTTTTGGGCAACTTTACTTATTAGAAATTTTTCTGTCATTAAAGCTAAAATAGACTTTTTTAAAAGTTTCTACCCATTGTTCCTGGTTCTAACCTTTGGACAGAAAATAGAACAAGTCTAATCTTTTCTCCAAATTATTGCTATTTGGTCATATCTGATTCTTCCTGACCTAGTTGGGGTTTTCTTGGCAAAGATATGGTTTGCCATTTCCTTTTACAGCTCATTTTACAAATGTGGAAACTGAGGCAAAGAGGTTAAATGATTTGTCCAGGGACACATAGTAAGTGTCTGAAACCAAATTTGAACTTGAGATGATAAATCTTCCTGACTTGATACTCCTCACTCTATCTACTTTGCCGCCTAGCTGGCCTCCTTGCAAAATACCCTTAAAATGCCTGAACATAAATAATATGGGTCTTCCTCAGGTGGTGATATAGTCTACAGAGTGCTGTGCCTGGATTCAGGAAGACCTAAGTTCAAATCTAGTCTCAGATACTTACTAATTGTTTGAGAACCTGGACAAATCACTTAGCCTCTCTTTGCCTCATTTTCTTAAAAGTTAAAATGGGGATAATAATAGAAAATAACTCAGGATTTGTTGTGAAGATAAAATGAGATAATATCTGTATAGTGTTTGACACAGTGCCTGGTACATAGTCGATACTTTATAAATAAATTCTTATTGCCTACCTTTATTTTCCCTTCTGGGCTAATCATGACAAGTTCCAATTAATTCTCATATTCTGGTCACCATCGTTGGGATTTTATCAAATTTACCAATGCTCTCAAACTTTGGTGCCTAGACATTAATACAACATTCGAGGCAGCAAACAACTGCCAGTGGGCAACACTAATAAAGGCAGACCACATCAAGTTTGATTATTGTCCCTAATCCTGGAAATTAGATCTCTCAATGTAGTCCATGATCACATTTTAAAAAAAAATTATTGATGTATCACATTATATCACAACACATTTGTGATTCCAATGAAGCTTGAAATCCCCTAAAATATTCATATCTTTTATGAGAATTGGTAGCTACTATGGTTTTCCCAGGTGGAGTTGATTGTTTTACCCATGTATAAGACATAATGTTTATCTCTACAACATTTCATATCATTATATCTTTGTTTAGATTCTCCCCAGTCCTGCAATCTAGTATTTTTTATTGCAGGGCCTGGGGCTACATAGCAGGGAAAGGGAGTGGAATAGCATGACTCCAAGGGAAGTATGAGCAATTAATTACAGTATGGACAGTGGATTGAATCCCACCATCCTTGTAATAGTTGACTATGGCATTTGTCTCCAACACAATCATACTTCCCTTTTATCCATAATTATCTAATTCTTCTTGAATTCTGCCACTTCCCAATAAATTTTAATCTCCCTACTTTTATTGTAAGCTCAGGAAAATTTTAAACCACTTCACCTACCACCCAGAGCTACAGCAGCAGCTATGATGTCAATGGGAAATTTTTTCCTCTTCTTCAGCATACCCAGTTCTTGTTTCTCACATTACCCCATAGCTAAACCACCTTAATCCTCAGAGCATCAGTTCTGTTCTCCTCATTTCCCCACATCCTCCATTTTTGTTTGTTTTGGATAGATTTTTATATAATTATTTATATAATTGTTTATATAATTTATATAGATACATACATATATATATATATGTATATAAATAAAGATGTGTAGACTAATTGTTTTGACTGATAAAGGTACTTTGTCCAAAAAATTTAGAGCACCCTCTATTCTAATCTGTCAAGATCTTTTTGGATCTCTGATCCCTTATCTTATTGTGACAGCTAACTTTCTTAGCCTTGCAACAACTGCAAACTTGACTTCAACCAAATCGTTGACAGAAATGTTAAATAGCAAAGGACTGACAAAAGATCCCTGGAATTCTCCCCTTGAGAAGTCCTGCCATACTAACATTGAACTAGGAACAATCACTCTAAATCTAAATCTAAATCTGGCCAACCAACCAGTTCTGAACTATGAAACTGTCCTGCTGTTTAGCTCTTATCTCTCTATCTTCTCCACAAGGACACTATGAGATAATCTGTCAATAGCTTAGCTAACATATAGTTAAACCTTATCCATGACATTCTCCTCCTCTTCTGGTTTAGTAATCCTGCCAAAAAAAAAATAAATTAATTGAATCTGGTTTGACTTGTTCTAGATGTAGCCCATTGGTCCATTTTGAGATGGCCACCAATTATTTCTTCAGTGACTTATTCTAGGATTTTTCCAAGAAGTGCTGCTGTTGTTCAGTCATTTCAGTAATATTAGACTCTCTATGGAGCAGAGGGTCCTCCTGAACTGCAAAGTTTTTAGCTCTAGGCCTGGAGACATTTTGTCACCCAAGGACTAATCTAGCTAAATTTGGAAAATGATTTTCACCCCTAGACTCAGCGGCTTCTAAAGGCAGATTTCTACTGAGATAATGAGTCATGGCAGTTGGGATTCCTTCAGCCAGAAGCAGTCATCCAACTGTTGACATCACAGAACATTTGAAATTTGAAGGTACTGATTTCCATGGTATCTAGAAACTCAAAACAGAAACCACCTTGAGTTTTTTCTTTGCAGACATGTAGTCTTATATGTACACGGTCTAGTAGGTGGCTAATGGAATTCCTTTAAAATAATCCGATAATTTTTCCTTGAGCAATGACAGAATTTTAAAGCCTTTTCTCAAGAGAGATTTTGATAAGAGCTTTAAGTTGATTACTTTTTCTATCGCCTGTCCTGTTTGGCTGATAAGCTCCCAATCTCACTGCTTCACATTGTTTTTATCAGCCTGGGCTGAATCCCTCTCCTCAATGTCATCTTTTCAGTTGTCAACATGAAATGGAAGGAAGGACAGAAGGGGAATTTGAGTGGATAGAGGGGCTGGGCACTATAGCTTGAGGTGACAAGCCAGCTATTCTTATAGAAGAGAAAATTCTATGAGCTAGAAATACATTAATAATCTGTAGGAGGTTATCTTGGCAAGCCACATCTGAATCTCTGATATGCTTGCTGCAGCCTTAGTCCTATTTCTTGGACCTTGGGCTAAGAAAATTTCTAACTTTTTAAATACCTTGTTCAGTTCAATTTCTATCCCTACTCCTCCATAGCTTTGAGGGAATGATCTAGTTCATAGAATTTTAGGGCTGAACCTTAGAACACAGGAAATTAGAACAAAGACCATAGAATCTTAGAATAAGAAGGAATCTTTCAATGCAGAATATTTAGAATGTAGAAAAAATATGCATGGGGGAGTTGGGATGGATAGAACTTTGGAGCAAAGAATGATAGAGCTCTAAAGTACCTTAATTGTTATCTAATATGATCCCCTTATTTGAAATGAGAAAACAGACCAAGGAAAGGGAAATGCTTTGACTAAGAATATATAGTGAGTTAGTAGTAGAGGAGAATTCAATTCCTGGTCTCCTGCACAAGTGGCATAGTGATAGAGGGCTAGCCCTGGAGTCAGGAAGTCTTGAGTTCAAATTTAGTCTTGGATACTTATTAGCTATGTGACCCCCAGGCAAGTCAACTAACTTTGCCTCAGTTTGTTCAACTATAAAATTAGATTATAAAAATCTCTACCTTACTGGGTTTTTGCAAAGACCAAATAAAATATTTGTGAATTATCTAATACATAGTAGGTAGTTAATAAAACTTATTGCCTTTCCTTCTATTTTTTTGTTTACCTTTCTCAAGATCAGTTTTCCATTTCTCTAGTCTCTAGATTTAATCTTGCAAAAGACAATGACATAAGTCACTGTTTTCAGAATTCTCCATCATCTCTGCCTTTATTCTTTCCATTTTATGAACCTTTGGTCTTGTCATCCCACGCTCCTGTAATTCCCTTATCAATTGCTAGAATAGTACTTATCTTTTAAAACTAGTTCAATGAGGGGATTGCTTTTGACTGGAGAATGACTGAACAAATTGTGATATCTGCTGGTGATGGAATATTATTGTGCTAAAAGGAATAAAAAACTGGAGGAATTCCATGTGAACTGGAAAGACCTCCAGGAATTGATGCAGAGTGAAAGGAGCAGAACCAGGAGGACATCATACACAGAGACTGATACACTGTGGTACAAATGAATGTAATGGACTTCTCTACTAGCAGCGATGACTGAGGGACTTATGGGAAAGAACACTAATCATATCCAGAGAAAGAACTGTGGGAGTAGAAACACAGAAGAAAAACAACTGCTTGATCACATGGGTCGATGGGGATATGATTGGGGATGTAAACTCTAAGAGATCACCCTAATGCATATATTAAGAATATGGAAATAAGTCTTGATCAATGACACATGTAAAACCCAGTGGAATTGCTCATTGGCTATGGGAGGATAGTGGGAGGAGGGGAGAGAAAGAACATGGATCATGTAGCCATGGAAAAATATTCTTAATTAATTAATTAATTAAAATTATTCAAACCTAAAAAAATAATAAAACTAATTCAAATGAAACCTCATTTACTAAACTCCCTAATCTTGTTCCTAACTGGAAGTAATCTCCACCTTTCAATGAATTCTCATAACACTTTTAGCTAAATTCAAATATGTATTAAGTCTCTACTTTGAGAAATCACAACTGGAGATGCTTTGATGATCCATTGACTCTTTAATCTCCTCAATATTCCTCTACTGGTGCAAATTTTACTCTATCTATGCCTTCTTATCCTATGCAACTTTTGCTTGTGACTTTTTAGAAACAGAGAATCTACTCTACATCTTGAAGACTTTACTGTCCATCAGCTATTCCTTCCTCTTGCGGTAATAAAGGTTTGCCTTCTTTTCTGGTTGTATATCTCTTTGATGTGACATTTTATGTCTCTTACTATACACAATTCTTTATTGGTAACATGCTGTAGATTTCTTCTGTTTATCAAACATCTCTCCTTTGAAGTTTTGGTGGCTCATGACTCAAAGGAATCTGATTTAATTTATCCATCAGGAATAAACAAGAGGATGAATGATGGCAACGATATAGGCTACAATATGTAATGGAATGGATAGTTCATTGATCCTGTCCATAAGTACATATGTCTTGTTCGTATACTATTGATGGATAGGCAGAAGAGAGTGAGTTGATTGGAAATTGTAGTGTTTTCAGTTACCCAAGTTGCCCCATGAAACAAATCTTATTAACATTAAAATTCTTCTTCTGATAGTTTATGCCTTAAAACTGTGGAAAATACAAGTTGTAGGTGTCAAAGATATAGAGATAAAGTAAAAATAAGTCTCTAATGTCAAGAAATTTGCAGTTTAATGTAAAGTATGATTAAATGAGAAGTATGATATAATACAGAGAGTTGGCTTTGGAATCAAGATGGTATTGGTTTTGGGTATATTACTGGCTGTGTAACATTGGTTATAATCCATGTCCCAGGTAGCCATTCAAGTCTATTAAAAAGTAGTAATTTGATAGAGAGAATTTCATCACTAGAAGTTCCTCTTACCATTAGATACACAGATCCAGATTACACTCCCTCCCATCTAACAAAAAGAGAGAGGGAGACAGATAGATATTATCATAAGGTGAGATACTGTTTGATAAAGAAGGAAGAAATATCAGAGGATGTATGAAAGATTCAGCATGAGAAAAAGTGGAGGAGGCATTGCTTCTAATGGCTGAAGATATAGTGGTAAATCCAGAATGATGAATGGACATGTTGGGAAGTTGATTGAAATGGCTTTTCTAGTAGTAACCATAATGGTTTTAACCAAAGCTTTAGGGATCAGGCTGGTGTGGGTGTGATATCTGGAAGGTTCAGGGATTTGGAGAATATAGCACCAATCAGGACAAATGTGAAGGAAAAAAAGATGTAAGGGAGAGATAGGAAGCATCATTGCAGGTGGCCAGATGCAATGGATTGTGTGGCACATTTACTTTTTAGGAGATATCAGAAACATACAAAAAAGTGCAGTATGGAGAAGATAATGTTTTGGAAGATATAAACTGATGATGTCTTTGGTCTGGTGAACTTCTACCAATGTGATCAGCAATTCCTCTGCTTAAAAGCCTTAAGGAGGTACCCAGCTACTGAGAGTCTAAGTGACCTCTCCATGTCATCTAGTCTGTATCATTAAGAGGCATCAACTTGAAGCCAAGTCTTCTGACTCCATGACTTTCTGGCCGTGCTGATGTTATGTGATGGAAATAGATCTGAACTAAGACGCAGTAGACCTGAGTGACTCAGCCACTTATTACCTACGTGTGTGCTGCTAGGCAAATGGTTGCTTCCTCATCTGTAAAATGCAGATGATAATATAGGTACTATTGACCTAACAGAACTGCTGATATGGAATAAGGTCAAGGGAAAGGGTGCAATGCACTAGGTACTTTTTAAGAGCTTTGAAGAAAAATCTCATTTGATCCTCACAACAGGTCTGGGAGGAAGGTGCTATTATTATCCCTATTTTACATTTGTGGAAAGTAAGGCAAAGAAGGATTAAGTGACTTGTCCAAGGTCATATGGCTAGCACGTATCTGAGGCCAAATCTAAACTCAGGACTTTCTGATTTCAGGTATAGGGTTTTTTATATCTTTACTGTGCCTCTGACTAAGGAGTAAGGAAATCATTTTGGAAACCTTAAAGCACCATTAAAATATGATTTGTTATTATCATTTATATCTTTATCATATGTAAAATGGTTATTACATTTTTGCCTCCTCAATAGATATGCAAGGGAGCTAGAGGAAAGGAGCTGATTTGGAACTCGAAATTTCCCCAAACATGTTAAAATAAATAAACAAAATTAAAACAATAACAACATATTGTTATAATAATAATTATTATTATTCTATGCTTTACTCTGCCTCATAGGTGCAATGGGTATAATACCTTAAACTATCATAAATATCCAAGATATATATGGAAAAATCTATGAATCTATGAGACTAGAAGATATTACCTAGTTGATGAGTATGATATGGATATGAATATTTGGATATGAATATGAATGAAGGATATGAATAATTGGCTCTCTAAAGAATTACAAACTATTGACAACCAATAATCTGAAACACTGCTCCGAATCACCAATAAGAGAAATGAAAACCCAACAGACCTGAGGTTTTTATCTCATGTGTAATAAACTGGATAAGATGGAAAAGAAAAGAATAATCAGTGTTGGGAGGTTGTAGGAAGACAGGCATATCAAAGCACTCTGTGGAGCTCTGAAATGGTACAATTATTCATGAAAACCACTTGGAATGAATCAAAGAACATGGCAATAACAATTTGAAGAATGAGGCCATACTCTCTGACCCAGAGATTATATTTCTAGGAATATGCACCAAGGAAATTAAAGATAAAAAGAACATCCCTAAAGAATACCATTTAAATATTCCTTAGCAACACCTTTGGTGGTGGCAAAGAGCAAACAAAGTAAATTGAAAGAATTGTAATCAAGTAGCTATCCACTGTCTTAGAAATGACTAAACAAATCATGGTGTAATGGAATATTACTATCTCATGAGAAATGATGACTGTCAGGAATTGGGGGGCATCTAAGAGGCTCAGTGGACTGAGAGCCAGGCCTGGAGATGGGTGATCCTGAGCTCCAATCTAGCCTCTGACACTTCTGAGTTGTGTGACCCTAGGAAAGTCACTTAACCCAATTGGCTAACCGTTACCACTTCTCCACTTTAGAAACAACATACACTATTGATTCTAAGGTGGAAGTACAGGTTAAAAAAAAAGAATTCAGAGAAGGATGAGCAGATATATATGAACTAAAAGAAAGAAAAAACTAAGCAGAAAGAAAAAAAACAGAGGTAGAAATATATATACAGTGACTACAACATTATAAATGTAAGAATGACAGCAATAAAAAACAACCCCTGCTTCCCAATCTGAATCTAAATGCTACGTAATTATAATGAACCAGCTTGGTCCTGAAGAAGAGTTGGGAAAATGCAACCCCCTCCAACTTTTCACCCCAGAGGTGGGGTAACTAAGGACTATTACCATATACTGTCAGATCTGCTAGACGTGTCAGTTGGCTTTGCCAATCTGCCTTTTTCTCCTCTCTTTTTTAATCTTTGTTTCAAAGGATTGCTCACTCTATACGGAGGTGGGAGGAATATATTAGGAAATCAGATAACATATGTAAAGTGCTTTGTAAACCTTAAAGCACGAAACAAATGCTATTATTAAATGATGATGATTGAAAAATAAAAAGGTATCTGTAGAAATAAAGATACTCAAAAAAAAAAAAGTCGTGTAAACTCCCTGAGTGTTTCTTTACCTATAAAATAGGAATGATATTTGCATGACTTACCATATGACTGTTATGAGGATCTAGAAAATGATAAATGTGAAAGTCCCTTGTGAACTACTAGAAATATAAGGATCCAAGAAGTTATCACTGCAATGGAGTTGGTGACACTCCAGTACCCTGCGTATCGTTATTGAGAATTGAGTCAAAAGTCAGAGATCACGGCTCTGAAGACAAAATGAAACTTCACTAAAGCTATCCTGCTGTCAGCACTTTGGAAACTTACTTCCAGGGCACAGGGACATCTCTGAGTCATTGTCGGTATCTCAGAAATGCGGCTAAGGAATGATGAAATCCAACTGTCCAGAACGTGCATTTTATGGTCAGAGGCACAGATGCCTCATTTGCTCTCTGACTAATCAAAGTCTAGTAGATGAATTTCATACCTCCTTCTGCCATTCTCTTTCAGGTCAGATAGAGAGAGTCTATCCACACAGATTTATTTAGTATTTATCCTGTTCAACAATCAAGCAAAAAAAAAAAAAGAAGTAATTATTAAGCCTTTACTATGAGCCAGATACTAATGGACCATCTCATATTAGGATGCTTAGAGCAGTACCTTGGCCAGAGTAGCTACTTTATAAATACTTGCCTGCTTGATTCAAGGATCTCACCCCTAAAGCAGAAAGAGATTTTAGAGGAGATTCTATAATAAATTTTTCTTTCTTTTTTTTTTTTGTCTTATCTTCAGTCTTAAAATCAATACTGTGTTTTCTAAGGCAGAAGGGCAGTAAGGGCTAGCCAATGAGAGGAAGGAGTGTTAAGTGATTTGTCCAGAAAGTATCGGAGGCTACATATGAATTCAGGACCTCTTATTTCTGGACCTGGCTCTCAAACCACTGAGCCACCTAGCTGCCCCCAATAAATTTTTCTTGCATCTAATAGGAGAGAAGCACAGTCTCAGAGAGAGGTGGTATAATGAAGTCAAAAGAATATGAGACAGTTAGAGAAAATGTATTCAATTTCTAATTGGTCTCCCTGCCACAAGTATCTCCCCACTCTAGTCCATTCTCTATACAACTGTCAAAATGATCTTTCTAAAACATGGGTTTGACTACGTCATCCCCCTATTTACTAAACTCCAGTGGCTTCCTATGACTTGCAGAATTCAGTATAATATCTTTTGTTTGGCATTCAAAGTCTTTAATCATCATCCTTCCCTTCCTTTCCAGATTGACACTTCATACTTTTTTCCTCCCCCACATAATCTGCAATCCATCGACACTGACTTTCTTGCTATTTCTCACACAAGACCCTCACCTTCTAGCTCTGGGCATTTCCCTGGCTGATCTCTATGCCTGGAACATTCTTTATCTCTGCCTCCCAGCTTCACTGGTCTCTTTTAAGTCCCATCTGAAGTCCCACCTTTGAAGGGAAACCTTCTTAATCTCTTAATTTTGGTGCCTTCTCTTTCAACTGTTTCCAGTTTATCCTGTATATTGCTTGATGGTGCATAGATGTTTGAAAGTTGTTTCCCATTAGTCTGTGAGCTACTTTTAAGAGCAGGGATTGTCCTTTACCTTTCTTTGAATTCCCAGTGATTAACACAGAGCCTAGAACATAGAGCAGGCACTTAAAAATGTTTACGGACAGATGATAGGACAACCTCCAGGTCTTATGAAGGGGTCAGCCAAGATTATCTTCCTATTAATTACTCTGATTCTGTGAATTCAGACTTTGGGGTTGTAAGTTGAAGCATAGATTACTGACCTGAAATACTCCCTTCTTTCTGGACCTTCCTCCTCTTCTCTCCTTTGTCCCTCCTCCTTCTTTTTAACTTTCTGGCTACTAGTTCTAGTTTTAACCCAGATTTTCCCAACAACAAAGAATTAGTCATTTCACAGAAGGTATGTCTCCATTTGTGGGGGGAAGGAGGGATGGTAACTTGAACCTTCCTAAAGATGCTTAATAGAGACATCAAAGAAGCTGTAAATATCACTGACACTTGAAACTCTGCCAGCTTGAATAATACAAATACGGTAAATTGTACCAGCCAACTGCTGCAATTAGCAGCTAGCACAACCGCCCCATCTGTCACAAAACTCCCAGTGCTACACAGCTCCAATATTTCCACCTCTATTCTCTAAGTATAGCTCTGGCTCACTGCTGAATCAGGTTGCCCTCTTGCCTCCACCATTTACCCTACTCTAATCCATCCTTCCCAACCAATTGTATACTGCTTTTGTCTTCTTGGTATGTGGCATTCCTTTGTTCAAAACCCTTTTCTGGCTCACCGTTGCCTACCAATAAAGGTCAGTCATTCAAAACTCTCCAAAATTTTGCCCTGACCTGGAATTTAGTTTTCAATTCAGGGAATCACATTTTAGGAAAGGTATTTAGGAGATGAAGAAGGGATGCCAGGTGAGGATCAGATGAAGGAATCTGGAATGCATACCTTAGAGAGAAAAGGGACCAGCAAAGGCAAAATAGCTAACTTTAAGTAATCAAATGATTGTCATTTAGAAGGACTAGACTTATTTTATTTAGCTCCAGAAGTCAGAACGAAGCACAATAAGTAGAGGTTGCAAAGAAACAAATTTATTTGACTTGACAAAAGGAAAAACTTTCTAACAAATGCAGTTATCCGAAAGTCAACTGAGCTGCCTTGGGAGGTGGTATTTTAGCATTTATTGGAGATCCTTAAGCAAAGGCTGTACGATAAAGAGTGTTTTTTAAAGAGTTTTCTTTTTCTGCTAGGAGTCAGACTAGATGGCACTGAAGTTCTTTCCAGATCTGAAATTCTGATATCTTTGAAATATTTTCTTATTGTATTCCCTTTCACACTTCCTATTCTACAGCCAACAAGTTTATTCATTGCTCACCCCCAAGTCTCCTGAACATTATAGTGGTAGAGAGAAGTGTTTCATTAAAACAAATACCTAAATTCTTCTTAAGTTTTCTTAGCTTAAAAAGATTGACTACTCATCTGAGATACCTAGCCAGAGAAGAGATTTACTCATTTTTTTTATTCCATCAGTTTTGTTGGCCCCCTTTTTAAACCTAGGCACCACTAGTGGGTACAAATGATGCCTGTGGGATGATCCTTGACTGACTTAAGGCACAGGAACTGAGAGAAAAAAAAAAGAAGAGGAAGAAATGGAGAGAACAAAAAGAGAAAGAAGCTAGGAAGAGAGGAGGAAGAAAAGATAAATGGAAAACAAAATGGAGAGCAAGGGAGAAAAATAGACAGACAGACAAAAATAGAAAGTGGTAAGGAGCATCAGAAGCCAACCAGAATTAGAATGTAGAATGAAAATTTTCCACCAAAAGAAGCCTTCCAAAGTAGAGTTTTATAATAGAGTCTACTAGAACTGGAAGGTACCTCTACATATTTATGGAATGTGAGATTCAGAAGAACGCTTCATATTTAAGATCTGGAAAAAGAAACACATTAGAACATCATAGTCAAGAAGTACCTTACAACAAAGAAAATATTAGTGCTGGAAGGGATCTTAGAAATTGTTTTATCCATTTTAGAGATAAAATGAAAGGTCAGAGATTTTCCCAAGGTCACACAGAAAATAAAATCAGGAGGCAAAGATTCAAACTGTGATCTTCTGGCTTCCAGTCTAGAACCCTGTCAATAATGCCATACTGCTAGAATGTAAGCATGGCTGCCCATCTCATAAAGGCGTGCCACTGGTCTCAAGAGTAAGTGAGGAAGGGATCAGGTAGTTGGTTGAATGAATTGAGAGAATGCAGTATTGATTCTAAGATGGATGTAAAAATTTCAAAAATAAATAAAAAAAAGAAGAAGTGAGCAAGAGTGCTTGTTCAACAGTAGGATGGAAGCTCCGATTATCTCTGGTGACTGTACAGCCAGGTCTTGAGTAGTGTGAATATTGAATATCATGAAAAGATCACATTGGGCAGGAAACAGTTACTACATTTCATTGTTGTTTAGTCATTTTTAAGTTGTGTTTGACTCTTTGTGATCCCATTTGGGATTGTTTGCCATTTCTTTCTCCAGATCATTTTAAGAAATGGAAAGAAATTCTTACCATTTTAAGAAATGGTAAGAAAATGGAAACAAACAGGGTTAAGTGACTTGCTCAGGGTCACACAGCTAGTAAATGTGTGGGGCTGGATTTGAATTTAGGTCTTTCTGACTTCAGGCCTAGTACTCTACCCAATGTACCTCCTAACAACCCAAATTTTACATAGATATAATTTCAAATAGTAAGAATTTAAATATATGCAGAACATTTCATGGAATTAATTATTCACACCAGGAAGGACCTAACTAAGGGGTAGCTAGGTGACTCAGTGGATTAAGAGCTAGGTCCAGAGGCAGGAAGTCAAATATGAGCTCAGCCGACATTCTACCTGTGTGACCCTGGGCAAGTCACTTAACTCTCATGGCCTTGTCCTTCCTACTTTTCTGGCTTGGAACTAATACACAGTATTAATTCTAAGATTAGAGTTTAAAGGGTTTAAAAAGAGAGAGAGAAGGACCTATCTGTAATTAACTTAGAGCTTCTCTACCAGGAGCCTGAATTTCAAATCTTCAAAACATCATAAAATCATAAATTTAGAGGTGGAAGGAATATTAGATATCTTCTAATCTCCAAACCTCAATTTATAGATGAAGAAGCAGAGGTACAAAAGGTAAAGTGACTTGTCTAAGGTCACATGAGTATCAAGTGGCAAGGCTGGGCTTCAACCCCAAATCCTTTCACCATAGTGCAGAGCTCATTCACAGGCTCATCAATATTAGAGTTTTACTCTATCTTAAAGACAATTTTGACCAACTGCATCATTTTATATATGAGGGAACTGAGCCCCAGGGAGGTCAAATAATTTCCCAGTCACACACTAAAAGTATCAAAAGTGGGATATGAAATGCAGTCATTGTTCCATGATGCCATGATACCATGCTGCTTCTTCCTTCCCATTGTACCCATCTGGTGTGGACTGTCCTAATTGCCTAGCTTCTTGCTATCTAAAGGTACTTCCAGATTTAACATTTCTTATTTTAAGATTTGAATTTTCATATCTAAACCGAGAGCAGCTAGCATCATTTTGTAGGTCTTTGTTTAGTATGTGGAAAGGAATGGATCATTCAAGACTTCGCCTTTTACCAGAATTGGGGACCTTGTTACCATTGATAGTGGTTTCAAAATTCCCAAGAACTAGCAATGAGATAGACCATGGGATGAAATGTGTGCTGGGCTGTATACGTAAGAATTCGGCATCCAGATGAATATTGGCCCCTTTGAATTTTTTTCTTCACTCTTTAGATTTTCCTCTGGTTTTCTCCTGGATTTATCATCCAACAACTAAGCGTTAATCCTGGCTGAGGTATTTACTCATTTCCTGGGAGAAAATTATGAGCTTTACTTTTCTCCTGGACAAAATAAGGGTAACAATAGTTGCACTACCTCCCTAACAGAATTGCTCTGAAGACCTAATGAAATAATGGATATGATAGAAATTTATATCACTGACAGAGATGGGAAGAATTTCACTTGTCTTCCCCTCTTCAAAACATGAATCTCCTCTGCATCAAACAGTTTCTCCATTAAGACAAGGGGGAATCCCTAACCATTTAACTTTGCTGTTCAATTGTTTTCAGTCTTGCCAGACTCTTCATGGCCCTGTTTGGAGTTTTCTTGACAAAGATACTGGAGTGGTTTGCCATTTCCTTCTCCAGTTTATCCTACAGATGAGGAAACTGAGGCAAATAGCATACAATGACTGACCCAGGGTCCCACAGCTAATAAATGTCTGAGACTAGATTTGAACTCAGGAAGATGAGTCTTTCTGAGTCCAGGCCCAGGATTATGGTCTACTGAGCTAACAAGCTGTCCTCTATTCATTGAACTAGTCCATTCCATTTTGGTGTGGGTCTAATGTTAAGAAGTATTTGTGTTCCTTTTAAAGTTCCACCCTTTGCCCATTGCTCCCTAGTCTTCTTCTCTGGGGCCATATGCCTCTTCTGCCTGGCATCTAAAGTCTCTCATAGTCTGACCCCAGTCTGTTTTTCCAGGCTTATTTCATGACATCTCTAGATGCATTTTCTGTTCCAACCAGGTTGGCCTACTTACTGTTCCCAGAATGTAACAAGTCATTTCTCCCTTCCATATCTTCATAGGCTGTTTCCTTTACCTGGAATTCTCTCCCCCATCACCTTCAGCTTCCACATGTAGAATTTCCTAATTCTCTTCAACTCAACTTAGGTGTCAGCTGCTTCATGAGGGCTCACCTCTCCTCCTCCTCTCTTCCCAATTATTAGTGTCCTTTCTGTTGTCTTCAAATTATTTTCTATTTACATATATATACATATGCATATATATGTGTGATATCCTTTGTTCACACTCACTCTCAGTTGAATATAAGCTCCTGGAGGCCAAGGAATTCAAGGTTTCTTTTTTTTTTAATTTTTGTTTTTGATCTTTATATTGTGACTAATTAGCTTACCATCACACACATTACAGGAGCCTAATAAATTCTCGATTAATTGAACTGAAATAGTGGGATAGCACTTCCATAAATGCTTGAAAACACTGATTGTGGCCTAATCTATTCTCCCCGAAGCCTTCTCTTCTCTTGCTTTAACAACCCCAGTTCCTCTTTCCATTCACAATGACATGATTTCTAATGTGATATGTGTTCTGAAACCATAAAGCATTATAGAAATGGCTTATTTTTATTACCCTTTAGGATCCTAAACCTTTCTCATTCTTTGAAGGGCAAAAGAAAAAAAAAAGATACAACCTTCCTTTGCAAGTTTGGGTACATTAAAATAATTGTTTTTTTCCTGCCTCATCCACCCTTCTGCATCTGTATTACCGAACCAGCCCTCAAACAAATGTGCCTGTTAAAATAGACACATCCTATATGGTCTCCATCTGCTTTATTGGTTTCTTTAAATAAAATATTACTGTGATGAATAATACCATCTAATTGTAAATGCAGAAGTAGCAGCTAGGCTAGTTTGTTCAGGCAGACTCCAGGAGTAAATTGCAGCCTTTCAATTCCAGGTCCCTAATGCTCTCAGGCTTGGGCCACCCAGGCATGGAAGCTCACATCACCTTTCAGCCACATTGAACACCATTATTAATGCCCAGACTATCTCTCATAGCCTGCAGGGTCCTTGGTGACCAAGGGCATGACTTGCCTCATAAGCAAGTTGAAAGAAAAGAAGAGGGAAACACTTCCTGGGGAATTCTCAGTCACCTTCCTCTGATCAGGCATTTTTTTTTCCTCTCTCTCCTAGCTGCAAGGCTTAAGTCAAAGGTCAAATGCTAAAGAGGGGTAGCCTTTCTGTTGACTGGTTTCAATTCCTATTACCTTCTTTGGGACATAAAGGGAGAGAATGTTAGGCTAGAAGGAGCCTTAAATCATTGGCTCTGTGGGCTCCATGTCCTTCTAGAGAGCCACGAAGCCATCCTTGCCAACTCCCCATTCTAGAGTCCTTTTCTCTTTGGAGAGCTCCTCAATGGGACCGCCATTTTTGGAAGATCCCTGACTATTCTTCACCTCACTCCTGCCACTCATCAGCTCCCTGTAAAGATTAAAATTAGTATACAATAACTATTATATTTTATTAAGTTTATTAAAAAATAACTAAAGTAAAAAAAAGCTAGCTAATCCAGCACTGTCATGAGAGAAGAGAGAAAAAGGGAGGAGTTATAGAACTATATAAACAATACCTTAAAGAAGTACATAAACGAAAAGGGGAAAGGAATTTTGGGAAGAGGAAAGAATCCTGGAAGATGAAGTCCAAGGTACAAAATTCTTTAACTAATACATCCCTCTCCTTGCTTTGACCTATCCTACTCCCATCCCCACTTCCCTTGCCATCTACCCTTTATGTATTATCCTCCTTCATCAGAATGTAAGCACATTGAGGGTAGGGAGACAGACGGTTTAACTTGTTTGTACTAATGTCTCCAGTGATTGGCAATGTGGTATTTGGCCCATAGTAAGCCCTTAATAAATGCTTTCCTGATCTAGGCATCAAAAGGAGCCTCAAAAACGTCTATATTCTACTATGCATCTGCACCAGGCTCCCTCACATATGGTCATCTAGCCTTTGGTCAAAGTCTTGCAAAGATATACAATTTCATCCAAGTTCAATTTGCTCATTTTTTAGAGGGCAAAAACTAAAGTTCAAAGAAAGGATTATGGGCAGATAGAGAGCACAATGGATTGTGAGTCAGTCCTGGAGACAATAGGTCCTGGGTTCAAATTTGACCTCAGATACTTCCCCTAGCTGTGCAACCCTGGGTAAGTCACTTAACCCCAGTTGCCTAGGCTTTACTGCTCTTTTGCCTTAGAATCCACACTTAGTATTTATTAGCACTATGTATTAAGAGAGGAAATAAGAGTTTCAAAAGGGAAAAAAAGGAAGGAAGGAACTGAATTATCTAAGCAGTAAAGAACAAAGCTTGGATTTGAAACCATGTCCTTCAAATGAAGTCCAATGCTCTTTTTACTAGTTTATTAGGTTCTACACTTGTATACTTTGGTGGATTCATAATCCCATAAGGATGGCCAATCTTTTCCCCCTATATAGGTTTCACTCTGAACTTTCTCATTCTGTGTTATTCTTATCAATGGTTTCCTATAAAACCTTTATAGATGACTGTCTCATTTCACTCAAGGCCTTTCCCTCTATATTCCAAGTTATGAATATTAAAAAAAATCCATGGTACTTAGCCTCAAGGAACTTACATTATAGTGCAGGAGAAAGATCACACATTTATATAGTTACTTATAATAAAAAATGGAAGATGTTAAGTGCCTAAGAAGAGTTTAAAGTTCTAAGAAATTGTATCAAAAAATTCTCACTTCCAGCAGGGGACAATTAGGAAAGTCTCCATGGAAGAGGTAACATTGGAGCTGAACTTTAAAGAACAAGATGTCTACAGGCTGACATTGGAAGGAAGGTGTTTTGGGGATAGGCAAAAGCACTAAAATAGGAAAAGAAGAAAAGGAAACTTAGTACCCATCTTGCCCCATCTCTTTATTCTATAGATAAATAAATAGAGAACCAAAAAGTTTATATGCTTTGCAAATAAAATGATATCAAAATTACTTCATAGCCACAAGGCTACCTTGGGAAAATCCCTCCCTACAGCCTCCTTTTCTCTTTGGAGATCTCAATAGAACTACCATTTTAGGAAGGACCCCAAGTATTTTTTTCCTTCACTCTTGCCACTCTTAACTTTCCTCTCTTTGCCTTGACCTATTCCACCCCACTTCCCTTCTTTCCAGCTTCCTTTTATATATTAACTTCCATCATTAGAATGGAAGAACTTCAAGAGTTGAGAGATAGTTTTACTTGTTTTTATTATATCTCCAGTGTTAACAAGATGTACGACAAGAGATGATTTTGATATGTTATTTCATTTCATGATAATGATCCCCTTTATATGATTCTACTGACACTAGAAAGACTGAGAACAGCTGAACTTAACTACATAAAACTGGTTTGAATTGCTCTCTCCATCTTCTTCTTCTTCTTCTTCTTCTTCTTCTTCTTCTTCTTCTTCTTCTTCTTCTTCTTCTTCTTCCTCCCTTTCTCCACTCCTATTCCTATTCTCCTTTCTCCACTCCTCCTCCTCTCCTTCCTCCCCTTTCTCCTCTTCTCTTTCTTCTTCTTCCCTTCTCCCCTCTCCTTCCCCCTACTCCAAATTTTACTGATAAACCTCACTTTTTCATTCAGAATGATATCAAAACCACTGTTATAGAAAGTCCAGGTAAGCCTGTAATGTCGGGGTATCTTCATCAAAATGTAAAACATCCTTCCTGAGAGATTTTTTAAACTTCTGGTGGGTCCAGACATATTCTTTCCTTTGAGAAATAATGGATTCCAGTGAATGCATTGATATATCCAGAAGCAGAACTGTTTTGAAATGATAGAAATTCCAAAATGGAGACAGAATAAATAGACCGTACTCCAATATATAATATAAACTTAAGAAATTTGTGCAAGAGATAGAGATAAATATACTTCAGCCGTTTGAGAACTTGCCTGATTTAAATCTCATTGAAAACCAATAAGCTATCGTCGAGTCTAAATTTGGAAAAATGGACTGTAATCAAAGATATGCTTAATATCTAATGTGATTAAAGTGTAGTTTTGTGACAATAATTTTTTTAAAGTGTCAAAATCTCATGAACTCATTGCCGAAGCAAATGCAATGAATGACTACAGCAAAAAGATGTATTGTATATGAAAAAGTTCTGTAAAGATTTTTGAAAAGTTGTCAGGTTTGTGGCAGGCTGATAAAAGTAGTGATTATATTCTAGTTAATTTACACACAACAGTAACAGAGCTAGGGGGGTGAATTCAGGTTTCCATGCTAGATGAGTATATTTTCTATTACAAAATTTGGCCTCCCAGTCCATAGTAAAGTCTCAACATCTTGCTGAATGAATGAATGAATGAATGAATGAATGAATGAATGAATGAATAAATGAATATAGCTACATTTGGCAACCTGGCATAAAACTTAGAATTCTGACTGCCTTTGCCTTTGACCCCAGAAGTATTTTCACTGGGAGTCGATAATAATGTTCTGTCTTTCCTATCCTTCTGTAGTTGGGATTTGCATTTCCTCTAGCAAGCAAGAACTCTCTATGCTGTTTGGGGAGGGCTTTATGCAAGGGAAAAGGCTTCTGCTTCTGTTTTATTTTTCCTGAATTTTGATGGGTTAACTGTGCTGAGACCCCTCAGGGTCCCCTCCTCACTCTGAGGGGGTGGGAGTGTATGTGTGTGTCTGAGAGAGATTCAGGGGGTTCCCACAGCATCACTGAAGGAATTTACAAACCGGCTCAGACCAAGGAGAAATTGATGTATGTTTAGTAGCCTGCGGTGAGTTGGCAGTGGGTGGGGAATAGGGATGGGGGCTGCTCTTCCTCTCTCCCTCATGGCGAGAGACACAGGAACACATGCCTCAGATACTATGAGAAGTGGTTTTCTTTGTAAGAGAAATGCTTCATGGTAGTCTGAGGGAGAAGCTCCATAGTGAAATGGAAAAAACAAAAAACAAAAAACAAAAAACAAAAACAAACCCTAGACTTTCAAAAACAAAAAGGTCACACCACCACTGGTGTCATTAAAATGACAATCAAGATGCTTCTTTTTGGTCCTCAGGATCCTCTTCTATAAAATGAGGGGTCTGGAAAAATTCATCCCTAAGATACCTTTCAAATCTGGCATTTTAAAAAGTAAGCATTCATTTAGTGCCCAATACTATGTGCCAGGATGTGTGTTAAGTAAGTCCTTGCCAGATATTATCTCATCTGATCATCACAGGTAAGTGATATTATTCTCTCCATTTTACAGATGAGACAAATGGATTAAGTGACTTGCCCAGGGTCACACAGCTTGTGTCTGACTCTGGATTTGAACTCAAATCTTCTTGACTCCGGGTCCAGCTCTGTAACCATTGTACCACTTAGCTATGTGCATATTAATCAGCAATTTTTAATCAATGAGTATTTTAAAATATTGACTATAGAGAATGTGACATGGTGATGGGTAAGATACAAAGGGGGGGTTGTTATTGTTCAATCATTTTCAGTTGTATCCGACTCTTTGTGACATCATTTGGGGTTTTCTTGGCAAAGACACTGGAGGGGATTACCATTTCTCTCTATAGCTCATTTTCCAGGTGAAGAAACTGAGGCAAAACAGGATAAATAACTAGCCCAGGATCACCCAATTATGAAGTGTCTGAGGCCGAATTTGAACTCAGGATAAGAGGAGTCTTCCCTATGACAGGCCCAGTGCCACCTCGTCACCCTACAGAGTTATGTCCTTTTATTGTCTCCATGAAAAAAGGGGATCAAGAAGCAAAGTTAGAAAACAAATATTACCAGAGAGATACAAGGCAGAGTGCTGTGTGCAGTCATGTACCCTTCAATTTAGAAA
Organism: Gracilinanus agilis; assembly: GCF_016433145.1. NCBI lineage: Eukaryota > Metazoa > Chordata > Mammalia > Didelphimorphia > Didelphidae > Gracilinanus > Gracilinanus agilis. Next base: position 103,444,239 of record NC_058132.1, read on the forward strand.
CAGAAGTCGCCTTCGATGTTCTATTTTAACCAATGAAGAAAATGAAACAGAGAAAGTTAAGGGACTTACCCAGAATCACACTGCTAGAAAGGATCTCAGGTAGAATTTAAACCCTGGTGTCCTTGACTCCAAGTCCACCACCACATCCACTGCACCAATGAAGCTATTGTCTATGTGGAAGGATCAAGGAAAACTTCACTGTGATAAGGCTTTGAAGGATGGTTAGACATTTAATAAGCAAAGAGGATAATGGAGGATGTTCCAAGCCCAGGAGATGACACGAACAAAGACACAGAGATAAACCACTTCAGCATCGTTTGGGAGGGAAAAGTTGGCATAGAGCAGGCCAATTTGGATGCTGTTGATGGAGGAAAATAATGGGAGATAACATTGCCAAGGTAGCATTGGCATTAGATTGTGGAAGGCCTTGAATGCCAGGCAAACCCATGGCCTTTGCCTCCAAATCCAGAATGAATGCCCCACACTCCTTCATGTTTTTGTGTAAGAAATCTTTTTCTCTCTCAAATTTCTTTTTTTTTCCTAAGGAGCTTTGAAGGAAAGACACGCAAGGCACTTTTCTTCCTTGCAGTCCCCAAAGACCAATAGCCTTTGTCTGTTTGGTGAGATCTGGCTGGAATTAGCGATGGGGGAAATGGCAAAATAAGCCAAGACAGATGGGAGCGTCACAGTCCTGGACATGGTTCCAAATTGAGGAAGCCTTTGGGCCATGGGGAAATTGAAGGGAGGTCATCTCTCCTCTCTCTCTCTCTCTCTCTCTCTCTCTCTCTCTCTCTCTCTCTCTCTCTCTCTCTCTCTCTCTCTCTCTCTCTCT
>NC_058132.1:103445396-103472134 GCF_016433145.1 Gracilinanus agilis
TCTCTCTCTCTCTCTCTCTCTCTCTCTCTCTCTCTCTCTCTCTCTCTCTCTCTCTCTCTCTTTCTCTCTCTCTCCCTCCCTCTCTCCCTCCCTCCAGGGCTGGCAGCCACCAGAGAAGAAAAGATTGGAGAAAATGAAAAACAGGCCTTGTGTGGCCCAATGATGCCTCTGCCACCTGGTGGACAGACATTAAAGCCAATTTAACCAATTAACAGACCCTGCCATCCTGTGTCCTCACTGGCTAGAATCCACCACGAATGTAGTCAGAACTCCAAAGGGGCCGTCACCCTGGGCAGAGAGAGCCAAGGACTGGGACTCTTACACCAGGCTCTGTGGATTCCATTCCAGCCAATATGTCCATAATAAACATGTCTTATCCTGTGACTATTAAAGTATTACCTGGTCTACTGTGCCCAGGTATAATTCTCTTAATAATGACATTTAGAGTGCATTTGAAGATTTCCAAAGCACTTCACATTATCTCTTCAGATCAAAGTTCTGAATTTAGGGGTATTTCAAAATATCTGCGTTCATTTCATAGATAAGCAAAAACAAGAAGAGAGATTAAGTGACTTGTCCTTGTGATCATAGACTTGTCTTTTTTCAGATGAAGAAACTGAGTTAGATAGGGCTCAACTCACTCATCCAGGGTCACACAGCTAAGAAGAGACTCTCAGATCTCATAGAATTCAAGTGAGTGCTTTATCTATTTCACTAACCATCGTCTCCCAGTAAATATAGGAGGCAAAATTTGAATTGAATATTTCTTTCTTCTACACCAGTGATTCCCAAAGTGGGCGCTACCACCCCCTGGTGGGTGCTGCAGCCACCCAGGAGGTGGTGATGGCCACAGGTGCATTTATCTTTCCTATTAATTGCTATTAAGATTTAAAAAAAATAATTTCCAGGGGGCTAAGTAATAAGGATGCACAAAGTTAGCTTGATTACATGGGTTGATGGGGAAATGATTGGGGATATTGACTCTGAATGATCACCCTAGTGCAAATATCAATAATATGGAAATAGGTCTTGATCAATGACACATGTCAAACCCAGTAGAATGGCGCATTGGCTATGGGAGGGGGTGGGAGGAGGAGAGGGAAAGAACATGAATCTTGTAACCATGGAAAAATATTCTAAATTAGTTAATTAAATAAAAATGTCAATGATAAAAAAACAAAACAAAAGAATGAACAAAGTTAGAGTTGGAAGGGATCTCAAAGGGTCATCTACCCTAACCTGAACAGGTTTTAGATAGGGAAACTGAGGCTAAGAGAAAAAGAAGTGACTTGGAACCACGTTAAGTTTCCTGATTTCCAGATCCAATGTTCTTCACCCACAGACTAGTCATGAAATCAAGGAGTGAAAACCTGAGGTGAGAGTCACCAGGATAAGGATGCTCTGTCACTAGGATGTTCTAAATTGAACTTTAGAGAAGCTTATCCCCCCAAATATAAATTCCTTGTCCACTTGGAACAAGCTTCCCTGTAGAGCTAATAGACCCCTCCAGCTCAGGACATAATAATGCCCTAATGTGTGATGATCACATGAATGTCCCCATCCATAAGTCTAGCCCTGTAGCTGCCTCCCTCATGAATTTTGTATCCATTTACTCAGACAACTCTTCCCTCCTTCCATCTAGTCCCAATTCCCTGCTGTCCATCTCTTTCACTCTGTCCTTCACAATTCCCATTCTATCCTTGTGCTTCTCCCAGGAGCCACTCCTCCTGCACTGATGAAATCTAACTCTTTATAGTGTCCCTGTTCTTTTCCCTAGTCTATCCCATCCTTTTTGCCCCAGGTTCCTCAGCTATAAAATGAGGATAGCAATAGCACCTGTTTCCTTGGGTAGTTGAGAGGATTAAGTGAGATAATCATTATAAAGCCCTTAAGCACAGTGCCTGGCACATAGTAAGCACTATGTAAATGTTTGCTAGAATTATTTTTTAAACTCTTACGTTCCACCCTAGAATCAATACTTGTGTTTTTTGTTCCAAGGCAGAAGAGTGGCAAGGGCTGGGCAATGGGAGTTAAGTGACTTGCCCAGGGTCACACAGCTAGGAAGTATCTGAGGTCAGATTTGAACCCAGGACCTCCTGTCTCCAGGACTGGCTTTCTTTCCACTGATGCTGAATTGTCTCTGATCTCTACTTTCTTCTCAACATTCACCAAAACAACTGTTCCAAACCTCCTTAAGCCTCCAACTTTACCTACTCCATCTTCTTCATCAGAGCTCACAAAGGACCAACCAATGGCCCTTTATGGATGAAATCTTAGACAGTTCCTAATCCAACCATCTCAATTAGTAGATAAGGAAATTGGGGTGAAGTAGCTTAAGGGAATGTGTGGCTGGGGTTCAATCCAGGTCTTTTGTCTTTCTGATATCATGACTGATTGAGATGAAGACATTCAGTGCAAATTTTATCACTTCTTGTATTTCAAACTTAGAACTTTCTCAGTGTTCTCATTCATCCTTACTTTCTTCTTCTAAGCCTCAGAAGAAGAGGGGAGACCTTGCTAGAAGCTAATGTACTAACATTCAGAACCCTGTTCCTTGGGGTCACTTTCATTTAAATGTTTTCTCATCAATCTTCCTCTCTTATATTACTACTACTATTGTTGTCACCACCACCACCACCATCACCACCACCACTAGCTAGCTATGTAGTGCTTTAAGGTGTGCTAGAAGGGACTTATGGGCTCTTAGAGCTAGTAAAGTACTTCAGACCCTCTATTCACTGAATGAGAGAAACAGAAAGTTGGAAGAATCTTCAGAGACATCAAGTTCAACTAGAATTTGTACAGAAGTCCTTTCTATATATGACATCTAACCATTTAAGTTCTAGTTGAAGCCCTCAAGTGACAAAGAACTTGCTATTTTAATGTACTCATTCTACTTTTGGGCAGTATTAATTTTTAGGAAGATTTCTTTACACAGCCACAAATTACCTCCTGATAACTTCCACCATTTGTCCTTAGTTATGACCTGAGAGTAGATTATGTCTACTATTGCTGCTCTCATCTGATGACTCTTTAAATACTAGGATTATTGAGCTAGAGATGAAAGGGTCTTTATACACACACACACACACACACACACACACACACACACACACTTATAGTCCATACATACAGTTCAAGCTTTTCATTTTACGGATTGAGAAGTTGAGGCACAGGGAGGTTCAGAGACTTCCCCCAGATCACTCTCAGAAGTGTGATTCAGTAGCCTTCCCAGTTTACCATGCTGCCCCCCAGAATACAGTGATCACCCCACTTTAGTCCTTTGGATTAAACGTTCATAACTTTTTCAGTTCATTCTCATTTTCTACCTGGTTTCACACCCTGCTATCAACTCAGTAGTTTTGCTATACACAAAGCTAGAGTACTGAGGGAGTTCCCTGCTGGAAATATCAACAATCTCAACAATGATTCCTGTGTTCCCAGCCCATGCTTGGCCTTCTGACCGTCTTACGGCTCAGTTACAAAACATACAGGGCTAGAGGATGCTTCAGGGTCTGCCTCTGTGGGTGGTTTCTTCTATATTTATGGATGTATTGATTTCAAAATCCTTAAGGAAAAGGCCCCCATGTCCCACTCCCCTTATTTCGCTCATTTTCTGGGAAAGTGCTGAGTGATGGAACACACACCTGTCGCCACTCACCAATGCCCTGTTTGAAGCAACGGGTCCAGATTTACTCTTTACAAATAAGAATGAGTTTCCAGGAGCCCAGGATCCTTTCTGGGTGGCCCTTTCCTGGAGTGTAGGGATGACCAGGATGACCTGTTGTCTTTGAGCTCTGAAAATGAACAGCTCTAGTGTTTAAGGATAGGGAGTGGGGGTTGGGATGGCTAAATGGTGGGCACCACATGAAAGATGGAAGGGATAACCCTAGAGTTTCTAGGATCAAAGCTAGAAGGGACTTTGGAGACTAAGTCTAATGCTCTCATTTTAAAAAGGAAACTGAGGCCCAGCAAGGTAAAGAGATTTGTCCAAAGTACTATGATTAGTGACAAAGAGAGAATGTGAGCCCAGGTTCTCTGACCTTAAAGCTAAGTCTCTGTCCACTGAACCATGCTAAAGAAAATATTTTTTTTTCTCTTAAACCAAAGGGGAAGGAGACTGATAATGATGATGACTGACTGGAGCTCACATTTCTATAGCCCTTTAAGGTTACAAAGTACTTTCCTCTCCATGGAGATGTGAAGCAAGCACTAGAATGGCCAAGTTTTGGGGAAAATCATCTTTATTGTATGGATAAGGTAACTGGAATTCAGAAAGAATCAGAAGAGTCCCATAGGTAATTGGGACCTGATCCATGGTTCAAACTCAAGTCTCTGGTCTTGGACCAAGGGCTTCTTCTTTTAGAGCAGTGGTTCCCAAACTTTTTTGGCCTACCAACCCCTTTCCAGAAAAAAAAATATTACTTAGCACCCCCTGGAAATTATGAAACTATTTATTGAACTCAGAATAGAATGTAATACAAAAAAAAAAAAAAGTGTGGCCATCAGGCCATCACTGCTCTCCTGGATTGCTGCAGCACCCACCAGGGGGCGGTGGCGCCCACTTTGGGAATCACTGCTCTAGACTAAATCGCCACTCAGGAATTGTCTCTTCTTTGAGGAGAGGAATGAGTAGGAAATGATCTCATGTTCTTTTTCTATGGAACTCTGTTATTAATAAATTTCTTGTCCCACTCAACCTCAGCTGGTGTGTGCCATAGATGTACTTTGGGGATTACAAGATTTAGAACTTGAAAGGACCTTAAAGATTATCCAGCCTTATTCTTCATTTTTTAGATTACATAACTGAATTCCATAGAAGAAAAGAAATTTATCTGAGGATTCAAAAACAATCTTTTCCTCCAAAGCCATCCTTCTTTCACTATAAAATTACTTCTCATTTAGTCTAATGGGATTGGGGCTCCCCTTCTTCTTTCTCACTGGCAACTATTGCAAAGAACTATTGAGTTCACATTCTACCAGGTCTCTGATCAGTGTCTAGATATTAGTCCCCTGCCAGAACCTTCTCCCAGGTCAAACGCTAACTTCATTAGCTGAGCTCTCCTACTCTGCTTTGGTTCAGCCACAATGAATGACCTCCCATAGCTGGATTCTTCAAAGGACCAATTATTCCACGAAACCCTGCATACATTTCTCCAAAATCTTGTTTCAGATTGGTTGTCCATTGGCCAGTGACTACCTTTCATGACATCAGAAGGTGAATTGTTTGATCAATTTATTCACAAATACTTATTAAACCCCATTTTTTAATACTGTACCAGACAGTGGAGGTACAAAGACCAAAAACAAAGCAGTCTCTACTCATAAGTAGGTTATCTTCTATTGGGGGCATGGTTGGGGGAGGTCAGAGAATATGCATGAAAGGTTAAGTGAGTGACAGGATCTGTTTAAATACAGGTCTTTCTGAATGCAAGACACTCGTTCTCTACTATACCATCCCATATATGTACAAGATATACACAAATTAAATAAAATCAACACAGAAAATAAGGTGTGGAGAAATAAAATCACTTGGTGAAGAACAATGCTATTGAGTGGAGAGCTGAGACTCCAATCTGCATCCCCTGACCTCTCCCTTCTAAGCTTTCCTCAATAACTAATGATGAATTCTATGAGCCATGAGTGAATCTCAACCTCTCTGAGCCTGTTTGTATTTTCATTCTTGAACTCATTTATAGAACCTCTTCTTGGGGTGTTAAGTTTCATCCTTGTAGTATAGAGAAATTCTTTTCTTTTTTTTAAACTCTTACCTTCCATCTTAGGATCAACAGTGTATATTAGTTCTTAGGCAAAAGAATGGTAAGGGTGAGATGATGGGAGTTAAGTGACTTTCCCAGGGTCACACACCTAGGAAGAGGTTAGATTTGAACCCAGGACCTCCTGTCTCTAGACCTCACTCTCAATCCACTGAACCACCTAACTCAGTGATTCCCAAAGTGGGTGCCACCACCCCCTGGTGGGTGCTGCAGTGATCCAGGGTGCATTTATCTTTCCTATTAATTGCTATTAAAATAAAAAAAATTAATTTCCAGGGGTGCTAAGTAGTATTTTTTCTGGAAAGGGGGCAGAAGGCCAAAAAAGTTTGGGAACCACTGACCTAACTACTTCCAGAGTAATTTTTTAGTATTCTTCCCCCCCCCCCGGCCCATAGTTCCCTGCTCCCTGTTTTGAGGTGGATCCAAGGGTCTAGTATTTGGTAATGTGGATGGTCATTTTCTCATTTCCTGAATGATTTGGAGTTTTGATCAATTCTATTCTAGGCTTTCCAGATTTCTAAGTTCTTTTTGGTTTATGGAAAGTAACTGCTTCAAAATTAGGGCAGAAACCAGAATGAACACTTAAGTCATATTGGGGTCTCTGGGATCCTTCTCTCTTTTCATGATCAGATATGGCATTAGGATGGGGAAGTTTCAGTTGTATGTGATGTTCTCCATACCTGTCCTTTGGATGGATACTTTTTCTACTTTCCTTCTTCAACTTGTCTCAAGCTTCATTTGGATAATTCCTACCCAGACTTCAAGGCCATTTTCAAATATTTTCTCCTCCATAAAGTCTTGTGAGGTTCTACCTCTCCCTACAGCTGGGAATGATTGCTGCTCCCTATGGACAAGCATCATGTTTTCTTTGCTTTTCCTGATAAGTGAGCCAGAAAAATCTTTCATTTAACAGCCATGTGAGCTTGGGCAAATCATTTTCTTTTTAGGGCCTCAATTCCTAATCAGTAAAATGAGGACCTTGGATGGGAAGATTTCTAGGATTCCTTCCAGATTCATCATTCCATGTGTCTATGAGAATACCTCGTATTACAATCAGAAGACTTGAGTATATTCATGTTTCCTTTTAATGTGGAATTGATGCCTATAGACACAGAGTATTGGCAGATTCTACCAAAATGGAAAGGTTCTGAGTAGGTCCAATGGCAGATTATGTGTCTGTGATCTAAATATCAACTTAACTAAGTTTGGAAAGGTTCATTACAAAATCACAGAATCATAGAATCATACAATTTTAGAAATGGAGGGGACCTCAGCAGTTATTTAATCTAACTCATTCTCAAAAGGAGTCCCCATTGCAGACTCTAAAAAATCACCCTAGTGCAAATATCAACAACAAGAAAGTAGATCTTGATCAATGACACATGGAAAACCCAGTGGAATTGCATGTTGGCTATGGGAGGGGGTTAGGAGGATGGGAGGGAAAGAACATGAATCATGTAACCATGGAAAAATTTTTTCTTAATTATTCAATAAAATTAAATAAAAAAGGAGTCCCCATGAAAGTAGAAGTGATACAGAGTTATCCATACTCTGTCTGAGGATCCATAAGAAGAAAGACCTCTTTATAAAAAACAAAAACAACAACAACAACAAGCAACCCTTACCTTCTATCTTAGAATCAATATTAAGTATTGGTCCCAAGGTGGAAGAGTGGCAAGGGCTAGGCAAGTGGGGTTAAGTGACTTGCCCAGGGTCACAGCTAGGAAGTGATTGAGGCCAGATTTGAACCTAGGACCTCCCATCTCTAGGCCTGGTATTCTATCCACTGAGCCACCTAGCTGACCCCATCCCATAAACTTCTTGGACAGTTCATTCATTTGAATAGTTCTAATTTTGTTAGGAAGTTTTTCTTTAGCTCAAGCCTATTTCTGCCTCTTTCTATCTTCTATCCATTGTTCTTAGTTGTTCTTTTTGGGGGCAGAGAGAATAAATCCAATCTCCACTCACCCTCCATCTCGTAGGCTTTTAAAAATACTTGGGAGATTGTTTTCAAACCCCTAGGTCTTTCCATTTCCAGACTAAACTAAACATACCCATTCCTGTCGATTGAGCTTCCTATGATATGGACCTTCACCATCTTGGTGGCCTTCCTCTCCTGTTTATCAGCCTCTATGCCTTTCTAGCTACCCTCCATGTTTGCAATGTTCCTTCTCGCTTCCCTGGACTCCTTCAAAACTACGATCAAAATCCACCTTCTAAGAGAGACCTTTCCATGTCCCTGGTACTACTAATGCCTTCCCTTAGTCATCATCTTATACACTGTAAATTTCTTCTGTGTCTCTGATCATTTACATGCTGTTTCCCCATTCAAATGTGAACTCCTTAAGAGCAGAAACTATGTTTTTCCTTTTATCTCTCTGTTGCTGATCAGAATGTCTGTTATGTAGCACATAATAAATATTTATTGATTGTTTGATTCATCCTTCTTAAACTGTGCCCCCAAATTTTGGACACAATAATCCATATGTGAGATTATCAACCCAGGGTATGGTGGTATTATGAATAGTTGTCTATCATGTAAGAATTCTTCTTGGCTTGAGTAACTCTTGATACCATCTTCTAAGGCATGAAAGGGTTGACCATTGAAGTCCCAGAAAAATAAGGGATATAAAAAGTATTGAAGGAAAAACCTTTACATGTGTAAAACATTGCACATACATCTTCACACATATGTAGATACAAAATATACACATCTGCACGTATGTCTATAGGTATGTATTTAATTAGATCTCTTCGACAGCAAGGAGTTAGGTCTAAGTCTTCATTGCTTCCTTCTCGATGCTAAGCACAGTGTTTTACATATATTAGCTTAATTAATATTTGCCAGTATCCCCCAAGGCTCTGTTCTGGACTGTCTCTTCCTGCAGTACTATTTCTATTATTTCATCAGTTTCCATAGATTCAACTACTATCTTTATTCTGGTGATTCCCAGGTTTACTTATCCAGCCACCTCTCTCCCAGCCTCCCCTCTGTCATCTCCCATTGTTCATTAGACATCTCAAATTGGATATCTCATAGACATCTAAAATTCAACAAGTCTAAAACTGAACTCATTATCTTTTTCACAAAACCCTTCTTTCTTCCTGACTTCCTTAGTATTTCTAGGGTATCATCATCCTTCCTTTTGCCCAGGTTTAAAAACCTATTTGTCACCCTGGACTCTTCCTTTTCTCTTGCTTTCAATATTCAATCTGTTCCCAATTTTTGTTGATACTACCCTTATCAAATCTCTCATATGCGCCCCCTTCTCTTCTCTAATATTATCAAAACCTTGGCTCAGACTCTGATCACCTTATGCTTGGATTTTTACAACCACCTTCTGTTTGATTTCCTTGCCTCAAATTTCTACCCATTCTAGTCCATCCTCCCCTTCACTGTCAAAGTGACTTTCCTAAAGTATAGGACTGACCATCTCCTCCCTATTCAATAAAGTGGAGTGACTCCCATTTACTTGCACGATCAAATATAATATCCTCTGTTTGACATTTGAAACCATTTATTACCTGTTCCCTCCTACCTTTCCAGTGTTCTTGTACCTTATAGCTACCTCTTCCCCTTTCCCTACTACGTACTCTGAATTCTGAAGTATATGGTATTCTTTATTGTCTCACATACAAGACACTCTATCTCCCAACTTCAGGCATCTTCCCTTGCTTCTCTCCATCCCTGGAATCCTCTCCTTCCCCATCTCCTCCTTGGCTTCCCTGGCTGCCTTCAAGTCCCAGCTAAAACCATACTGTCTGTAAGAAACACTTCTGATCCTTTTTAATTCTTAGTGTGTTTTCTCTCTTGATTACTTCCATTTTGGTTTGAATATAACTTGCTCATACATAGCTGTTTGCATGTTGCCTCCTCCATTATATTGTGAGCTCCTTGGGAGCAGAACTATTCTTTTGGGCATAGTGCCTGGCACATATTCAGAGCTCAAGAAATGCATTTTGACTAACTGATTGACATCTCCCTTCCAGGATCAACTGAGGTGCCAGCTTCTACTAGAAACATTTCCCAACTTCCATAATTATCAGTGATTTCTCCCTCCTCAAATTAAATTATATTTATGTATTTAAAGATTGCACTAAATCATGTAACCATGGAAAATTTTTCTTAATCAATAAAATGAAATAAAAAATAAAGGTTGCATTACCTCAGCAGAATAGGTAAGGAAATGACTATGTGCCAGGCACTGGGCTAAGCACTGGTCATATGAATATAAGTGAACAAGATCATCCTTGGCCTCAAGAAGGGAAAATAGCCTATAAATTGGAGCTACAAGGAGAAGACATACAAAAAAAAAAGGTAGCATGGGTTGGAAATGGTGCTTGCTAAGAGACTTGAAGCCTATTCCAGGTCAGATAATGCAAATGTTCATCCATTAGAAGCCAGGTCCCAAGGGTAGAGTCCAAGGGTCTTAGGAGAAGGAAAGAGGGCAGAATGTAAATTCTTTTATTATTTTTACTTTGTATCCCCAGGCTCTCTCATGGTGGCTTACTCAAAAGAGATACTTACTAAGGATTGTTGAATTAAATTCCTCAGCACTTTTGAAATGACTGGTCTGGGAATATGTGTGTATGTGTGTGTAATACATATATGTATATACATACCTATATATGTATACACACACACACAAGCACACACACTTAGATAAATAAATAGATAGTAGGATGGATGGATGGATGGATGGATGGATGGATGGATATTAACTATCTAAAAACCCCTAATATGATAAACAGTTGATAATCTCATTAAGAATTGTTAGTACACTATTAGTCACATTTCCTGAATTGATAAAAGATGGCCAAACATGCATATTTCTTTTTTCATTGAGGCATTATAGACTGTTGGAAAGAGCACAGAATTTGAAGTCAGAGGAATTAGTTTTGCTTCTAGGACTATGCTGTGCACTTGTGTCCATGAGATGACCTTGGGAAAAGCTAGTTTTGCTTACTGGGTCTTAGTGACAAAATAAGAGCATTGGACCCATCGATATCTAAGGTCCCTTCTTCCAGTTTTGACATTTTGTAATCTAATGTTCACTCCATCTTGAAACATTTATATTATCTTATATACATCACATTTATTTATATAATAATAATACTAAGTATAATTTGCAGTTGTTTTGTGCCTTATGATTTGCAAAGGACTTTACAAATAGTATGTCCTTTTATCCTCATAACAACCTTTGAAGGCAGGTGCTATTATTATCCCTATTTTATAGATGAGGAACCTAATGCAGAGAGATGTTAAATGGCTTGCCCAGAATTACAAATCTGGTGCCTAAAGCTAGATTTAAATTCAGGACTTCCTGTTCCTAAGTCCAAAACTCTATCCTTGTTTCAGTTAGTTGTCTTTCCGGGTATCTGGTGTGCTGTCCCTCCGAACCCCTAAACAGAATGTCGAAGAAGATATTTGGCTTTTGTCTCTGTAACCCTAGTGCCCAGCAAAGTGCCCATTATACCTAGTAGGCATTTAGTAAGTGCTTGATGAATTAAATTGTTGAAACTCATGAGGGGCAGGTTGGTGCAGTGGGTATCTTGAAGTTAGAACGACCTGGGTTAAAATTCTGTCTCTAACTTGTTCTAGCTATGGGCGGGTCACTCAAGCCCAGGAAACATTAAGACTAAATAATGGAGAAGTTGTCCATTTGAATTCGTGGAAAGTTTTCATAGCAGGAATGCCTCGCACCAATGAAGTCATGGGATCAGACCTGGAGAGTCCAGAGGAGAGGAAGTTCACTTACATATAAAGGGAGCAGGAAAAGTGCTTTGCTAAGTATAAAACACTGTATACAAGAAAGATAACATTATCTCCTCAACCTGGAGGTCACCCAATCTAATAAGTATTTCATGGGTAGATGGATAGTCCTTCTGAAAGCACAAAAGATACCTTGGAAAAGATAAAAGCTATTGATTTCTGGCATATACAGAATTTGCCATGTTTGGTGGTGTATTTTAAAATAAAAATTAAATCCACAGTAATTAGACTGGCACCATTGTGAACATTTGTTTAATGGCTGAACGATCAGAAGTTTCTCTTCTGTCAACTTGGGCTGATTGGAATGGCATATAAATCTTTCCTTACACATAATTTTCAAAGTTTGAAGTGAGAAATTGTACTGAACTCAATTAAGGCAGCAGGTCTTGTGTCCTTAATTGCAAGAGGTGGCTATGAATTTGAAAGATCCTTTTTCAGACTGGAGCAAAGAGTAGGGATGTGGAGTGAGTTATGGTGCACACACTCACACACACCACACACACACACACACACACACACACACACACACACACTCACATATACATTCCCATGGATCATTGACTGCAAAGGGGGCGAGGGCATATGTCTACCAGTCTAGGGAATATTCTGCTAGAGAAATAATACTGGCTCTACTTTGTAACCTGGAGGCAAAAACTAAGACCAGGGGGCAGAAGTTGAAGAGAAGTTGATTCTGACTTAATGAATAATTTTTGGATAAATAGAACTATTTCCCCTTACAATAGAATGAAATGCCTTGAAGGGAGTGAGACTCTCATCACTGGGGGTCTTCAAGTGAAGAGTAGAAGATCACCTTTCAGAGATTTCACAGAAGAGAAGTGTGATGCACTGAGAATTTGGAGTTGGGTGACCTAGGTTTGAATCCCATGTCTTATACTTATTCCCTTGGGCAAGCAACTTGACCTTTCTCGGTTTATTTTCTAACTTGTGAGATGAGAGAGAAGACTAGATGGACTTAAAGTCCCTCCTCTCTGTCTATGATACATCAGGCTGAAGGTTAGACTAGACAACATCTAAGGTCCCTCCTGTCATCGGGTTTATCTTTTACAAATTCTGCCATTTAGGAGCTAGCTCTGGTCATCAGATAATAAATTCATAGGGATTTCAATTTGTCTGACCAATTTTTAAAAAAGTTTCTGCTAAAAGTTATAGTAAGTGAAACGAAAATGTGATGAGCAAAGGGGTAGAAGGAGCCGTCTACCCTCTAGGTCAGTTCAAGGGCAGAGTCACAGCCTTAAGAGGGAAGCAAGAATGAGTAAGTTTCTCCCGATATCACATTTAAACAGAAAGTGAAGATCAACCAATGTGATGGCATTTAAAATTCTACTTTTAATAAAATATTCTAATAATAAATATGTAATAACATGTTTCTATAGCACTTTAAGATTTATAAAGCACTAAGTCACAGGCTTGTTGTGAGTTGGCATAAAGAGAATCATTCCCATTTTTTGATAGGGAGACTGAGACCCAGAGGAGCTCTTTGCCACTTGCAAGATTTATGATTTTGAGCCAGTCACTTCAAGGCTCTGAGCTTCCATTGATGTATTAATAATAGCTGGCATCTATATAGAACTTAATAGTTCACAAAGTGCTGTGCAAATATGTTCTCATCTTATTCTCATAAGGATAGGTGAGAGATAGGTGCTATTATTATCCCATTTTATAAGTGAGGAAACTGAGTCCAGCAGAGATCAGAGGCACTTGCTTAGGGTCGCATAGCTAGCCAGTGTCTGAGGCGGGATTTGAATTCAGGCTTTCCTGACTCCAAGACCAATGCTTTCTCCACTGCACCAAATTGCTAGCTCTGCCATAAAATGCCATATAAATACCAGCCATTGTTATTCATTAAAGGTTCAGTTAGAGTGGTTTGTCAACAGCATTGCCATGTTCACTGGACTAGGTAACATACATACATACATACATATATATATATATATATATATATATATATATATATATATATATATATATATATATAACTCAAATATAGCCCCTCTGGGCATCTTACTGCCTAGCATGTGAGGTAGTTAATAAAAATGATGATAACAGCAATTGAAACTGATATAGAAGACTACGTTTTATGAAGTCTTCCATGCCCATTATCTCATTGGATCCTCAGAACGACCCTGTAGTACCTTCATTTTACAGCTGAGGAAACTGAGTCTCAGAAATGAAGTGAAATATACAATGTTATCTGAATTGAAAAATAGTCAGACAGTAATTCGAGATTTGGAAAGGGATGGGAGTACCTGTAATAGCAGTCGTCTTAATTGGTCGGTCACCTAACATTTGAGCCAGGAAATTAAAGTAATTATAGAATGTTTAGAGCTAGAATGGACTTTAGGTCATTTAATCCAGATGTTCTTAATCTGGGCTCCATGAGTTTGCTTTTTTTAAAAAAATGTTAATGACAATATAATTGGTTTCCTTTGTACTCATGTATTTTTTATACATTTAAAAACATCCTTCTAAAATGGGGTTCATAGACTTTACCAGATTTTCAAAGGGATCCCATCACACAAAAATGGTTAAGAACCCTTCTCTAGTCTAAGACCTTCCTGTTACAGATGGGCAAACTGAGTCCTAGAGAAATGAAGTGACATCACTAGTGTCCCACAGTTGGTAAGGGGCAGAACTGGCTTGGAGGAAGGCAGAAGGGCAAGTGAATAATAAAAGACATTCCAGGGACAATAGAAGTTTAGTGAGAAAAACTACTGGAAACCAGAGCCATCTTGGACTGGAGTCATGAACCTACTGCTGCTAGCTCTGTGGACTTGGGCCGATTTTGTTGTTTCTCTGAGTTTCTCAATTTCCTTCCCTGTAAAATAAAGACCTGAACTTCTAGCCTCACAAGGTTGCTGGGAGGAGGGAAAATGAGAAACTATACATGCGCTTTGTGTTTTCTTCATTCTAATTCCTTTTCTTGTTGTTGTTGTTGTTCTTCCCCTTCTTTTCTTTCTTCCTCTTTCTCCTCCTTCTCTACTTCTTGTTTCACAGATACCATTTGAGGGAGTTAACCCAAGGAAGGAGATAGTGCAAGGGTGTTTTTCCCCATTTTACAGAGGAGAAAAACTGAGGAATAGGGAAGTTCAATCAATCAATCAACCAATCCACCAAGTATATATTAACTTTTTCAGATATACCAGGCATTGTGCTAAGTACAAGTCATACAAAGACAAGGCAAAGTTAGTACCTGCTTTTAAAGAGTATGCATTCTATTCAAAGAAAAAAAAACATAGAGCTAAATACCAGGAATCCAGAGGAAAAGCAACTGGGAAGAACGCAGAAGAGTTGTTTAAGCTAGGCCATGAAGGAAATACAGAATTCTTAATAGGAAGAGGTAAAAAAGGAGCAATTCTAGGTTTGGGGGACAGACGAGAGTCATCCAACTAGTAAATAAGCGAAAGAATCAGGCTTTGAACCAATGTTCTGACTTCAACTCAGATTCCAGTGCAATCCCCATTCCGCCATATTGTCTCTTAGTACTGCTAACTGTTTCCCTAGTGCGTTCCAGTGTACCTGCTAATTGCTTACCAGTTATTCCCCATCAATAGCCATTTGTAAAAAATGGAGATTCTTGGCCTTGAGGAACTAACTGGGTGGTCCTGTCAGGGCTATCAGGATTAGAAAGTCAGGTGGAGCTGAGTACCAAACAGCACAGTGACTTAATGGGGCTGGGCCAGATTCCTACCCATTATCACCTCATTAGTGTAACCATCCCTTCCCTCAGCCAGTGAAAAGGCCTTAATGAGGTGATAATGGAGTCCAAATGTCCCAGACTGGGCGCAAGGAGAACTAAGGAGAACAGAAGCTCCTTTGTTCGGTCTCTCACATGCTTTTAACATGAATCGTGTTTGCTGGGATTGGCTTTTACTCCACTCCTAGACTGGAAACTCCATGAAGTCAAAGACCTCATTGGAACTCTCTCCCCTTGGCTGACCCATGCTTGAGGGGGTGCTGATGGCAAGAAGGCTTGAGGGGATGAGGCCTCTTGGAGGGGGAATCTTTTTTTTTAAGTTTTTAGACTTTAAGAAAGAATGACATTGTGCTTGGTTGAAAAAGTAGTGTGTTCTGGCAAAAAAATATGCAGTCAACTAACACTGGTGAGATGAAATCAATAATTAACTTTGGCTGAGTATAATATGAACAACTCATGGACCCATTAAGATGTTTGCCTGGCACAGAGGAGGTACTTTATAAAGGTTTTTAGATTGACTTTTATATTACTGCTTAGAATATTTCAATGAATGATGTATTATTGTTTGTATTATTTCATTTTATAATAATTTTTGCTGTTGTTTTAGTTGTCTAACTCTTTGTGGCTCTAATTTGGGGTTTTCTTGGCAAAAATACTGGAGTGGTTTGCCATTTCCCTCTCTGGGACATTTTACAGATAAGGAAAATGAGACACAAGGTTAAGTGACTTGCCCAGGGTCTTCCAGCTAGTAAGTGTCTGAAGCTAGATAATAACAATAGCTACCATTTATACAATGCTTTAAGGTTGCCAAAGCTCTTTATAAATATTATGTCATTTGTTTCTCACAAGTGACTTGCCCAAGGTCATCTAGCTAGTAAGTGTCTGAAGCTAGATAATAATGATAACTATCATTTATACAATGCTTTAAGGTTTCCAAAGCTCTTTACAAATATTATCTCATTTGTTTCTCATGAGTGAATTGTCCAGCTAATAAATATTTGAGGCAAGATTTGAACTCAGATCTTCCTGACTCCAGGTCCAGCACCCTATGCACTGTGCTACATTGAATAAATGGAACTGGGGAAGTAAGGTCGTTTGGTCCAAGATCACACAGTTCCTAAATGCCAGAATTGGAAGAAGAATCCCGATTTCATGGACCTGAGCCCATTTACCAAGCTGCTTCAGATTCCACACTAGCTCTGGAGTCCAGAGGGAGCTGCTTATTAGCCTTGAGGTCTAACTGGGGAAGCCTGAGTTTCTCCTTCATGCTCAGGACTTCAACAAATTTAAGCTGAACAAATATGCACCAAACTTCTATTATTTGCAAGGTCCTGTGTGTTCAGCTGTGTAGTGGCTACAAAGATGAATTAAGAGCCATTCGCCCTCTAAGAGTTTATTGCAGAGTAGAGGAATGTGAAGAGATATATTAATAGATAACCAGAATATTCTAAGATACCTCTGATACCTGCCACCTGGTTGACCTTAGGCAAGTCATTTAACCACTCTGGGTCTCAGTTTCCCATCCTATACAACAAAAAACAAAGTAGAATGTGAGAAATACCACAGAAAAGGCTAGGGGAGCAAAGAGGGAGTCCTTTCAGGTAGAGAAATAGAGAGGGAATTAAATCAGCTGGGTAGCTCAGTGGATTGAGAACCAGGCCTAGAGATGGGAGGTCCTAGGTTCAAATCTGGCCTCAGACACTTCCCAGTTGTGTGACCCTGGGCAAGTCACTTGACCCCCATTGCCTACCCTTACCGCTCTTCTGCCTTGGAGCCAATACACAGTATTGACTCCAAGACGGAAGGTAAGGTTTTAATTAAAAAAAAAAAAGAAAGAAATAGAGAGGGAAGTTAATGGAGGGCAGGGGGGGATAGGTGGTGTTTATTTGGGGCTTGAAGAAAAAGTAAGATTTTAACGAGTGGTGTTGGGGCCATAGTCATAGATTTAGAGCTGGAGGGAATATTAGAGATCAGCTAATCCAATTCCCTTATATTCCAGATGAGAAAACCAAGGCTAGGAAAGGCGAAATGATGGGGTTTCAGAAATGGAATCTCTTCCATATCTCCAATTGGAAGAGATATAATTTGAACCTATATTGTCTATATGCAAAATCATTGCTGTTTCCAGGGTTGGGGGTTAGGGAGAGGGAAGGCATGGAGGAAGAGAACAGTATCAATGTAGAGAACAGTACAATTATTATTATTAATGATAATAATAATAACAATAATTCACCTCCATATTTTCTGGCTTACTGAGTATTTTCCTCACAACAATCCTTTGAGGTAGGAAATGAAAGTGTTATTAGGCCTATTATACAATTGAGGAGTGACTCTGGAATGTTCAGAGTTTTGAATCAGGTCATGTAGCTCATAAGCAGCAGAGGTAGTTCTTGAAGTTTCCTGACCTTCTGTGATATCTGTGAGTTCAGGCCTTTTTGAAAAAATGTATGTTGCATTGTTGTTATGTTGTTGCTCAATTGTGTCTATTGTGTCTGACTCGTCCTGACCTAGTGGATATTATCCATGGGATTTTCTGGGTAAAGATACTGGAATGATTTGTCATTTCCTTCTGCAGAGGATTTAGGCAAACACAGGTTAAAGTGACTTGCCCAGGGTCACACAGTGTCTGAGTTCAGATTTGAATTCAGATCTTCCTGATTCCACCAGAGCTCCATCCTTTGAACCTCTTAGCTGCCAGATGTTATATGGTCCTACAATTAGGATACAGACTGATATAATGGAATGAACATTCTCCCTGGAGTCAGAAAACCTAGGTTCAAATCCCATCTCTGATACTGTTCTTATGACTTTGAGCAAGATACTTAACCGCCCTGGGCCTCAGTTTCCTCACCTATAAAATGAAAGAGGGTTGGATTCAATGGCCCTTGGTGTCCTATCCACCCCTAAATCCACATGCTTCATGATTTCCATGCTCAAAGGCAGCTATGTGATCATCTGCTTCAATCTTTTCATTTTATAAATGTAGAAAATGAGACTTAGTGAGGTTCATTGGCCTGCCCCAAGTCCCATAGCAGGTCAACAGGAAGTAGCAGAGTTTCAGGTTGAATCTAAGTCCTTTTACTGCAAAATCCATTGCTGTCACTATGGTGGTGGTGGTGGTTTTAAGACAGCCTCCTGCAGAGAACAAAAAGGCGGACTTGGCTGTGGCATAAAGTATTTGAAGAGTGTATGAGGTACTTTGGAAAGGTAAATTGAAGACCTCTTAAAGGAGGCATTCAGTGTCAGGATAAGGACTTTGGAGAAAACCCTGGTGAGGTCTCTCATGATTCTCCTGTGATAGGACTCTATAGATTATCAATCATCTTCAGAGAAGAAGTGTGAGGACAATGTGTGCCCTGACCTACCTCCAAATAATCCTGCCCTTTTCCTATTACAGCATCGTTATCTTCATCTTTAGAGCCTAAAACTCCCACCACTAGGCAGCCAATACCTGGAAATAGAAAGATGGCTGTACTAAGAATCTGGAAACTAAGGCTCAAGAATTAGTTTTCACAATCATTTGTTGTGACCTTGGGCAAATCATTTGACATAACTGAGCCTCAGTTTCCTTATTTGTAAAATGAAAGCATTGGACAAAAATGGTTCAAATCTACTTTTTCTGCCCCAAATTCTCTGTCAACCTCCAGACTCACAACTCCAATTGCTTCTCAGAATTCTGGATGTCCAGTAGACATCTTCAACTCAATATGTCCCAAACTGAACTCATTATCTTTCCCCTAAACTCTTCCTCCCTCCCATCTTCCCTATTCCTGTAGAGGGCAACACCATCTTCTTAGTCTCTTAGACTCACAATCTTGGAGTCATCCTGGATTTCTCATTATCTCCCCGCCCCCCCAATCCAAACTGTTACCAAGGCCTGTTAAATTCACCTCTGCAATATCTCCCCAATACCCCACCTCTTCTGACACTGTCCCCCAACCCTTGGTGCAGGCTCTCATTACCTCATTTCTAGATTATTGCAATAGCCCGCTGGTGGGTCTGCCTGCCTCAAGGCTCCCCCCACCCCAACCCACCCTCTTTAGATTTTTCCTGAAGGGCTTGTACCACATCACTTCCTTACTCAATCAACTCCAATGGCTCTCTATTGCCTACAAGATCAAATCCAAAATGCTGCTTGGAATTCAAATTCTTCCATAATTTAGTCCCCTCATCACTTTCTAATCTTCTTACACCTTACCCTTCTGGCCATTGGCTCTGGACATTTTCTCTGGTTGTGCCTGATGCCCAGAGCCAAGAGATGGAGTGTCTTGTTCATGGAACAGCCAGGAGGCTAGAGTCACTGGACTCATACTTCCTATTGAATTCCCTGGCTTTCTTTAAGACCCAATTAATATCCTTTCTTTTACTGGAAGCCTTTCTTATCCTCTCTTGATTCTAGTATCTTCTCTCGGTTATTTATTGCCAATTTGTCCTTCCTATGTATATATTAGTTTGCTAGTTGTCGTCCCATTAGATTGTCAACTCCTTGAGGGCAGGTACTGATTTTTATTTCTTTTCATATCCCCATTGTTTAGCCCAGTGCCTGTCGCAAAGTGAGCACTCGATAAACGTTTCATGATTGATAGATTGTAAACTTTCTAGCTCAAAACTGAGTCTTATGAACCTCTCTGAGCCTTAGTTTTTATATAAAATGAGGATAATAATAATTAATCTACATATTTTTAGTGACTACTCTGGAATTCTGTTGAGCTAAGGTATGTAAAAAGTATTGAACCTCCAAAGTACTATATACATATTAGTGATTATGTCATCTCAAGGGTAGAAATCACCTTTGATGTCATTATATTCAAATTCTTTCCCAAATCATAAATCCCTTAGGAGAACTCTGGTCAGCAGTCATTCAGGCTCCACAGGAAATCCTCTATGGAAGGGAAAGACCTTTCCTCCTGAGGCAGCCCTTTCCATTGGTGGACTGCAGTCATTGTTAGGAAAGGGTTCTTTAATTTTATTCTTTTCTCCTTTACACTGAAGCGGCAGCATCCCTGTATCTCTACTCATCACTGCTAATTCTGCCCTCCAGGGCTACTGTGGACAATCTCATTTCTCTTTCCTGTGATAGCCCCCTTGACTTTCATGTCTCGGAGGACCAGTCATCTCTGTCTTTGGATCTCTATGGCTACATACTCCTCCTGTCCTTGTTTCTGCTTTGCCCTCCAGCTCCCATCCAAGCAGCGTTCCTGCCCTCAGTGGGAAAGACCACTCAGGCAGAACTCAATGCCAGCCATAGTCTGGCTTAGGTTGCTCTGTCTGCTGCCCTCCATGACTTTGGTAAGAAAGAAACTCATCAGCTCCCTGACTATCATCCCAACCCCCGTCGACCCTTTCTCTACCGCTTAAGACAAAATTGTCATTAAATTGCTCTTTCCCCACTTTCATTTGGTGTTACAGCTGCTGAGATTTTCCCCAGCCTGTCAGGAAACTGTGCCTCAAAGGCTCTTATCCTTGATGTGTGAGTCTGCTTTTATCAGGACAGGTAGCTCTCTAAGGCCCCGTCTAGCTCTAACATTCTAGGAGGCTAGAAGTAGCATCAGACAGATCTTAGAGAGGCGCCCCTCTGTCTGGCTTCTTTAATTAAGATGTGCCAGGCCAGATCCTAGCAGCAGGGAGACTAGAAAGGGCTTTGGGTTTGGGAATCAGAAGACCAGGTCACAGCTTGGCCACCATCGTGATTTTGGGCAAGTCATTTAACCACTCTCTGAACCTCGGTTGTATTTTTATTTTCTACTTGCAAAATGAAGTACTTTGGGTATTCGGAAATATTTATAGTCATTCTTTTTTTTGTCAGGCAAGGAATTGGAAACTGAAGAGATGTCCATCAATTGGGGTATAACAGAACAAGTAGTACCTGATTGTAAGAGAATGCTATTGTGTCATAAGAAATTACAAGCAGGGTGATCACAAATAAAAAACAGATAAACAAACCTGGAAAGACTTCTATGAAGTGATGCAAAGTGGAGTGAGCAGAACCAGGAGAATGTTGTACACAGTGACAGCAATCATGTACCATGACCAACCGTGAATGACTTAACTACTATCAGCAATGAAAGAATCCAAGACACCTCCAAGGGATTCATGATAAAAAAAGGCAGTCCATCATCAGTGAAGGAACTGGTGGAGTCTGAATGCAGATTGAAGCTTATCATTCTTCATTTTATTTCCTTCATGAATTTTTCTCTAGTATAAGTAATATGTCTTCATTCACATGATGAACACGGAAATATGCATTGAATGATAGCTCAGGTACAAACTATATTATGTTACCTGCCCTCTCAGGGAAGGAGAACAGGTGGAAGTTAGAGAAATCTGAATTTGTGAAATATCAGAAAACTACTATTAAAATTTTATCTACATGTAATCTGGGAAACATACAAAATAAATAAAGTGATAACAAAAAAGTGCATGATCTAGGTCACTGGTTCCCAAACTTTTTTGGCCTAATGCCCCCTTTTCAGAAAAAAAAAAATTACTTAGCGCCTCCTGGAAATTATGAAACTATTTATTGAACTCGGAATAGAATGTAATACAGAAAAAGTGTGGCCATCACCATCTCGCTGGATTGCTGCAGCACCCACCGGGGACAGTAGTGCCCACTTTGGGAATCACTGATCTAGGTAAAGAGTTCTTAACCTTTTCTATATATTCTAGAAGTTTCTGGCAATCTGGTGAAGCCTGTGGACCCCAACTCAGAGTAATATTCATTGCCTTTTGTGTAACTGAAGAAAATGATAAATTTCATTGAGAGTTTAGTGAAAATAAAGATGTACTTTTTCACTTCTTCTAAGTTTATGTACTCCCTCTGGAATCAATTATCAGATCTCCTGGGAGGTCCAGATTACCTTTGAAATTCCTTTTAACTCTACCATTCTCTTTTGTGTTCTAAAATGATGTGCAATAAGGCCCTTTCTAGTTTTGACATTTTTCTGTTCCAGTACCCCTTAAGTTGGAACATTCTGTGTTCCAGATCCTGACCAGTGGTGACATTCTGTGTTTTAAGATCTCTTCCATCTTAAACGCTCTATATTCTAAAGCCTCTTCCAGGTCTGACATTGTATGAGCCAAGATCTGTTTGAGCTCTAACAGTCTATATTCTCTGATCATTCCCAGTTCTGCCATTCTATGTTCTAAAGTCTCTTTCAACTCTAATATTCTGAGGCATAAATTGCATATAAGACAAGTTTATAGGAGCTTGAATTGCCTTTCCAATATGTTACAGGGCAGACCCTATTGCTTGAATGGTTTCAATTGAAATAAGGATTGAAACACTGTGACAAAAAAAGTTAGTTAATACAACGTAAAATATGCCTGGAAAATCTCAGGAGGACCCAGACCATTAGGATTTGGAATATGCAGCAATAATATTTTCCAAATGAGAACCAGGATGTTGTAAAAACAAAATGAAATGATTAGGAAGTTGCTGAACTGTGCTAGTGTTTTCCTTGAACAAATCTTTTAACCTTGCAGGGAGGCTGATGCTCTCGGGGGGCACTGGTGGCCATTTCAGGATTGAGGCATCAAACTGAGCTCTACTTAATGTGTGTTAAATTGAGCCTGTCAGCCTTGACAAGGTCCCTTTAAGCAAACTGCCTTAGAGGACACCTACCCAGCAGACAAGGGTGCTGAGGGGCTGGGGGTGGGGCAGAATGGAAAGATCAAACAGAAGTTCTCCTAAGGCTCTCCTTTTACAGACAAGGAAATGATGCTTATGACCTGAGACCAGTATTCCTCCATCCCGTGGCTGAAATCCCTAGCTTGGAGGAGCTACAGATTCCTCTCAGGAGCTGTGTCCATCACTTTCTGGCTGGGCCAAGTCCATAAATGCTGTGTGGTACCATGAGGCTGTTCTGGGACCACTTCACAGAACCACAGGGAGGAGAGGATCTTGGGAGCTCATCTAATCCCTCTGCCTTGCCTTTGGGTAGCCAGCACCATACAACTCATGTGGCACAGATGAAGTGTTTCAAGAGGGATTAGATTTGGTTTGCTTAGGAGAAGGATTAGAGCTCAGTTCTGCTTGGCCCCAGGAACCAGAACGCAGAGCAGTGAGTAAAAATGTCAAAAAAAAAAAGCTGATTTTAATTTGATATAGTGAAGAACTACCTGGCAGGACTGTCCAAAAGAGAATGGTGTGCTATGGAGAAAGTGTGATCCCTCTAATTCTAGGAGTCTTCACCTGGGGGTGAATTTTGGTAAACATACTCTACAGTGGAGAGTCATAATTTGGAGTCTATGGATTCTTAACACGTTCATGGATATGCTTCAGAGGGTCCGGGAATTTGGATAGGAAAAAACAAATCATTATTTCAAGGCAATCAATTTCCTTTGTAATTCTCTACATTGAACTGAAAATCATGATTCTTAGAAAATATTTGTAGGCTTCCCCAGATTGGCAAGGCTATCTGCAACATGTAAAGGAGAAAGAACTTCTGTTATAGAAGGTGGATATGTTAGTGTAGCGCTAGACTAGTGACTCTTCATCAACTAGGAGAAGAAGAGTGTTCTCTGCTTATGTACTACTCAACAGAACTGGATGATAATGGTTGGATACTCTACAATTTTATTTTATTAATTCTCAACTAGGCTCTCATTAACGAAAGACAGTCATCTCATTCCTCTCTAAGTGATGCATTAACCCAGTAATGGGCAAACCATGGTCCTGAAATATTCTATCTGGTTGCATGACATTATTCTTAATCTGACAAATACAATGAGTAGGATACAATACAATGAAACTTCAAAAGAGTTGCCTTAGAAACAGACTGGCAGATGAGCATTTCCTTTCCTTTGGCCCTCTCTTTAAAAGGTTTGCCCATGACTGCACTAGCCTATTGTTCATGGCAACTCATCCAAACTTTCTTATCTTCAATGGTACCTCCCCTATCTACCCATTCTATTGACACTCACCGCATATCAACTGAAAAAGCATCATACCATTTGTAGAGAGCTCCCACTTTTCTCCACCCTCTTGCATTACTTGGACATTTTTCCTCATTATTTTTAGTGGTTTTTCAGTCCTGGTTGTCTCTTTGAAACCACATTTGGGGTTTTCTTGGGAGAGATACTGGCTACTTCCTTCTCCAGATAATTTTACAGATGAGGAAATTGAGGTAAATAGGAATAAATAAGTGATTTGCCGGGTCACTCAGCTAGCAAGTGAGGTCAGATTTGAACTCAGGAAGATGAGCCTTCCTAACACTACATGGGTGCCCTCTTTCCCTATTATTTCCATCATTATTCTGCTCCTGGATGAAGATGTGGCCCCTTCTCCTCACCAAGGCTATTTTATCTACAGGAAATCTTGATCCTATGTCTTGATTTCCTTGTTGTAAAAAAAGAGCATATAAAACTACTAGTTTGACATATTTTATATGGGGCTTTGGATTTGTGTAAGGGTTGGACTCAGTGTCCTCTGATGTCCCTTCCACTTCTAAGTCACAAGTCTAATACACAAGTAGTTGTGTATTACCACCTCCATTTGACAGATGAATAAAGTAGGGGAACTGATTTACCAAATGTCCCATAACTTATAACTGGCTAAGGCAGGACTCAAACCTAAGTCTCCTAACCATAAACCCAGGAGTTTTAGTTGCTGAAAATATCAAAGATCTTTTGTCTCTAGTTTGGAGATAGAGGTGCCCTGAAACAAGTAATGGTAGCAAATAAATCTCGAAACTTTTTCCCAGTCAGGTAATTCAATGATCTCAAGAGGTTCATTCAAATTTTTAAGTCATCAGTATTGATATACTGTTTCTCTGAGAGCAAACTTCTAATTGCTTAGAAATTAGTCCCTTAGAAGATATGCCATCCCTTAGAGTATATGAACATATATGAAACCTCTTCCCATCAATTGGCTAGTGCTCTGTTTCGTGATGAGGACATAAATTCACTAGCCCACTGGCAGCCAATATGGTCTGATGGATTGGCCACAGAATTTTTGTTCAAATGGAAGACACTACTTTTCTTATTGATAATATGAAGGAACCCTTGGGCATGTATTTAAACAATGTGGTTTTGAATCTACATCTTACTACAAGATAGGGCAAGTCTCTTCTCTGAAGTTTGGGTTCCTCATCTTTAAATGCAAATAAGTGAACCATTTCCTCTAAGGGTGATCATGAAGCTCTACATTATTCTAAGCTTGCCTGTAGGCTTTCATAGCACTGGATTTGGCATCATAAAGCTTGGACTTGAAATCTTGTACTGTCATCAGTTCACCTCTCTATGCCTCAGTTTCCCTCATCTGTAAAATTTAAGGTTTGGACTCTCTTACCTCTAAGATCCCTTCTAGTTCCAAATCTATGATCTTCTTATATGATCCTTTATCAGTTCCAATGATTAAATCATTATATAATAAAAAATTATGGTGATAAAATAATTTTATTCTTTGATAAGATGGTCTTCTGATACTATCTAGATGTATGGAGGGGATTCTTGATTCTCCTAAAATAAGCTGATAGAGCAAAACTCCAGCAGGTACTATCAAGCTTGAAAGATTTCAAGAATGAACCCTGGCAACAGAATAAATATGTGTTGTTTGAAGCTTGGCGGAGCTAATTGTGGAGAGGTTCACCATCAAAGGTGACATCACTGGGTTACATGACAAAACTGACTGAGCACTATGATGGACAAGCAGCAGTGTTGGGTCCTAGAAAGAATTCTGGATTTGCAGTCAGGAGATCTGATTTTGCCATTTTCCAGGTTATATCCCTTTAATAGAATCCTCTTGTAATGGCCTCCTGGGCCAAGGACAAGACCCTGGATTTTTATGCCAGTGGCCCTTAAGCT
Source organism: Gracilinanus agilis (assembly GCF_016433145.1). Classification (NCBI taxonomy): domain Eukaryota; kingdom Metazoa; phylum Chordata; class Mammalia; order Didelphimorphia; family Didelphidae; genus Gracilinanus; species Gracilinanus agilis. The sequence continues at coordinate 103,471,465 of NC_058132.1, forward strand.
TTGGCAAACCTACACCCCAATCTTGGTAAGGCTCAGAGTATGAGTTCAAAGATAGCTGAGTCTAGAGATCAGTTTAGGTAAGCTCATATCAGTTCACCACCCTGTATAGTCAATCATTTGCTTAATTTTGCCATTCCTCTCTCCACATCTTTCTCATCTGCCCCTTTCTTTCCACTCATATAACTACCTCTTGGTTCAGGACTCACCATCTCTTTCGTAGGTAATTGCAACAGCCTCCTATTTTGCCCGCCTGCCTTAAGTCTGCCATTGTCCAGGTCCATCCTACACCCTGCTGCCAAAATGATTTTCCTTAATCACATCTGACCAGGTGACTGCCCTATTCAATCAGCTCTAGTCATTTCCTATAGACTCTAGAATACAATATAAAACCACTGTATTTAGCTTTTAAAGCCTTTAGCAACCTGGCCCCATCCTATTTTTCCAGGCATAGAGAAAAGCCATCAGTATGCAATCCATTTGTACTGGCCTTCTCTCAGATCCCTACACATGATACTTCACCCCTTCCTATTTTCATGGCTTTGCATGGACCATCTAATGTACTCAGAACATACTCTTTCCTCCTCATAGAAAGTCTCTCTCTCTCTCTCTCTCTCTCTCTCTCTCTCTCTCTCTCTCTCTCTCTCTCTCTCTCTCTCTCTCTCTCTCCTTT
>NC_058132.1:103482008-103511947 GCF_016433145.1 Gracilinanus agilis
TCTTCTATTCACTGAGCTACCTAACTACCTGAAGTGTAGGACTAAGGAGATGATATTCCCACTGTCTTCTGTTCTGGGAAGGCCACGAGATGTCTCACATTTAGCTCTGGGCACTATAGTTTAGGAAGGTCATTATTTCTTGTGTTATCTTCCCCCACTGGAAGTAAGATCTTTTAGGGTAGAGGCTGTTTTTCTTCTTGCTTGTATAGTTGGCTCTGCTTTCTGTGATTTTAGTTATTCCCAGTCAACCCTGAAGTACTCAATATTCAACTGCCTCAGCAGTGTGCCCCCTACAGTGGTTTCTTCTGCTTACACTTTCACTTTTTTCACTTAGATTTTTCTCTTTCTAAAGGGAAGGGTTTTTTTTTTTTTTTAATGGGAGTTGGGGAGGCTGAGAAGTTCTGAGCCCAGGGGGAGAGACAGGAGGAGGTGAGAGAGCACATAGAAATGCATAAATGTGGTCAGCAGATGTTCCCTTATATCTGAAGTTTCAGCCATCCAGAGAAGGTCTTGGAAAATGTGCTCCCTGGAAGATGGCCTTTCTGTATTTGTAACCCCAGTGCTTAGGACGTGGTCAGTACTTGCTCATTGCTTGTTGACTTATTCGTAAATGCTATTATTGCTAGAATAAGCTGTAGAAAATCCAAGTGAAGATGATTAAGATGCTGAAAGGACTGGAGGACAAGCCCTTATCATGAATAGCTGAAGAAAAAGGGAAAACACCTACTAGGTGACATGGTGGATGGAGTGATTGGTACAGCCTTAGGAACACTTGGGATTCAAATCCTCCCTCAGACACTTCGTAGTTGTGTGACCCTGGGCAAGCCACTTAACTTCTCTGTGTCTCAGTTTCCTCCTCTACAAAATAACATATGTTGAACTAGATCTTTCATTTCTAAATGGATGATCCTTTGGGATCTTTAATCTAAAGAGCAGTAGCTTTAGTGGTTCGAGTAACAGTGATCTTCAAAGATTTGAAAAGCTCTTATGTGAGAAAGGAATTTGATTTGTTTTTCTCCTTGATCCCAGAAGTTAGAATTGAAAGTAAAATCTGGAGGTTACAGAGAGGAAGATTTAGGCTTGATGGCAATAACATTTTACTAACAATTCTGGCTATCCAATGGCTCCCTTGAAAGATAATAGATTCTCCTTGTTTTGAGGTCATAAAGCAATGGCTGAAAGACAGCTCATACAGTATGTAGTAAAGTGGATGCTAGTTCAAGTACAGATTAGATTAGTTGGCTTCCAATGTGTAGATTCTGTAATTCTCAGACCTATTAATTGGGGACAGCAAGATGGTGTAGTGGATAGATCTCTGGGCCTAGAATCAGGAAGACTTGAGTTCAAATACAGCCTCAGACACTTAATAGCTTTGTGACTCTGAGCATGTCATTTAACCTTTGTCTGCCTCAGTTTCCTCATCTATATATTGGGAATAATAATAGCATCTACCCCCAAGGTTGTTGAAAGTATAAACTGAGGTAATATTTGCAAAGACTTTGCAAACTTTAAAACTCTATATAAATGTTATCTATTGTTACATAAATTCCTACTATTATATAGACAGACAAATAAAAGATAAAATGTGGTAAAAGAAATCCAGACAAAGTATTCTAGGAAACAGGAAAAGGGAGGATAGCACTTTCAGCAGGGTTGAGCTGAGGTAAAGAAAGAGAAAGCTCAGTGGCATTGATCATCTGATGACAGCATTACAGTGAGTGAATTTTGTCCCCTACTTAGTGAAATGTATTGAGTTAAATATACTGTATGCAGGAAAGGTTTATTTCTTCTGTCTGGCTTTGTAGCTTTATTTCAGGGAGCAGCTAGGTAGCGAAGTCTATAAAACTAAACTGGGCCTAAGTCAGAAAGACTTATCTTTCTTAGTTTGAATCTGGCCTCAGACAGTCACTGGCTATGTGATTCCAGGTAAGTTACTTAATTAACCTTATTTTCTCAGTTTCCTCATTTGTAAAATGAGCTGGACAAGGATACTGTAAACGACTATAGTAACTTTGCCAAGAAAACTCCAAACAGGGTCACAAAGAATTGGATCTGACTAAAAAACACCTGAAAAATGAAGCTTTATTTCTAGAAGTTCTTGATAATGAGGAGCAAAAAGCTAATTCCTTTGGTTGATTGATTGATTGATGGACCTCACACCTCACTAGAACTTTCAGCTACTCACAGCCAGCTTTGATCCAGTGTGGCAGATAGGCCTACTGAGAGTCCTAAAGGATGAGAGACCTTGACTCACTGAAATCAAGGAGTGGACAGTGGTCAGTAGAGCTCAGAGCAGTAGAGTTTCCATACTGTTAATAGGACCATTACTGAGCCCTAAGTGGAAATGATGGCTCACAAACTTATCCTTCCCTATAGCCATTTAAAAACAGCTATACTTTTTAAAAAATTTTTTTCTCTATTTTTTTTTCAAATTAAAAAAAAAGCAACCCTTAACACTTGTTTATTTGTCATGAATTTTCTTCTTTCAAGTTTATGGAAGAATTTGGTTCTATAGGATCTGGTGATGTTAATAGAGATGATTCTTTTCTTCAGGAGTTTATGATAGAAGATAGGTATCTTGGAGTTGAAGGAAATTAGAATAGATAATGTCAGAACTGGGAGGACCCTTCAAATATGGTGTGTTAAGAGCTCTAAAGGACCTTAGAAAATAGAATTTCATAGGACTCTCATCCTATGAACCTGAAAGGTCTTTAGAACATTGAATGTTAGAACAGAAGAGGCCATAAAACACAGATCATCAGAACTAGGGGGGGTGTTTTAGAACAAAGAGCACTAAAGCTGGAAGGACATTTGGAACATAGATTGTAAGAGCCAAAAGGGACCTTCAAATGTACCATGTTAGAGTTAGGAAGGGTTTTAGAAATAGAATATTAAAGCTGGGAAGTATCTTAGAACAGAGTTGTTAGAACACAGGAGTTTGGGGCTGGAAGGTGTTTAGATATCATCTAGGCCAAATCCCTCATTTGATGAAATTCATTCCTCCTTTTTTAACTTGGCTCAGATTCACCATTTTTCAGATCTAAGAATTGAAACAAAGAGGAAGGAAAAGACTAATTCAAGGTTACACAGCAAGGTAGTGTCCTCCTTAGAACAAAATTCTCAGTTTTCTGCTCATGCTATGAAGCCTCTTCCCCGATCATGTAACTCTTGATGTCCTCAGACTAATTCATTTTTGATCAGTTGGATACTTCTACACTCACATTCCTGCCTAATGCGGCCCCAGGAGTTTCCTCTCAGCACCAGAAGGCTCGTTGGCTGCTTAGAACAAATTGCCTAAGTTGTTAAATGAGATTTGGCTGTCTCCAGGAAATAAAAAGTAAAAAGAGGAAAATGAACATCAATCATGCTCACATGTTCAAGTTTAAATTCCATCCTTAATTGTTATCAGGACCACTGCTGAACTGTAAGTGGAAATGATGACTCACAAATAAAGCAAACTTAATAATAATGCCCCCATTTTACAGATGAGGAAAAGAGGCTCAGAAATGGGTTAGTGACTGGGGTAGCCAGGTGACTTAGTGGATTGAGGGCCAGGTTGACAGATGGGAGGTCTTGGGATCAAGTTTGGCTTTAGACACTTCTTAGCTGTGTGATCCTGGGCAAGTCACTTAACCCCATTGCCCAGCCCTTACTGTTCGTTCTTCTGCCTTGGAACCAATACTTAGTACTTCTAAGATGGAAGGTAAGGATTTAAGAAAAACAATAAAAGAAATGGGTTAGTGACTTGCCCAAGATCATAGAGGTATTAAGTGTCAGAGCTAGGATTCAAACATGAATCTTCTAATGCCAACTCCAGGTTTCTTCCCACTATAACAAACATCTTCTAATCAACTGAATTTACATAGTAAGTGTGAGTTAACCTTAATAGATGTTCTAAGCTTTCCCATCATTGGTGGAAATTTAATAATTTAAAGTATCTACTCAGTCAACTAATAAACATTTATTAAGAGTCTACTATATGCCAGGCACTGTGCTAAGTGTTGAGGATACCAAACAAAAGCCACCCTCCCTCCAATCTGAGGGATACATACATTCCAAGAGCTACTGAGGATGGCTGAAATCGCTGCTCTAAGTAAATGCCTGCTGATTCCCACATCTGTGTGTTCTCTTTCTGGGCTTGCCCTTTTGTTGGTCACCCCCCAACAAGCAACAATAACAACAACAAAAACTCTTAAAGAAAAAAACAAACAAACTCTTGAATGAAAGCAGAAGAGCCCTTTGTAGGGGTGCAGAGGAGCCAGAGCAACGCCACAGGCAGATTTCCAGGGCTTCCAGGGGGACTCGTGGTGCTTTCCAGACCTACTTCTGGAGCTTTGCAGTCAGACTCTGGGACTTAGGGTTGATCATAGATAACTAAAGCCAGGAAAAGCAAAACTGCAGATCAGAGGGCACTACTGTTCTAAAAAGGAAAACAGTCCTTGCCCCCAAGGAGCTCATAATTGAATGGGGAAGAGAAACACACAAGAGGAAGCTGAAAAGGGAGGAAAGGAGGGAAACATAGCTGGTGTGGGGCAGTCAGGGAAGGATGGCTAGTCTGGGAGCCCTTTCTCAATGGAGTATTTGTGAGGAATTCTTTGCTCTGCCCTCCAACCCTCCAGTCAGAGGGCAGCAGAGGGTACTGAGGGTAATAATGAAGCGTGAGTACCAAGGCTGATGAAATCTCGCAGGTGGGTGAGTTTCTTGATGATGAGGTTCCCATTGTTTGATAGAGTCTAGTCTGAAGGACTAAAGACCAGATGGGTGGGAACTGGGTGCTCAATCCTTTGATAAGTCCTAAGAAGAGTCAGCTAGGTGGCACAGTGGAAGGGGTGCTGGACCCAGAGTTAGGAAGATTCATTTTCACAAGGTCAGATCTGGCCTCACACTCACTACCTGTGTGATTCTGGATAAGTCACCTAGTCCTGTTTGCCTTAATTTCCTCATCTGTCGAATGTGTTGGAGAAAGAAATGGCAAACCACTCCAGTATCTCTGCCAATAAAATCCCAAAGGGATGAAAAAGAGTCAGACATGACTGAAAATGACTGAACAACAACAAAAGTCCCACGAGGGATACATGGAAGCAGATGATATGGTACCTATCTTGAAAGAGCAATATAATTAGAGATGAAACTAAGATAAATAAAAATTTATTTAGAAATACATTAGAGCAAAAAAAAGGAGCAATAATTGTTGTAAGTGACCAAAGGGAGGGTTGAAGGGGGGAGATCAGTGTGGACTGGAACTATCAGCTAAGGCTTTTGAGAGGTGAGATCTGAGCTGAACCTTGAGGAAGCATTTTTGTTAGTCAGAAATCCCTGTGGTAGTGACTGAGAGAATCTCAGAATCTTCAACAAGAAGAGATTTCCAAGGACATCTGGTCCAATCCATATCAGAATAGCTGAACACACACACATCTATGCTATCCCTGAGAAGTTACCCAGTTTCTACTTTTTCTTATGCTAGGGCAAGTCAGTGCTAAAGGTCTGTATCTTTTTGTTTTGTATAGTTAATCCTGGGCAGTATTGGGAACTGATCTTGGGAACCCTCAGTTTGAGCAGAATAGAAAATTTCAACAATTGCTATCTACATAACTGACCTGAATAGAGAGGTCAAATCTAAATGATGGGTTTTCAGGGTTCTGAAAAATGAATACCAACTTCAATGATCACATACAAATGGGGTTTAGTCTGGATAAGTGCAAACCAACAGAAATGATGAAAAAGCTCCCCAGACAGATGTAATCACTGTTAGGAAAGACAAATGATTGAAGATTCGTGACTGGGGGGAGGTCTCTGAAAGGCTGGGACTTTTTTGTGTAAAGGTTGGGGGTCTCTTGAGTAATCACCCTACCCCACCTAAAGGAACTGTCAAGATGCTGAGCCTTGATACCTAAAACATGTGAGAACTCTTCTCTTTTGAATCAATCAATCATAAGTTTTTGGCTAAGTACAAAAAAGTCCTTGATCATCTGGAATGATGTTACCCAGGAAGTGTGTTTGGATTGGCTGAGGAAACTTGATCACACCCTGTGGTTCAACTGTAAAATATTGAACCAGTTCAGGCTTGAGAGATGCTGGCTGCTAGGGGAGAAGAAAGAACACTCTGGTTACACCCTTGAGAAAAAATCACTTGGTGATGTTGGGGAGGGAGAATACATGGCATCTTTTCATTACTTTCTTGGTTGGGGGAGGTCCTTGTAAACTTCCTAGGTAGGAAGGATTTTGGACTTCCCATTTTCCCATCACCACCCTAAAAGTGCCCTGTAATAGTTGATGGCATTGTCTTGACAGGTTGGAGGTTGACTCAAGTTTATATAAAAGCTGGCAGAAAACAATAACGTTAAACAAAAACAAAATAACAAAACAAAACAAAAGCAATAATAAAACAAAAAATAATAACTATTCTTAAGGGGAAGACTGTGAGGACTCCAGCAAAATATTCTAGGAACTGTGAATTATCTCTTTACTACAGTTTCACTCTCTAAGTTTGAGCCTACTTCTCTTTAGACTTTATGCACCTTTGGGATATTTTGAGCCATTTGGGGAAGGGATGATTTGTAAAAAACTGTTTTTACAACTAAGTTATTTGCTTTTTATATTTACTTTATATTTACTATTTATAAAAGGTAATTAAGTCTTGTTGACGGATATTAACTGGTAATTATTAAATATTAAGGGGCTTCCATGACAAAAAAGGGTACCCACTACCCTAGAAAGAATGGAGTCTAAATGAAAATTGAAATATATCATATACTCAACTCTGTGAATTTTTGTTCATGTAAGCAATATGTAAATTCTTTAAAAGAATGATGAGTATGAAAATATGTATTATATGATCATATATGTACAATTTATATAATATTACCTGCTTCCTTGGGGAGAGAGCAGAGGTAGAAGGGAGAGTGAGAACATGGATTGCAAAATACTAGAAAACAAATAATAAGAAATCAGATCTACATAATCTGGAAAAAAATAAAATTTATTAAAAAAAAGTAATAGGGGAGTACAAAGAGTGGAACAATGTCTCGAAATGAACTTTCATTCATGTCAGGGAATACACCTGGGTTTGCTCATGAAGACCACTCTCACTATCTATCAGTGCTGGAACCTTGATAGTATATCAAAATCCTACTATGGGGCTATGTAACTGGGGCATATGAGATGTTGAGGGAAGAGTAGTATCTCTGATGTGAGCCCTTTTTAGGGCTGCTTTCTTCCTTTAGTGTCTACTTGCTCTTACCTGAGTCTCCAAGAGGGACAGAGACAGTAAACTGTCTTGGCAGGTGGACTAGACCAGGTCGAGGGTAAAGGATAATCCCTTAAGCTGTCATGAGTTAGTGGGGTGTCTGCCCCAGGCATGTGAAGACTTAATTTGTTCCAGTGGCCATGGAGGCAGAAGAAGCAGGCACTGGGAAGGGCTTAGAGACTGGTTAGACATCAGAGATGGCAAGAACATATCCTGCATCCCAAGCCGTCACCAGGCAACATGAATTTTTTTTTTTTTTTGGCCACTGGACCTCAATGACTCTGGAAGAAAGAAGGCTGACTCTGTGCAACTTTGCCTCACTTAAATCCAATTTATGAATGAGTCAAAAAAAATCAGCGGTGGTGTTACTTTGGTCATCTTTGAGTACAGAGGACAAAAACCAATCAACCAACCATGGGGACCCAACGAGCACAAATGGGTTGATATAGCTTTGCCTCAGAGGCTATGTTATATACGAAAAGTTGGATTTACCAGACAATAAATAAGGAATATTGAAAGATGTGTCTGATTCTATCATAAAGCAATCAATGTCAGTGATAGAATTAAGGTATACCACAAATAAATGCTCATGTTATATTTGTTTCTACATTCATTTAGTTTTACAAAATGGGTTAATCTTAAAGTGTTTTGTCATATCTTAATTGAGAATCAAGAAACTAAAGTTCTAATCCTGATTTTATAATTACCGCTGTGACCTTAGGAAAAACATTTAGTCTTTGTGGACCTCAGACTCCTTACTGAATTAGGGTGAGCTGATCTTTCCAGTCTTTCCCAGAACTGATATTTTTTGTCTTTAATAAATATGTGCTGATTGATTGGCTGATCCAATGAAGGGAGAAGCAGCAAGGAGAAGTACAATTCAGGGCCTATTTCTAGGCAGCAAAAATGATTACATAACAATGAAATGACAGGGAGCATGGGGACAAAGTAATACTCTGTTTTAGCATTCTTGACATAAAGGATATCTGGGAATATTTTGATATGTGTGCTAGATTTGGGAGAGAATATTTCAAAAGGTTCATAAAAATGATAGGTAGGAAACAAAAGTCTGGGGAAGTTGATCTGGAAAGGAAGAGGACACAGGAATAAAACTTAGATCAAAATAATTCCAATGAGAAGGAAAATGGAGTACTACCTGAAAGGACCCATTTTGGTTTCAAAAATAATTTATCAATAAAGTTAGCTTAAATAATAAACATTTACCAAAGTTGGAAGCAAGGGAAAATATTGTAGAATAAACATAAAGGCCCAGCATAATCCTCTAAGAATAGTGCTGGGATTGTTAAAGCTTAGAATTAACTGTTGTAGGAGAGAAAAATTAGGGAAGAAAAAAGTCTTTAAAGCTATGATGGAGGCAAAAGTAAGAACAAAGAGGGAAAACAACTACTTAGCAGAATGAATGGAAAAATAGGAACAGGCAAAGGAGAGAAGGTAGATCTACTAGGCTTTTATGTTACTTTCTTTCTTTTCCTGCCCAAAACAAGGATCTTTGTTTTGGGAAGGAGAGAATGTAAATGTTTAACAGAGGGCTGATAACTAAAGATAAATGTGTAAATAGGTAAATAGTTGTAGAAGTAAATTGCCCTCAATGATTTCAAGTTGCTAGACTTATAAAAATCACACTTTTGTTACTGAAAGAACTAGCAAAATGACCTTGATGGGTGAATCTAGGATATCTTTGAAACACTGTGGAAAATAGTAGAAACACAGGATTAGAGAAAGGCAATCACTGTTCCAAATTTAGCAAAGGGAAGAGGATTAACTTTACAAACTATGGACTTCTCTTCAATTCCTGGCAAAATTATAGGCCATATTATTAAAGGGAAGACTTGTGAGTATTTAGAAAGGGAAGTGATGATCACTAAAAGGTAACGTGGGTTATTCATTGATTGGTTATTCCACAGTTTGCTTCTTTACTCTTTTTACAGGGCAAAGAGATTGGTAGATTGAGAGAATGATGCAGATATAATGCAAACAATATTTTAGCAAAATATCTGCCCACATATTTGATGCTGTCTTTGTAGACAAGTCAGACAGATGTAAGATAGATAATCATATTTTGGTGAATTCTAAAGTTGCAGAACAACTGGGCCTAAAGAATAATCATTAATGGTCCAAAGTTAGCTTGTAGGGATGACTTCAATGGAATGCCATAAGAGCCTATGTCTGGAACTTTCTTGTTCAACATTTTCATCAATCATTTCACTAAATTTATAAATCACAACATTATCAAATTTACAAATGACACAAAACTAGGAGGAATAGCTGACATTAGATGACACACTACTGAAAAAATTACAGTGGTCTAGAAGAATGAATCATATCACACAAGGCAAAGTTTAATAGAGATGACTATGAAGTTTTACTTGGGATCAACATATCAGCTTCACAAGCACAGAATGAGAGTAACATGATTAAGTAATAGTCAAGGAAGAAAATAAGATCTAGAAATTTCAGGGACTGCAAGTTTTCCAATCCAAAAAAATCTGATTTGATCACCATAAAGAGAGAGGGCAAAGTACTAATTTCTATAGCATAGTCAGATCACATGTAGAGAATTTTATTACATTCTCAATGCCACATTTTAGAAAGGACCATAGTTAACATAGATTTAAGAGTAGAAGGAAACCCAAGAGTCATAAAGTCAACTTTCTTATTGCATAGATGAGAAAATTTAAGAGTCATTAAGAGGTTAAGTGACTTGTCCAAAATCACAGAAGTAGTAAGTAGCAAAACCAGCAATTAAACACATTCTTTGAATCCAAATCCAGCACTCCATTCATCTGAGTATACCCAATATGTAGGGTTTCCTTTACATCATTGATCCAAAGGGTAATGAAGAGTGGTAATTTCCATTATCAGTTGCCGACATATTCTCAATTATAAACTTTGCAAATAATGGAACAGTAAGGGGATAACAACAGAAAATGTACCATCAGGGGATGAAGTGTATGGGTCATGCTGTAAAAGTCAGGGATAACATCGGAACTGAAGATGGACACAGCCAGAATATTCTGCTAGACCCATAAACTTAGTATTTTTATGATTATAATCACTTTAGGAGGTAGCTGTTTATCTAGATTAGGAAGCAATGAAGGAAACAAGCCTACTATGTGCCAGATACTTCATTAAATGCTTTACAATGACCTCATTTGATCCTCACAACAACCTTGGGAAGTAGGTGCTGCTCTTATCCTTGTTTTACAAATGAGAAAACTGAGGGCAGCTAGGTGGATAGAGCTCTAGCCATGGAGTCAGGAGGACATGAGTTCAAATCTACTTCAGACACTTAATAGTTATATGGCTCTGGGCAAGTCTTTTAACCCTTTTTGCTTCAGTTTACTCATAAAATGACCTAGAGAAGGAAATGGCAAACTACTTGCATATCTTTGCCAAGAAAACTCCAAAAGGGGTAAGAGTGGAACATGACTGAAAGGACTGATCACAGCCAGGCAAACAAAGTGATTTTCCCAGAACTATATAGCTAGCAAGTGCCTGAGTTTGAATTTAAACTCTGGTCTTCCTGACTCTAGGACTGGAGACTCTGTGCCTTTTAGCTGCTTCAAATACTTTGCATTTACTTTCAATGTACTGCTTGTTTTCTTATTTACGTACATGTTGTATCTTCCTAGAACAATGTAAGTTCCTTAAGAAAAATTACTATTTGATTTTTGATTCTGTAGCTCCAGGGAGTCATTTAAAAAGTGCTTCTTGGACTGAATGGAATGGAAAAGCAGGAAAGGCATGGAGGGAAGAAGAAACCAAGAAGGAATACATTTGGAATTCTATTTCTCTTCGACCCTATCTTTGCCCGGATTCTTCTTCAGGCCAATTCTGTATCTGCTTCTAAAATCAGGGAACTTGAAGAAGACATTCATGCTTCTGGCATGGATTGGATTAGATTGAACTTCAAGGTCCTTTCTGACATTGAGTCGCTGATAAGTCATTGGCATCTTGTCAAGAAGAGGAATCAAGTCCTCCAGGTTATGAAGACCAAAGAGGCTCTCTGTCTCTAAATGTGGGTGCCAATGTTCAAAGCGATTTGGCAGTCCCTTGAAAAGCGGGAGTTGCTTCTCCAGTTATCTTTTATCTACTTTGAGCAATAAGCCAGGGGAAAAAGTCATCTTTGAGCCTCAGACAAGTTGAAAGGATTGATTAGGTCTTTTTTCGATGCCTTTCAAACCTAACCTTCTATATTCTAACATTATTTTAAGGCCATTCAATATAAAGTAGCAGAATGAAGCTGAACAAGTCATTTAACCTATATTTGCCTCAGTTTCCTCATCTGTAAAATGGGAGATAATAAGCATCTTCCTCCTAGGCTTGTTGTGAGGATAAAACGAGGTATTATTTGTAAAATACTTTGAAATCCTTAAAATGCTACATAAGTGCCCTTTATGGGGCAGCCAGGTTGCATAATGGAGAAAGTGTTCACCTTATTTGTATCATAAAAATCCATCTTCCAATTTGTTTATAGACATTTCCTAGTCATATTATCTTGGGCAAGTCACTTAACTCTGCCTCAGTTTCCACATCTGTCAAATGTGTTGGAGAAAGGAATAGCAAACAACTCTATTATCTTTGCCAAGAAAACCCCAAATGAGGTTACAAAGAGTCAGAAATGACTGACCACCAACAACAATGATCATTACTGCCTATTATTATTACATCATAAAAATCAATTTCTGCTCTACAATTCTATGTTTTAAGGACTTTTCTGGCTCTCACTTGCTGAATATCATAAACTATGTCCCAATTCTAACATTCTTGATCTAAAGTCCTTCTCAAGCCTAACATTTAAATTTCCAAGGTCTTTTCCATCGGTGACATTGTACATTCCAAAGTCTCTTCTCATATTGCTATTTTATGTTCCAAGATCTGCTCTACTTCTGATATATCTTCTAAGGTCTTGTCCACTTCTGATAGTCTATGCTTTAGGCTCCCTTTCAGTTCTTCCACGTTCTCTTATGTTATAGCATCATAAGACATCCATGTAGAGCTGAGAAGAACCCACTAGGTACACAGTGAATTAATTGCCTCTTCTATGCAACTAGGCAAAATAGCCATGGAGCAACCCAAGCTACTGAACACTCTTGGTGCTGATGCACATCAGGATTTTATAAATCATATCCAACCTGTCAGCTTCAATCTCTGTTGGCAAAGAAAGGTATGATCCTCTCTGATACGAGGCAGGAACACTGTGGAGCTGCCAAGACAGATAATAGGAGCGACAGAGAAGGGAGTATATAGGAACAGCCTAGAGAGAAGTCAGGTATTTCAGTGCACTCATATCAATAAGTGGGTGTAACACACATCCAATGTCCTTGGAGAAGAATGACACACCTGTATTTTTTTGGGCAGTGGCCCAATTGGACAAAAGGATTTAAATGTTTCAGTTGTTGATGAATATTATCTATGGGAACAGAACCTCTCATTAGGTATCCTGGAATGTGTAGCAACTGGAATTGAGATACACCATACAATACCAGATAGTGGTTATAACAACGAATTGGAAGTCTGGAGACCAGGATATCCAATCTTTCACTATGTGGTCTTGGGCAAGTTGTCACCTTACCCAGACTCAGTTTCCTCACATCATCCCCTTAGAATATTCAAGAAGATCTGGGATCAGATTCTAGCTCTGATTCCTTAGAAAGGCTTTATGGCTGTGGCCAAGTCATTTTACCACTCAGAGTGTCAGTTTCTTTGGCCATAAAAGGAGGGGATTGAACTAGGTGATGTATAAAGTCCCTTCCATCTTTAACTGACTTGTAACAAGAGGGTATATAAGGTGTTTTTTAGCTAGTGCTGAAGAGAAGCTTGGAAATAAGTGGATGGAAGGCAGAGCAATGATCAGCAATTTTTGTTTCCAGTGCAAGAGGTACCAACTTCCCCTAAATGTTGGGAGGAAGGATGATCCTTATGGGTAGAAGTTTCAGGAAAACATAAATGCATATGTAGTAGATTGATATTCTGAGGCAACAGAGTCAGGTAGAAAAATTTGAGGCAACAATGACTTGAGGGTGATCCCTTTGGGGGTAAGAAGCACATGGGAACCATTTTCTACCTTTCTACTTTAGTAAATTACAACATTATTTCTGAACAAGAAAAATGAATTGGAGAGCTCTGAAATGAGGAAGACTTGGGTTTAAGGCTTGTCTCCTACACATTCTGGTTGTGTGACCCTGAGAAATCAATCTCTCAATACTCTATGCATCTTTCTAAAACTTAAAGTTGCAGAGAACATGGTGACCTAAAGTTATAGGAGTTTCCTTCCTTGGGAGTTTTCTTTACCAGCAAAACCTCAAGACCAGTTGCTATTCTCATTTCTACAAACTAGGCACTAAACTCATCTGTTACTGTGCTGCAAGAGGTGTGGACATTTTATCATCTTTTAAATGGCAGCATTTTGAGGCAAATCCTCATCTGTCCAATCACAGTTATGGGAGAAGGTCTCTAGAGAAGGCTTTTGATGTTAAAAGAAAAGAAAAGAAAGGTAGAAAGGAAAGAAAGGAGGCAGGGAGGGAGAAAGAAAAGAAAGAAAGAAAGAAAGAAAGAAAGAAAGAAAGAAAGAAAGACAGCCCGAAAGAAAGAAAGAGGGAAGGAGAATCTGGGGGAGGGAGAAAGATTGAGGGAATTGAGGGGATTAGGTCAGCAAGTGGTTAATTGCTGGAACTGTGTGAACCACACTGACTCCATCTTGTGACTGAATTCTGGAGCTAGCTTAGTTCCTTTTCTATTCAATTATGGGCCTAGTCCAAATTCTGTCCTGCGAGAAAAACTTTATTTGATTGTAGGAATTGTGAGAAAATCTTATTGCATTGTTTGAACCTAGTCCTGCTTGCCTGGAAAATTGGATCACTTGTACTTGCTATTTAGAGACTGAGACTCTTACCCAAGGATCTAGGTTGTGTTGACCAGAATCACATAGACTGATATAAGGAATTTTCTTATAACTGTACATCTCCAACAATCCATGTATCTTATCTAAAAACTGATCCTATTCTGATTAATCTGTGATTATTTCCATGTTCCTTTGATTATTTGCAGATAGTTGGGGAAGGGTAAGATGTTCCCTGAATTCAAAGAATGGCATCTATTCATTCTCCCCCTCTTGAACTGGAAAGTCGCTAATTTTTCATCCAATTAGAAATCAAATAACCTAATAGTGTGGTATTTCTTTTTAATTAATTGTTTTTATTTAATTGTTTTTACTGCATTAGTCTGTCTTCCCCTGTATTCAGGGTTGAGCTCTAAACTGAGAAAGGAGTTTGATACCAGTTTGTTGGGCAAGTGACATACAATGCTTAATAAATTGATATGCTCAGATGAAAGCTTTGTTTCTTCAGTCATTTTGTCTTTCAGTCATGTCAGAAGGAAGAAAAGAGAGAAGGTAAAAGGAAGGATGGAAAAAAGGAAGGAAGGAATAGAGAAAGGAAGGAAGAAAAAGAAACAAAAACAAAAATAAGTCAGTAATGTTTTTATTTGTCAGGAGGCAGCACGATATAGCAGAAATAGAAGCGGGTTTGAAGTCATGAAACCTGTATTTGGAAGTAGCTTCCACCCTTTTCGAGCTTGGTAGAGCACAAACCAACCAGGAAGTTGGGAAGCAATCTCTAAGATCCCTCCAATTCCAACATTCAAAGAATTTTAAAGTAGGAATGGACATTAGAGCTCAATTATGCTGACCTATACCAGTGAGAATATGCTCTACAACCACTTCCAGTCAGTGGGTTTTGTAGCCTCTGACTGAAAAATAACTGACATTTATGCAGCATTTGGGGTTTTAAAAAGGATTTTCCATTAGTATTATTGTCTCATTTACTTCACATTGTTCCGTGGAGTTCAGATAGAACTAGAGGTGGGGCAAATCTCTAATTTGCTATTAAACCATATTTAATGAATGAATTCATGTGTGAAAAAGGCATTTAGGAAGTACTTCCTCTGTGAAAAGCTTTGAGCTAAGACAGGGGATAGAAACAGAAAAGTGAGAGAGACTCTTCTCGGTGGGCTCACATTCTTCTTTGGCAGACAACACATATTGGAAATCCACGTGATATAGAGGATGACCTAGTGCTCATTAAAAGGCAGAGGGAGAATAGACCAAGCTCGCAGGGCTCTTAGTGTGTATGATAGGTCAGAGTGCAAAGCCCAGTGATGAGAAGATGAGAAGGTAGCATTGAGGCAGATGGTGAGGCCAGGTGGTCCTGAGGGTACAGGGAACCTTAACCTACCAGAAGGATATATACTATATATATATATATATATATACATTATATATATACCTTTACCTTACCAGAAGGATATAGCTGGTGAGTCCTTGCCCATCCAAGCAGTGTAAGCAGTCATTTAAGGTCCTTCAGACTATTGCATGAGAATTATGGGAACTATAGGATGGTGACTTATTCTAGAACTATTTCTACCTGAATTTCACTGAGCGTGATGAGTGGAGTGAGATGATAATAATAATATAATTATATTATATCAGTAATTATATTGCATTATAATCATAACAATTATTATTATTGTAGGATTACATCATTATTACTACTATTATTTTTATTCTAAGAATAAATGGGCAGACATTATCTGTAATGCTGGAAGTATTTCTATGTATTCATGGCACTTAATTCTACTATTTCCTGCCCCCCCCTCCACAAGAAAGGAAGGAGGGAAGGAAGGAAGGAAGAAAGAAGGAAAGAGAGAAAGAAGGAAAGAAGGAAAGAAAGAAGGAAGGAAAGAAAGAGAGAATGAATGAAAGAAAGGAAGGAAGGAAGAAAGAAAAGAGAGATAAAACAAGAAGATAAAAGAGTGGAAAGAAAGAAGGCAAGCTCCAATGAGTCAGGATTTGTTTCATTTTTGCCTTTATAGTTCTAAAATCCAAAACAGCACCCAACACATTGCAGGTACTTATTAAACATTTGTTGAATAAGTGAATGAATTGTGTTAGTATTATTAACTATTTCAGAGGTTTGCTATTCTGAATGTCAACTGGTAAACACTACAAAGACGTTAGCTACTTTTACATGACAGAAGGGAGGTCAGGACAAACATGAAGAAATATAAGCACAGACCATGGAAACTTGCTAACGGTTGGAGTTATGCCTTCTGGGAACATTCTGATGCCCTTAAGGCCCATCAGAACTCCAAGATTTTAGCAACAGTATTCAAACCCCCAAGAAAGGACAAGAGAAAACCATCAGGATCCTCAATTTATAGACCTGTTCAGGAATGTTTGTGATTTTTGCCCTTGGTGATGCTCAGCTGGCTAAAATTATCATCCCTTCAGAAGCCCACTTTCATGAAGTGTTGGCTACTACAAAGCTACCTGGGTGAGAAATCTGCCAGGGGCTTCATTTCCCAGCACATAGAGCCCATCAGGAAGATTCACAAGGGTCAGTTCCTCCAGATTCATTATCGTGTGTGTGTGTGTGTGTGTGTGTGTGTGTGTGTGTGTGTGTGTGTGTGTGTGTGTTGGGTGTTTCTGAAAACCTCTCATCTGTCTGGGAAGCAAACTCTAGTTGTACGTAAGGAAAAAGACCTAGATCTCTGAGGACCTAATGTTCTTTTTGCTTTGCATATTACAGCCAAATTGTCCCTGAAAAGTTGAACAATTTGGATTTCAGACAACTTGCTGATGTCCTTCCCTACTTTATGATTTGGGCGCTTTGGTGAAAATTCTTTTCTATTTTATCAGGTGCACATATTTCTACCCACAGCACAGGATAATAGGTCTTGTGATGCCTTGGAAAATTGGTTTGGTGGTTTCAGGAGGAATTGGAGATGAACGTTTCCATAAGCAATGTTGGTTCAGGTGCAAGGCGTCTCCTGTAAGAGTTTCCTTAGGAACTGATTCAGGAGGCCTCCCTTGACCTGTAGCAGCCAAGTTCCTGACTGTGGGCTGATGAGTCAGAGACTCTGGAGGGGGACTCAGAGGTCATTTCATCCAAAACCTGTTTAATCCATAAGTTGTTGGTTTTTTTCCCCAGAGAATCTTTCAAATTATTAACCAATCTCTGAATACCTCTAATTGCAGACAGCTCACCATCTGATGAACTAGGATGGTGCACTGGGCCAGGAATCAGGAAGATCTAAGTTCAAATCTAGCCTTAAACACTTACTATCTTTGTGATCCTGGGCAAATCACCTGACCTCTACCTGCCTCAGTTTCCTTATCTGAACATAATAATAGAACTTACCTCCTCAGGTTGTTATGAGGACCAAGTTAGACAATATTTTCAAAGAGCATTGCAAATCTTAATACGCTATATAAGTGGTAGTTTTATAACTACATAAATGATAGCTAGTTCACACATACACATACACACAGATAAATATAGTAGGTAGATTATGATAGAAGCAAAGAGATGCAGATAAAATCCTCTGGTAAATCTGTAAAGCATCAAGCATAGTGCCTGGAAACATAGTGCCTCGGTGCCTCTTCTGTCTTAGAACTGGTATTAAGACAGAAGGTCAGGGGGGGAAGGAAAAGAAAAAAAGGAGAGGTGAGGAGACAGGAGGGGAAGAGGGGAGAGAAAAGTGGAGGAGAGAGGGAGAGGGAATGGGAGGGGAGGGAAGAAAAGAAAATGCCAAATGGGGTCACAAAGAGCTGGGCTTAACAAGAGTAGGGGTTTAATAATGCTAGTTCTCTTCCACTTCTTAAGTGATGAGATAGCCTATGGATGTGCTGAATGTCAAAACCCAAGTGATTTGTTCAGAGGTTACTTGAAGTCTGCAAGGAAAGTTTAGAAAGTATGTTTTATCTTCATTAAGATAATTGAAAGTAACACACCCTAGGTATGCATATGCCTACACATGCTCATGTGTGTATCTACACATGCCCCTATACACACTTAGAAATAATCAGTGGAAGTATCTGGGTGAAGATTTGGTCTTTGTACACCTGACAATCCAAGTCACAGTGTGACTTTGGAAAAGTCACTCCCCCTCTCTTAGTTTTTCTTCATCTATAAAATTTGGATACTGCCTAACTAAGGGATTGTTGCAAGAAAAATGCTTTGTCAAGTGCTAAACACTATAAAATGTTTTATAGCTACAGAAATCAGTGTAACTATCAGATGCTCTGTGGTTACATTCACTACTGCTATCACTCAAGAGTTCAAAACTCCTTTTTGTTGGCCCTACTATTTTTTAATAGGTTAACTTTCTTCATTAGAATGCAAACTCTTTGAGGACAGGGACTATAACTTTTCTTGAATTCCACGTATGACATTGCATCTCTTCCTGCTGTGTCTTTGCAAGACTCTTCCCCATATCTGAAATCTTCTGACTTCTAACTTCCATAATTTTCAATCTCAAGATCCATTTGAAGATAAGTCCAGGTGTATATCTAACCTGAAATTTGTACATCTAACCTGAAATTTTTCTCCTAATTGTTCATTGTTGGCAATCTCTACCTTGCCACCCCACCACATGTGTATTTTGTATATATTTTGGATTCATTTATTGAAGAGATTGGATTTGGAGTCACAAGAACTGGAATTCAATTTCCTGCTCAGTTTCTTACCATTTGTGTGACTTTGGACAAGTCACTTTCCTCACGTGAGTCTGAGTTTCTTTATCTGAAAAATGAGAGAGCTAAACTAAGTGACTTCTGAGTTCCTATCCTATCTTAGAACTTATAATCCTGAGTAATAATGATAGTAATAATAATAAAAATCAACACATATAGCTCTTACTATGTCAGGCAATATGCTAAGCACTTTACAATTATCTCCCTTGATCCTATTGTGATTTATTTCTTATCCCATTTTACAGATGAAGAAACCAAGGCCAGTAGAGATTAAATCACTTACTCTTGGAATAACCCTTAAAAGGAAGTTTTCTCTCTAGTATTGAAAGAATTAATTAAACTCAGTTATCCCCAGAAGTCTCAAGCTCAGATTACCTGTAAGTAAACTCAAACAATTTTTTTTTTGTCAGCAGGACAGTGCCTCTACCTGTCTAGAGAAGAGAAGGATGTACATGTGTGATTGTGTTTGTGTGTTGGGGGGAGGACAGAATTGATTTTTTTCTCACCACTGGTAAGACATATGCTTGTGCCAGATGAATTTTTCTCTACCCATATTATGTATGTACTTCTCCAGCTCCACAATTGATAGACAAGTGCTGGGGGAATGGGATAGCAATAACTCCTGCCCACTGCAATGTGAATGATGCTGCGGTACAAGATGGAAAGCCATAACAAGGCAGTGGCTCCATCTCCTTTGAGTCAGTCAGGGAAATGATCGCTTTCTTTGGCCAATAGAGAAGCATCAATCCTGGGATTTGCCTAACCACCCCAGAGCCTGGAAGATCCATCAGGCTCCCAGGCAGCCCTCTGTCTGTAATTCACTATCTTAGAGGCCAGGGTCAGCAACAATTCAGGGACTGAAGCCATCTCCTCTGTATTCCTCTCTATATTCCCCTGTTCCGAGCCCTTACAAAGGACCTTACAGTTTCTACGATAGTTACCCAACAAGTTTTTATTGAGGAATAAGTAACAAATCAATGACTTAAAAATTTAATGTGATGCAAGGGAAAACTTCCAAAGAATTGGAACTATTCCCATATGAAAGAGGATTCAGTGGGAGGTAGAGGTCTTCAATCAAGGTCTGGATAAACTTTTGTTGGAAATATTGTAAAGGGGATTCTTTTTCAGGGATAAGTTAGATTAGAGAGTCGTTGTATTTTTTTCCAATTCTGAAAATTCTGTGATTATATAATTAGACTTAGACACATAGAGCAGATGAGGTAATAGATGGAAGATGCAAAGACAATGGTTTCACCTTGACACAGAGGGAAAATTTCCTAACAACTAGAGTTGCCCCAAAGAAGAATGGACTGCCTTGGGAGGTAGGGGGATCTTCCTCACTAGAAGTCTTCAAAGAAAAGTTTGGATGCCCACTTGTTGGGGGATAGGAATCACAGATAGCATTTACATAGCACATTGGGGTGTGTGAAGCACTTTTTATGCAGTAATTCAATGTAACCTGATAACCACATTGGGAGGCTGAACATTATTATCCCCTGTTCTACTTAAGAGGAAAGTGAAACTCAGAGAAGTGAAAAGACTTACTCCTAGAGAGAAGTATATTTAGATACTGTCTAGATACCCCTAAATTTCATAGGCAGAATTCAAAATAAGCCTTTCTTGCTTTCAGATCCAACATTCTTTCCATTACACTATACCATCTTTCACTGCAGTTACAATTCTTGTACAAAATTCTTGTTCAGAATTGCCTTAAACAACCTCCAGGGTCTCTTCCAATTCTGATATTCTGTGAGATGGTTGTAATGGGAGCCTTTGCAGAATAAGACAATGAGATTTCCTTTAGAATATGAAGAGGGGATGGTTTAAGACATAGCAAGTAACTAGCTTCATTGGATCATGAGCTACATGCAAGATAATAGGGAGAGATAAAGGAGGAAAGATCATAGGATTATAGTATGTAGAGTTATAAAGGGTCTGGAAGATAATTTAGTCCAGTGTTTACTTCAGCAACACATGCACTAAAATTGGAACAATGCAGAGAAGATCAGTATGGTCCCTGAGCAAGGATGACATGAAAATTTGTGAAGTATTCCCTAATCTGAAATAAACATTTTGTACTGAATTCACCATCAGAAAAAAAGATAATTTAGTCTGAGTTGGACTCTACCCCACTTTATTGTATGGATAGATATGTCGGTATAGGTGTAGATATCAGTGTAGGTGGAAGTGTAGGTATATGCAAATTTAGATGTTATCCATATTGATATTGATAGATATGTAGGTGGATGCTCATATAGATATAAATAGCTATGGATGTAGATATAGGCAGGTGTAAATGTTATAAGTATCAATATTGGGATAGATGTAGGTATACATGTAGATAAATTTATGTGTAGATATAGATAAATATTTGTGGATATAGGTATAGGTACAGGTATAGAAGTAAATATAGATAGATGTTATAAATATCAACACTGATAAAGATGTAGATGAAAATACAGGTAGATATAGACAGACAAAGATATGTAAAGCTATAAAGAATGCAGATAGATATAGATGTTACAGACACTAATACCAATATAGATGTAAATAGATGCGCATGTAGAGATGTAGCTATACTGCAATAAAAATAATAACTAATAATTATGGAAATGCAAAGTGAAACAACTCAGAATAATTTGGTAAAAAAAAAAAATGAACCTGAACTATGTCCCCAAAGTTGCAAAACTCAGCATAGCATTTGACCCAATGCCATGCTATGTCTACGCAACAAGAAAATCAGGCAAAGGGGTGAATGATTCATATATCCAAGACTATTTATAGCAAATCTTTTTGTTGTGGCAAAGAACTGGGAACTAGGGTGTATGATTATCATTTAAGGGAATTAATGAGCATATTAATCTATATCGATATAACTAAATACTAATATGTTCTAATAAATTATTAAAGTAAAAGCTTCAGAAAAACTTATAAAAATGATCAATTTAGAAAGACTTACAATCTTTGATCAATGCGAACTATTCATGACAAATCATACTGACCTTTGATCTTTGGACAAGAATGTGATGGACTCAGGGCGCAGAATGAGACATATTTCTTGGACAGAGCCAATGTGGGAAATTATTTTGCTCATCTATGTATGTTTATTTTGTTTTTGTTTCTTTTTCTTTTTTCATTTGGGAGGGGGGGTGAAAAAGGGAGAATTTTTTTTTAAATTTTTTAATTTTTTTAAATTACTGTGTATTGGCTCCAAGGCAGAAGAGTGGTAAGAGTAGGCAATGGGGGTTAAGTGACTTGCCCAGGTCACACAGCTAGGAAGTGTCTGAGACCAGATTTGAACTTAGGACCTCCTGTCTCTAGGCCTGGCTCTCAATCCACTGAGCTACCCAGCTGCCCCCAAGATTTTTTATTAATTGGGAAAATAAATTTAATTAAAAATATGAAAGTGATAAATAAAAAAATTCAGAAGCATACTATGGAAAAATAAAGCAAAAGAAAAGAAAAATAAAACAAGATTATCCTTGAAAATAAAAATTGGAGAACTTATAAATGAAAAAATGATACACTGTGGGAGTCATGCAGTAAGAATAATAAACAAAAGAAGACATACATTGTCCAAATAGCAGCTTCCACATGGACCACATAAAGTCATCGTTTCAACTGAAACTTTATGAGATGATACAATATTCTGGTTAACTGAACAAAGATGGAAGAAAGAGAGTTCCAAATAATTAATATGGATATTCACTGGGTCTTGATGTTCTGAAACAATAATTAATTCTCATGTGAATGTAAAAATAAATTTGATATAATTTTTTGATGTTAGTAGACTAATAGATGTGAGGTGATACTGGTTTTCACTTCTTTTTCTTTGATGATGATGAATGTCCTACTTTATGTGAGGCACCAGGAATTTGATGAATTAATTAGACTTCATAAGAGAAGAAGAAAATGGGTATCATCAAAATTAATATTTTACAGCCTCTTTCAGGAGTATGCCCTGCCCTTAGGGACTCTCAGCAGGTCAAAATCACAATTCTAGTTACTTGGGTTTTCCTAGCTTCCTTCATGAAAAGTAGGATCTGACAAGGCAACCTAGGCGGGAAATAGTTTTACACTAATGGGTTTGTGCTTCATTGGCTCTTTCCCATTAAAATCATGTTAACCGTGCCCCCTGTTAATCATCCTGAAATCAGTTTATTAATTAACTCACTCTGGGAAATGGCAATTTAGTCAGCACTATCCAACTAATTAACATGTTGTCTTGAAATGGCAAGTGGGCTTCAGTGAAATTTCTTCTTATTTGCCCACTCCACAGGGGCCTAAGTCTTCTACTTTGTTGGAATAACAATTTCATAAGCTTTAAAATTTAGATAGTATTTTATGATTGCAACAGGCCTCACATATATTATCATCATGGGATCATGAATTCTTGGGCAAGAAAGCGAAAACCTTGGAAGAGCAAGTGGTATTTTCTAACTGCTCCCTACTGGAAGCAGCAACTCCATGAGAAAGAAAATTTGAGAAGTGAATGACTGATTAAAAAGGGAATATCTGAAAATGGCATTTAGACTTCTAGACCGTGTTTTAAAATAGTGATGTTTGTCTGGAGTCTTCCAGGTGTAATGAGAAGGGCTTTGAACAGAAAATTATTAGGAAGGACTAATATTGCTTTTGTTCATCTACCAACCTAGAAGCCTTGGAGAACTGCTACAATGTAGGAAGATTAGCAATAGGAGTGCCCAGAAATTTAGAGTAGGCAAAATTTATGAAAGAAAAAAAGTAGCAATAAAGCTCATGGCTTCCCGTGTTTATATATCAATATACCAAGTGAAGGTAACAAGCAAGGCTAACAGGGAGACAAATTTCATCCCATAGTTACTTTAGTGAGAGTTGGTGGGAATTTCTATTATTGTATTATGGCTCTGGAAGAGTATAGATTATTTGTATGGAGCAGGGTGGTTTAAAATGTGTATATAGCAGCTCTGAGGGCCTATTAATGGGGGCTAGATGTGCCCAGGGACACACAGCTATGAAGTGTCTGAGACCAAATTTGAACCCAGGACCTCCTGTGTCTGATCCTGGCTATTTATGCACTGAACCACCTTGCTGCCCCCTATTATTGCATATTAAGAAGAAATATTCATGTGAAAGAAACAAGGAATCAGAGAGGAGAATTACATTGGTCAACATTTAAATTTAGATCAAAAGAGAAATAAATATCATTGCTATTTTTATTTGAGTGTGCTACAAACACCTGTCCAGAAAGAAGAAACAACACAAGTCTGGTGCATAATGAATATGAAATAAATGGCTTGGAGATGTTACTTTCCAATTATACTTTATATATTTTATTTGTACTTGGTTTTTCCTCATGTCTCCTTTATTAGTATGCAATCTCCTTAAGGGCAGGTACCCATCCCCCTTTTTATTCACAAACCTGACATTTAGTAGGGTACCTAGTTGTTGTTGCCTGCCTGACTGAAAGTGGTAGTGGACATTGCTGAATGATAATGAAAGATCAAGAAAAATGAAAACTGAGAAAAGTCACTCATATTTAATATTTAAGATGTTGTTGGTCCTCTCTGAGATAGCAACTTTAGTAGAATGGTAGGATCAGAGACCAGACTTTAAGTGTCTGAAAAATGAAAAGGATGGAAGTAAATAACATTTATTAGGTGTATATTATGTGACAGGCACTGTGATAAGTGCTTTAGAAATATTATCTTATTCAATCTTCATGACAATTCTGTGAGGTATGTGCTATTATTATTATTATCATCATCATTTTATAGATGAAGAAACTCAGGCAGGTAGTGGTTAAGTGACTTGCCCAATGACCTTGAAAAGACTTATTAATGAATACTAATCCATTAATTAAATTAATTAATTAAATTAATTAAAGGAACAACATGTTCCTTTGAATAAAACATGGTGTTATGGAAAGGTTGTTGGATTTTGATTCAGAAAAGAGGAGTCCAAAAACTAGTCTTTTCAAGGTCTAATACCCTTCAATATTACACTCATTGACAAAATGGGCCAAAAAGACACAGAATGAGTCAGGATGTATTAGAGCTCAGTTCTTTCTGACACCACGGGCAGCATTCTAACTACTTTACCATCTAACTGTCTAGTGGTATAAAGGTAGAAAAGGAGGAAAGAAAGCACATTTAGATTATTCTTCCTTTTGAGTTTAGCACTGAAAGTGAAGAAAATATATAATAAGAGCTTGAGGAGATGTCAGGGTCAAGAAAAGGTTTCATTAAAAATAAGCAAGACATTAATAAATGTTAATTGCCTATAGCATGTTCCTTTGAATAAAACATGGTATAGTGGAAAGATTGCTGGATTTACATTCAGAAACGTAGAGTCCAAATCTGACTGTCTCTTTCTTGGTGTAGCTGTGAGCAATTTACTTTTCCCTCTTTGAGACTCAGTTTCTTCACCTATAAAACAAAGAACTTGTTTCAATCTTTAGTCTTTTCCAGGTCTAGAATACCCTCCAATATTACAGTCATTGGCAAACACTTCAACCCTGGATATAGATTTAATTTATGGGATCAACCAGAAGTCATGCCAAGCCAAGATTGAAAAATAAAGCAGATCATCAACCTAGGAGATAGCTTTTTCATTTAAAAAAATGTGACCATAATGGAATGAGGCTGACTTCTTTGCTTGGCTTAAAGCCTGACTCAGATGGCCACTGCCAAAGAGAATTACAGATGATCAGAGCTATGTCAACCTGTTTGCGATAAGTGAGCCATTTCCCAAGATTCATGCTCTGATTCAAACAACACTTTTTGGGATGGGTAAGTTCTTTTTATCTGTTTGCTAAGGAATTCATCTAATTGTGCTATGGCAACATAATATTGTAAGTTCTTTTTTCTTCTTCTTGAGAAGGTGTATTGAAGGTAAAATGATCTGTCCTTTGGAGCACAGTCAGTGTGGCCAGATTGGAGTGGGGAGGCAGAGGGTTATCAAGAATGGGCTAGATTCTAGGCCTTTTGAGCCTTATGAGAAAGTTAAGTCAAGTTGATTAACTACTGGTAAGAAGAGGTAATTGCTCCATCTTAAGACATAGACCACTGAATGGAATGAGGCCATAGAAGTTCAAACCATAGAAACGTATTCCTGTATGCATTTTATAAAAAGGAAAATCTTGGGATTCTCAAGGATGCTTTGATCCACTAATCAGATTCCTAATTTTCAAAACCTATTAGGCAGACCCCCTCTTCCTAATCATTCCAAAAAAGAAAATATTAACACAAACAAGCTCAAAATAGAAGCTGGTGATGTATCTTTAGACATAGTCTTCAAATTCCTTCTACTTTTGAGTTAAATGATCTTTTATGATAGTTTTGGTAATTCTGAGATGATTTTCCATAGGTAGATACTTCAATTTATTTTTATTTAATGATAAAAGGGAAACATCATCTCAAGCTGTTCCCCAGGACAAAAGCCAGTATTTCTGACAAAAATGTTCTCCTTGTGATAAGGTATGGTTGTAAATATTGGAACACCAAATTGTGCCAAGGAATCAAATTAATCTGCAAAGTAATGAAAAGAGGCATGGTGGGTATAAGGACATAACTTCTTATTAACTTATCTTTGTAGGTTTTGTATTCCTTTCTGTCTTCAATAGAATGTGTACTGCAAAGATAAGGGTCGAATTCTTCTTTGTCTTTTTATCTCTAGAACCAAGTATGATAATACTCTGTGGTTTACGAAATGTTATTGAAATAT
The DNA here is from genome assembly GCF_016433145.1 of Gracilinanus agilis. Lineage (NCBI taxonomy): Eukaryota > Metazoa > Chordata > Mammalia > Didelphimorphia > Didelphidae > Gracilinanus > Gracilinanus agilis. The sequence continues at coordinate 103,508,513 of NC_058132.1, forward strand.
GGTCTTGATCCATGACACATGAAGAAACCAGTGGAATTGCGTATTGGCTATGGGGAGGGGGTTTGGGGTGGTGGAGGAGAGAGTAAGAACATGAATCATGGAACCATGGAAAACATTTTTCTAAAAAATAAAATTAATAAAAAAGAAATGTTATTGAGTTAAACTGTTATAGACAAGCATTTCCAATGATGATCTATGCTCAAGATATTAGCACTATCACTGAGGAAATAAATTATGGGCAAGAAAGGTGGGTAAGTCATGTGATACAAGTGAAGGATAACAGATGGACAGTTTAAGTGTCCCATATTAGTCATGGAATAGAAGTGGGAGGAAAACCTAGAATAAGGCTTCCATTGTACCAAGTGGATTCTCCCTGGAGGACTTATGGAAGGAAAAGGACAAGATTTTCATAGGAGGAAAATGATGCATGGGTTATGAATAGCACCTTTGTAGCGAATACTCAAATTGATATGATGAAATTTCCATTAAAGTAAGATAAAGAGAACCAAGAAAAGATTTTTTTGGGGGGTGGTAGTCATAATGATTTTGTGAGTGACCCACACTGAATAGAATCATAGAGTTCTGGAATTAAAGAGAACCTTAGAAGTTATCCAATTCAATCTCTTTTCTTATGGATGAATCCTATCTATAATATCCTTGACCTATGTTCATCCAGTCTCAGCTTCCATTAACTGGGACCCTGATATTCTCTGGAGAAGCCACTATTGGTCATCTCTAATCATGACATTCTTCTCCTATTATGATGAATTCAGCTTCCCTGGAAGTTTCCTCTACTATTCCTCCACTAATTCTTCTCCTAGGGGGAAGAAAAAAAATAGTTCTAACCTCTCATGTGAAAGTTTTTCAGATATTTGGATACTCCTTACACAATGCATAGATTATACTTAATTCAAGTCTTTTTATTTAACAGATGATGAAATAACACAGATTCATCACAGACAAAGCTAAAATTTGAACCTAGGTCTGACTAATTCTAGATCTTGTGCTCCTTTCACTTTGGCATGATGCTTCCTATTATGTTCCCAGAGGATATTGTATTCTATAAAAAATTAAATATCTAAGAATGAGGAAGCTAAGTGGTACATTGGATTAAGAACTAGGCATAGAGTCAGGAACCTCCAAGTTCAAATCATGCCACAGACACTACCTGCATGACATCAGGCAAGTCATTTAATCCCTATTCGCCTCAATCTCCTCAAATTTGAAATGAGGATAATAATAGAATTTACCTTCCAGGGTTATTGTGGGGAACAAGTGAAATACTTGAAACATGCTTAGCACACTGTGCCTGGCACAGAGTAGGGACTTAATAAATGCTTGATCCTTTTTCATGTTAATTTAATATTTGCTAACCAATTTTCTCAATGACTGCACAATGCCTCATTAGGCAGAAAGGATGATTAATTCTAGATTATCAACTTAAAGGATATTTATTTTTTTCTGGGTTGCAGTTAGAATCCTCGCTACAACATCATGAATATTTCTTTGATCTTGAAACAAATATGGTCTTGCATTTGAGTGTAGAAGACTCCAATGAGAAAAGCCACCTCATCATTACCTATTGACTTCCCAAAGGAAAAGTTATATTTCTAAACATTGAATCAGAGGATCTATTCAAATAGAGCATTATGCCCATCTTGGGGTCCTCTTGGGAACTGCACATCCAAAGATAGGGCAATATATGTGAAAACTACAATAGATCTGCAATTGTAGAATGCTAGAACATAGGATGGAGAATGTTAAAGCAGGCAAAGATCTTGCAACATAAGTTTTTTTTAAAATCAGAAGGTATTTTAGAACATTTACATGTTTGAGATAAAAGAGAACATTAACTCTATAAAAATTAAATATTCAGAGATATAAAGACAAAGACTTGCCTTTGAGTTACACGTTCTACTAGAGAGGAATATATATACATACATACATATATATATATATGTATATATATATTATAAAGCTGTAATTATAAAAACCTGGATGGTTAAAAAAATTCAGAAAAGTAGATTAATAGAGTAAATTAGATAAGAAAATGAAAGATTGAATTACATAATCAAATGCTCAACAAATCAAAAGTCATAAATTACTCAGGGAAGAATGCTCTACTTGAACTGATAAGAAAACTGGAAAATAGTTTGAGAGAAATTAGGTTTAGAGTAACATGTGATAATAAGCTCAAAATGAATATATAATCTGAAAATAAAAAGTCATGTAATTAAAAAAATAGAAGAGTAAAAGATAAGCTATCCTTTTTAACTATGGCTAGTGGGAGAATTTTTAACCAAAGAAGGGATTTATAAAGGCAAACATAAGAGATGAAATGATTTTGATTAAATTCAAATGAAGATATTTTATACTAACAAAACCAAGGATAAGAAAAGATATGGTAAGGTGGGGGAGGGGTTTGCATGAAATCTTTCTGATAAAAGGTCTGCTATGCAAGATACATAGGGAATTGGCATAAACAAAAGACACCAAGAGTCAACCCACAGTGGATATGATTAAAGTATATAAACAACTTATTCTCAGAATTGCAAAATATTAACAGCCATATGAAAGTATGCTGGAAATCACTAATAATAAGGAAATTACATATCAAAATGGTTATGAAATTTCACCTCACATCTAACAAGTTTGCCAAGATATCAAAATATGGAAACAGTTAATGTTAGAGAGATTGTCAGAAAGTAAACTTATAGGGGCTGCTAGGTGGATCATTAAATAGAGATTCAGGTCTAGAGACAGGGGTCCTGGGTTCAAATCTGACTTCCGACACATTGTAGCTGTGTGACCCTGGACAAGTCACTTATCTCCCATTGTGTAGCCCTTACTGCTCTTCTCCCTTACAACCAATAGATAGTATTGATTCTAAGATGGAAGGAATGGTTATTTTTTAAAAAAAGATAAAGAACAACATATTAAAATGCTATTAGTAGGAATGTGAATTGGTCCAACCATTCTGGAAAGCAATTTGGAATTATGCTTTTAAAAGTTACTTAAATTACTATGTCATTTGACCTAGAGATTACATCACTAGGTATACCTCAAGCTGGTTGAAGATGGGAAAAAAATGTCTACATACACCACTATGCTTATAGTAGCATTTTTTTTCATTAGCAAAAACTGGAAACAAATTAGATATCCATTGATTGGGACTTGACAAAACTACATTGTGATACTTTAATGTAAAGGAAATAATTTTGCCATAAATACATACATATAAATATATATAAAGATGCATTAAATACCTATATAAAGAATACAGAAAAGGATAGGAATGCATAGGAATGGTTTAAAAAAAAACACAATACAACAATAAAAATGGAATGAACCAAAAATTCCGAAGTAAACACTATATAATTATTGTGACTAATTTTTTTATTGAGGTCTCAGTTTCCTTCTATCTATAACATGAGA
>NC_058132.1:103525448-103577482 GCF_016433145.1 Gracilinanus agilis
GGGGGGGGGGGAGGGAAGGGAAGGACAACAAAAAAGGAGGTTTTTTTTTCCTTTGGAGAAAGGGGGATTTGATGAGTTCAATAAAGCACTTGCTGAGTTTGAGGTATTGGCAACAAAAACAAATATGGAACCTGAGTTGATAAGGATGCAGATCCTGGGAATTATAGTGGAGGCCACAAGAGAAGATACAGTGAGAGAACAATATAATTACTAGTTCTGGACACCAGGGAAGGATTTAAGGAAGAGATGGAATCTGATAGCAATAACAACATGAATAATAACTTGCACTCACGGCATGTTAAGGACTGAAAAGTGGTTAACAAATATAATTTTATTTTATCTTCATAACTTACTAAAAAGAAGATTGAGAAAATATGGGAAAAGAGAAGAGGGCAGAAACAAAAGTCTTGGGGCCACTCATGAAAAGGTTACAAAAGGAAGAAGTAGTACTCAAGAAGTTATAGAAATAGGAGAAATGAAGTGTTATTTTTTAACAGAAGCCTAAAGAAGCCTGGGTACCAAAAGGGTAGAGTCAACAAAGTACTCCAGAGATGTAAGGGATGAGAACTTGGGAAACACCATCTTCATAAAATGTATAACTCATTTGGCATCAAGTCTATCACATCTCTATGAGAAAATGGGTAGCATGTTTTGTCTTCACACTTTACAGTTGGTCACTACATTGCTCAAACTTCTGAAGTATTTTAAATTTGATAATCTTTATAATATAGTTGTGATTTAAGTTGATCTCCTGGTTCTGTTCACTTCACTCTGCATCAATTCATACAAGTTTTCCTCTGTTTCACTAAAACCATCCCTTTAACCATTTCTTGGAGGGTAAGAGTATCCTGTTGTATTCATACTCAGTCATTCACCAAAGGATGAGTACCTCCTTAGATTCTAACTCTTTACCACATGCTGTTGAGTCATTTTAGTCATGTCCAAGTCTTCGTAATCTCAGATGGGGGTTTCTTACCAAAGATACTGGAGTGATTTGTCCTTTCCTTTTCCAGTTCATTTTACAGATGAGGAATCTGAGGCAAATAGGATGAAGTGACTTGACCAGAGTCACATAGCTAGTCAGTGTCTGAGGCCAGATCTGAATTCAGGAAAATGTCTTTCTGACTTCAGGCCCAGAGTTCTATGCACTGAGCCACACATCTGCCTCGAATACCAGGAAGAGTAGGAAGCTGGTCTTTAGCTACCTAGATAAATCCTCCTTGGGGCAAATTAGAAAGCACCAAGTATAAAGAGTCTTCATTTGTCAGATAAGTCCACATGTATTTTTTTTTTCATCTAGGATAAAATAAAATCCCCTCAGCTTGACTTCACTATCTGACTGCAGCTGACCTTTCAAGGCTTCCTGTACAGACTGTCCTTTGCACACTCTTTACATTACAACCAAATTGTCCTCGTTGTAATGACTTGAACACAGCACCCTGACTCTTATCTCCACGTCTTTGCAGAAGTTCTTCCTTAAACTTGGCATGTACGTGTAATACATTCCTTTTCCACTTTTGCTTCATAGAATCCCTGTTCACCCCTTAAGGCTCAGGCTCAGGTGTAAGCTGCTTGAAGACTTTTCTGATTCTTTTGTTAGTACTTGAACCATTCTTCTATCAAATTGTCATGTATTTATACACTTGCCTATTATTATATTGTATTCTCTCTTCTACTTCTAATAGAATGAGAGATCCTTGAAGAGAGGAACTGTTTTTCATTTTGCACATAGATTTGGTTTAAAAAATGCTTGTCGGATTAGATGGCTAAAAAAATTGGATAAGAACAAAAAAATCAAAAGGTAACAACATTATCAGGAAAGCAGGATTAGCTTAGTGATTAAGGAAAACACAGCCATTTGTTTCTTGGAGCTCAAAAAAGGAGCTTGAGAAATGTGTAAAAGGTTTGGAAATGAGAGTATGGAGAAAGAAGTGACTTATCAATTAGAGATGAATAAAAAAATGATTTCCAAGCTGCGGTACGGGCCCAATTGGGATTTAGTGGCAGATGTTTGTGGTGGACCCTGTGACTACTGTTCTCTGACTTTCTCCAGCATTACTTGGTTCCCTAAAAGTAGAAGCAAAAAGATAGGATGGTGAGATATCTCCCCAGATTTGAGGACTGGCATTATGGAGAAGAGGGGAAAGTGCAATGAGGCAGAGGATTCTGGGATCTTCAATCAAGCCATCAGTGAAATGACTAGCCATGAGGTCCTCAGCCACTTCATATAACAAAACTACATTTTCATGTGGGTGTAGTGGATTTCTTTTTTGGTCCCCCAGCTCATGATTCAGTCTGATATTAGGGCTCAGAGAGTATGGCACCTATGAGACCTCTCTTCCTCTACTGAGTGATAGTGATAGAACAATAAATTATTTTATGGCCGGTAGTAATTAGAAGAGGGGGTTGCTAGCAAAATTCCACTCTCAACTCCCAGTGAATCTTTATGGTGCTCTGTAGGGCAGTCATTTACCATTTCCCCAGCACGTGCACAATTTTCAGTCTTCATTGGCCTCTCTGGATGTAGGACAGCGAGAGAATGGATGCTTACTGCAACTTCTTTCATTTAATAACTCAATAGTTCTCTCAGTCTCTGGGGTATTTGCTCTATTAGAGGATAACAGCAACATCCTGGGGCCCCAGTCCAAAGAAGGAGCATCATTCTACCTGCATCTTTGTAGTATGTTTCTAGAATGTCAGGTAGACTGGCTTTACCTGTAAACAAAGGAGGTGACTGCTATCTGTAATGATTTCATTGTGGAAAACACTTTGTACTCATGACTTGGAGTCAGGAAAGACCTGGATTTGAATTATATCTGAAAATGGACAAATTATAGGCAGGAAGGTGGTTGAGTGGATTGAGATCCAGGCCTAGAGATAGGAAGTCCTAGTTTCAAATGTGGCCTCAGACATTCTCCAGCTGTGTGATCCTGGGCAGGTCACTTTACCACCATTGTCTAGCTTTTACTAGTCTTATGCCTGGGAATCAATCCATAGTATTGATCATAAGATGGAAGATAAGGGTTTAAAAAAAGAAAAAGAAAGCAAATGGACAAAATTTTTTAATGTTTCCCTAACTCAGTTTCTTTACCTGTAAAATGAGAATAATATTGATAGTTACTTCTTTATAGACTTGTTGTGAGAATCAAAGAAGCTAATGTATATGAAGTACTTTGTGAATTGGAAACACTTTATAAATGCCAGATTTTATGGTCTGGATACATTTCATACTGAATTTATTGGTATATGTATTATTTTCCCCTATACTTAATCGTAAACTCCATTTCGGGAGGAACAATGTTCTCCAGACCTTTTTATGGTCCCCGTGGACTAACGCAACCTGAAAGATTCTGAGCTCTGCCTCCCCATCACTTCCTCGCCATTTCCAAATTCAGCAACTCTGTTGTTGAGATTTTTAAGCCCATCCCTTTCTAGCTTCTTTTCATATATTATCTTCTTCCATTAGAATATAAGTTCCTTGAGCAGATAGTCCCTGGGACTATCTTACTTATTTGCATTTATATGCCCTGAACATTACATAGTTCCTGGAACAAAGTATTTACACTATTTTTGCTCCTTCATTTTTTCATCCATTCACCCATTTATTCATTCAGTAGTTCAAGGATACATACGACATTTTATCAGAGAAGTCTCCTTCTACTGTTATAGGACCAAAATTGTACATGAATGCGTTAGAACATTTCACAAGTTCTGCTGTCACTGAAACAAAATTCATTGCTCACTGGCCATTCTTTAGGGGCTGGCTCAGCCTCTATTTACTTTGACAAGGTGATCCTGATAAAATAGACATGCAACCCTTCACTACTTGATTGTTCAGTCATTTTCCAGTCATGTCTGACTCTTTACGAATCTGTTTGGGGTTTTCTTGGCAAGGATACTGGAGTGGTTTGCCATTTCCTTCTCCAGCTTATTTCACAGATCAGGAAACTGAGGCAAACAGCGTAAGTGATTCACCCAGAATCACACAGCTAGTCAATGTCAGAGGGCAGATTTGAACTCAGGAAGGTAAGTCTTCCTGACTCCAGGCCAGGCACTCTGTTTATTGTACCGCAAGCTACCCTTCTCTTCCTAAACTGTGTGACCTTGGGCAAGTCACATAACTCCAAACACCTAGCCCTTGCTGATCTTCCATCTTAGAACTGATACTAAGAAAAAAGGTAAAGGTTACTAAAAAAAAAGAATCAAATGAGATCAAGTTTGAAGAGTGTTTTGTATGTAAGTATGAATGTAAATATGAATGTAAAGAATATAAAAATATACAAACTGTTATTAATAGTATCATTATTATTGATGTGCAACGTAACATAATGGATACAGAAACATCTTTGGAGTCAGAAAGACCTTGTGCAGGTCATATCTCTGACCCAGCCTAGCTTGTATCGGTGGTACTGTCTGTGAATAGCCAGTGTCACCTTTACTCCATGATGAGGCTCTGGAGGGAGACCTTAGCCAGAGTCTCATTCATTACGAGGAATCTTTTTTAATTGCCATTGATGATAATACTAACTCACTTTTATATAAATGATTTAAAGGTTTAAAGGAACCCTGCAAATTAGATAAGCATAAGGACTCTCATACTCATAGACAAGGAAATATAGAGGTGTGGCAAGACAGACAGATGTCTGATAGGGGCACAATCAGGATTCTGTCTCAGGTCTCTTGATGTCAAACCTGGATCTCTTTCCTTGGCACACCATGTTTCCCTCTTAATCTTTCTTCTTCCCATGTCCAGGTTAGGATGGATTTTACTTTTACAGACAACCTCTGGGATCAGATCCATTAAATTTCTAACAGTGTGTCTCTCACCCAACAGTCAAGCATGATCAATTTAAAAGCTCTGGGCAGCATATGCATCCTCCTGATTGATCTGATAATATTGCCTCCCTCCCTTTTTAAGCTACCTGTTCTTTAAATTGCATATAAAAATGCAGTCAATGAAATATTAATATACCAATGAATAATACACTAACAATTTAAAGGCAGCAAACGTACCGAAGGATTTCATATCTTTTGCTTGCATCATCTGAAGCACTCACTATAAACTGAAGAATGTTAGAAAAAAATGATAATAAGGATGAAATAAATATAGAGCAATATTAACACTATAAAGAAGAGTGGAAGGCAATTCTCAATAATAAATGAGAAGCAAGCTGCTATCATAGAAAAGAACTTTGGACTTGGAGTCACAAGACTTGGGTTAGAATACTGACTCTGCCTTTTTACAAGCTGCAGGGCTTTGGGCAAGCTATTCTACATCTTTGATCCTGAATATCTTCTTCTGGAAAATGGGGATAACACTTGCTCTTTCACCTAACTCATGAGGTTTTTGTGAGAAATAAATTAGATAATGGGAGAAAGTATTTTATAATTGTGAAGTGCCATTGAAATGTGAGTTGTTATCCTTAGAGAATTTTGTGTAAGGGATCTGAGAAAATGCACACATGTGGTTATATATCTCTGAAAGAAGGATATGGAGAAAAATGTTAATTATGTCACTGGAGAATGAGGTCTTCTTTATTTTCATTTTTTTAAAACCCTCACCTTCCATCTTAGAATCAGTACTGTCTATTGGTTCTAAGATGGAAGAGTTGTAAGGGCTGGGCATTAGGGGTTAAGTCACTTGCCCAGGGTCACACAGCTAGTAAGTGTCTGAGGCCAGTTTTTAACCCAGAGCCCCCCCATCTCTGGGCCTAGCTCTCAATCCACTGAACCATCTAGTTGCCCCCAATTGGGGGCAATAAATTTCCTATTTAAAGAAATGAAAAGCAATTATGGTAGGAAGAATAACTAGCCAAATGATCTGAATTTGAGCTTTGCGACTCATTAGTTTTGCATATGTCTTAATCTCTCTGAACCTCAGTTGCCTTCCCTCTCAAATGGGAATAAAAATATCTTCTCTTCTCATACGAGTGTTGAAAGGACCAAATGAGATAGGGACAGCTAGGTATCACAGTAGATAGAGCGCCAGGCCTGGAGTCAGGAGAACCTGGGCTAAAATCTTTCCTCAGACATTTCCTAGCTGTATGACCCCGGGCAATTCACTTAACTCTCATTGCCTAGCCCTTATTGTTCTTGTGTCTTAGAACTGATACTAACAAAAGGTAAGCATTATTAAAAAAATTTAAAAAAAGAAAAAAGAATCAAATGAGATTGAGTTTGGAAAGTGTTTTGTGGGCATAAATTTGAATATAAAGAATGTTAAAATATGTAAACTATTACTAATACTATTATTATTATTGATGCTCAGTGTAACATAATGAATATAGAACCATCTTTGGAGTCAGAAAGACCTTGTCCAGGTCCTACCTCTGACACAGCTTAGCTGGTGTCCCTGGACAAGTTACCTAAGCCCCCCCGCCCCCAACCAGATGGAGAAAAGTAGTAGTCAGCATTTCTGGAGGGAATTGCCTCACTGGGAGTGATCAATCCATGACAATGACATCAAAGGTTTGGACACCTCCCCCAAATAAATTTGTATATAATTATTATCATTTCCAAATTATTGAAGCTTAGCCCCATGAATGTTAAATAGAATAGTTCACTTTTACAATTATATTTCCTTTTCTATTGTGAACTTATTAATCATCAACACATTTAAATATTTCAATATGTAAAGAAAGATGTTTGTAGAACACACGGATTATTTATGTGCTACTTGTTTTAGATAGATCAGTGGATAGATGATAGATAGATAGATAGATAGATAGATAGATAGATAGATAGATAGATAGATAGAAGATTGATAGATAGTAGATAGCATATTGGATATTCAGCAAAGACTAGTGTCTTTAGTGTAAAGACTTGTAGAGCCCTTTTCAGGGTTGTTTTCCTCTTTTGGTGGCCACCTACCACCAAATTCTCACCTGTGGTTCCAAGAAGCTATAGCATGCACAGTGGACACATCCTGGTAAACCCTTTTGGCAGGTGAGCTAAACCATGTATATATTTATAAATATATTTATATAAATTTTTATGTAATATATTTTATAAGTATAGATATAGATAAACATTTTATCAGGTACTGTTCAATGTGTTTAATGTTCTTTTTCCACTTTTTTCTTTCCTTCTGTGATTTAAAAATATTTTAATGGATTTTTTTCATGTCTTCCATTACCCTTTAACCTATCATGCTATTCCTCCTCTCTGAGAAGTAGCTCTTCCTTATAATGTAGACTTTTAGGGAAACAAATCAACACACTGGTCATGTCTTAGAATGCATATTCTATTCTGCATCTCAAGTCTATTACCTTCCTGTCAATGAGTAGGAACTATGTTTCATTAGCACTTTTTTGAAGTCACTGCTGTACAATGCTTTGATCAGAGTACTGAGGTGTTTCAACATTTCTTTTCTTCATGTCACTGTTGTTTTCATCATGTAAATTGTTGTCTTGGTCCTGCTCACTTGACTTGGCATCAATTCATACCACTCCACTGGTGGTTTTTTTTTTTTTTTAATTCATTATATCCATAATTTCTTACGATGTAATAACATTGCGTTACCTTTATATACCATAGTTTGTTCAGTCATTCTTTTATGGAAAGATATTTATTTTATTTCTACTTCTTTATTACTTCAAAAATCATTGCTATAAATATTCTTTTTGCATATGGGTCCTTTCTCTTTCTCTTTTATCTCCTTGGGATAGATCCCTAATTGTAGAATTATTGGGTCAAAAGTATGAACTATTTAGTAACTCTTGGGATATGGTTCTCCTTTTTAAAAAGAAACAGTTATTCTTTGGTGACTACATCATTTACTCTGGCCAACTTTGATGTAAATGCACATAGAAATAGGTATGGATGACTTACTCTCACTAATTTCATTACACCATTTTGCAGTAAATGATAATAATAAAAAGAGAAAAATCCTTAGCATTTCCTTAGTGTTTTACAATTTACAAAGTGCTATCTTGGCAAGAAAGCCTCCTTTAAGATAATTATCCCTGTTTTCCAGATAAGGAAACTGGGGTGCATTGAGCTTTAGTGCCTTTCTCAAAATGGCAGTTAATAAAATATAGAGGAATCAGGTATACTAGGTTCAAATCTATTTACCAAGTATGCGACCTCGAGCAAGTCACCTAATCTATTTTACACAGATTCAAATTATTGTGTGTTAAATGAAATGTTTACATTTTTTGGCCCTGAAAGTCTTCCTCCTTTATCACTCTGTATATTAACACGGTTCTAAGTTAACCCCCTCTTACATTCTGGGTTGAGTATTTTGAAGTTCCATGTTCTGTCTGTGACAGCCCCCTTCCACTTCCACATTGTATATTTTATATTCTAATATCAGATATTTCTTTTAGCTCTGATGTTTTCACTTCTAAGGCTTTTCCTCCAGTTCATATGTACTAAGGTCTAAGGTTCCTCCCATGTTTGATATTTCAGTCAAGCATTTTCAACTCCACAGAATAAAATGCCCCTTCCAGGATAAGTTCATCACCTCTAAACTCACCACCAGGTTGCTAACTTGAGCCTTGATTGACTCCATTGCTCTCAGCATCCTCTCCTCTCCGTTTAGAGAGCTGGAGTACAAAGTATTAAACTCCTCCCAATGCCTTCCTTTATAGAGGGCAGAAATTAGCCTTTTAGTTCACTCCACTTTGCATCTTCTGTCCTGCCTGATTTCATTTTCATGAAACAAGATATCTTCATGCCAAGGTATGCCCTGTTATCCCATCCCCCTACTTGCTTTGATTACCCCCTGGTGCCCCGTCCCATCCTCTTGCTTTTTTGCCTCTTTTTCTATGTTGTCTTCCTCTTTCAGATTGTAACTCATGAGGAGCAGAGAGAGAGTGTTTTTCTTTTTATTAGTATATGCCCAGTGCTTAGCAGAGTGCCTGGCATGTCATAGGCACTTAATAAATGTTAATTGAATTGAATTGGAAGTAAAGTCAACGAGCATTGATTAAGCATCTACTATATGACAGGCACTGTGCTAAGCTGAGGTACAAAGAAAGACAAGGCAAAAAATAGTCTCTGCCCTCGAGGAGCTCATAGGGTATTTGTGGAAAAAACTTGCAAATAGTAATTATCTCGATGATTCTGTGAGCCCCACAAGGGCAGAGATTATTCTATGCCTTGTCATTCCTAGTATGTGTATTCACACATGTATTTACATGCACATGAACATACATGTAGTACAGCATGCAGATACATACACATGTGCATACCTGTATATACCTATGCATATGTGTGTATATATAATACACATTCTCACATGTGCGTGAGAATAAGAGATAGAGAGAGATAGAGAGATGCACATAGAGAAAGAGAGAAAGAAAGACAGTGACAGAGATAGGGACAGACAGGCAGAAAAAGAGGGACAGACAAGAGAGAAAGACAGACAGACAAAGGAGAGGGAGAACCCTAGATGACTTTAGGATCTCTCACACAGAGATCCCATGGAGGCTGTGGTTTAAAGTCCTTCCTAGCTCCACCATTCTAATATGTGTGGCAGAGGTGGAAATTTGCCCCTAAATAACTTTCTAGAATACATCAGGAAACGAGAAAAGAATTTTGCATTTGTTAAAAAGAGAAGTACTCCTTAAAGACCAGGGATTATTATTTCAGTAATAAGAAGGTAACAGTTACTCAGTGCTCTGAAACAGATATTGTTCTGGGAGGAGACAATACACATTAAGAGGATTTTCCTACTAAATGATTCACCATTTCTTCTGACAGGTAGCAACAACCATGTCTACTTCACACTGCAGCAACACTCATTTGACACCCGACTCTTGTAAATGGCGTTATTTAGCACCTTGGATCCATGGAAAGAGCTATTGATACCTGTCACTAATGTGCCACCCTTCTGACACCAGGTTGACATATCTTCACTGTAAATCAGGAGGTCTGCTTTCCAATTCTGACTCAATAGCTAATGAGCTGTGTGACATAGGCAAGATTTTCTTTGGGTCTCAGTTTCCTTTTATGGCAAATGTGAGGATTGGATTTGATAAAATCTCAGATCTTCTTAAGCTCTGACACTATGCAACAGGGACTCCTCTAAACAGAAAATTCTATCCAGCTCTAACACCTGACTTTCTATGGTCTAAGAGCCCTTGTTGCTCTAACATTTCATGTTAAGCATATTTTTTAAGCTCAAACCAGGATGGTAGGTTTCATTCGTTTGTTTGATTTTGCCTTTCTTTGTATTATCAGAGCTTAGTACAGGGTCTAGAATATGAGAAAAACTGAATAAATATCTGTTGATTGCCATTGTATGGGGATGGAGATTTAAATCATTTTGCTATATAATGGTGGCCTCTCTCTAAGTCAGAGAAGCTGATACATTTGTGACTATTTTAATACAAATTTAATTCTGCACAAGATAAATTGCTTTCCTGGACCTGATTCTGACCAATAAAGAGGAACTAGTCATGTAGTTACAGGAATGGCAGGAAACTTAGAGACAAGTGACACTCCATCTCAGAGCTTATGAGAGAGAAAAAGAAAGCAAGGTGCCAAATGGAATGCCATATAGATTTTGGGGAGAGCAGATTTCAAAATTTCTGGGAAATGACAGAAAGTATTTCATGGACTAATATTTATAGCAGAAGTTGATCCAAGAGGGGAAATGTAAGCTTTCGGGAATAAAATTTAAAAAAACACAAATAGGGTTGATCATAAAGAGGGGGGAAAGAAGGTACTTAAAAAGGCAGATGTCTCTATCCAGTGAACTTATCAACAAATTTAGACTGAATTAAAAATTATAAAAAAAATTTCTTTAAAGATGGGTGCCTTTAGAAATGTGTGTCATCATGTAAAACCCAGTGGAGTTGCGCATTGGCTATGGGGGAATGGAGGGTTGGAAGGAGGGTAAAGTACATGAATCATGTAACCATGGAAAAATATCCTTAATTAATTAATTAATTGATTAATTTTTGCAATTAAACAAAAGAAATGTGTGTCATATGAGATTTAATATGACACTTTGTAAATTAAGGTGGTGGAAAGAATCCTGAATTTGGAATCACAGGACTTGAGTTAAAATTCTGATCCTGCCACTTGTCGCCTGTGTGACTTTGGACAAAGTCATCTATTCTCTCTGGGTTTCAAGTTTCTCACTTTTAATAGAGGGGATGAGATAAGTGAAGAGGGCCTTATGGTTCTAGCTCTCTGAGAAGTATTAACACAATTCCAGGAGTAGAGAGGGACCGTGGAGAATGGGAGTTGCCTATTTTTGGTCTCCAAATTAAAAAAAAAAATATTCTGCAGGTTCTCTCTAAGATGAAAACTTTGCATTTCCCTGTACTTTAAAGGCTATGAATGTTGCCATAGCAATATCTATTTATCCATCTGTCTATCTACATGTCTATCTACCTAATCTTAAATTGTAATGATCAATGTTACATCCAGTAGGTTACAAATGATAGCTTTATCTGTGATAATGATCTGGTTCTAGGTGACTTAATTAAATGCTCAAGGATATGCTTGTGGGACTATTTGATGAATAGGAAAGAAGACTCAGGTTCTGTAAGAATTGTGTTGGGAGAACCACTGAGAAATGGGGTAATATAAGATAATAAAAACAAAAACCACTATTCTTTTCCCTCTCTCCCTATATTTTGGAGACACAGGGGGATAAGACGTAAAAGCAATTTAGTATAGATGGTATGATCACTGATAACAGAGAGAAGTCGACATTTATAAATTCTTATTTTGTTAGCATTTATTCTGTTTCTTCTATTTTCTCTTCTAATAATCATCTTGGAAGTAGATAGGTGGCTCAAAAAATAGAATACTGGACCTGGAGACAGGGAGATCTTAGTACAAATCTAGACTCAGAAACGACTAGCTGTATGACCCTGGACAAGTCATTTCACTTCTGTCTGCCTCAGTTTCCTCAACTGCAAAATGGAAATAATAACAGCCACTACTTTCTAGAAGATTTCTAGATTTTGAGAATCAAATGAGATAATATTTGCAAAGCAGTTAGCACAGTGCTTGGCAGATAATAGGCATTTAAAATTGCACAATTCCTTCTGTCAACATTGAGAAGCATAGAACAAAAAGATTAATAGGGAGTTAAAACAATATATTATGTATATCTCCTCATATTACATAACAGCAACAATGGTAAAACCAATAAGCAAAATAAATAAATAAACAACGAATAAATAATAAAATAAATAAATGATGGATTGGATCATTGCAATTGAAAGCTCATTTAAAAAAATTATTATCATAAATCCTTACCTTCCATCTTGTTCTAAGGCAGGAGAGTGGTGATGGCTAGGCAATGGGGGTTAAGTCACTTTCTCAGAGTCACACAGAAGTTAGATTTGAACCAAGGACTACCCATCTCTAGGTCTGGCTTTCAATCTAAGGAGACACGTAACTGCCTTCCCCCCCACCCCCCAGTCATTCTTGAGGAATGATTCACTGATTCACTGTTAACAAGGAAATGGTAGAAAATATGAAACTTGTTATTTGGTTTAAAAAATAGCAGTGGAGTATGTATACTTATTATAAGAGTCTTTGTCTTTGTCTTTTTCTTCTTTTAATGGTGTGTGTGGTAGGTAGGAGGCAGAATGAGGTTAGGGACAAAATCTCCTCCGAAAAATAAAAATATTAGATGAGAACAGAAGTTAGGCCAGAATGAATCACAGACAAGCAGGATAATCTAGAAAGCTACATGTTGAATTTCTTCTTTTTTTAAAGCAAGTTTTACTTAATAGAAATGTGCAATTTAACGTGCAAGTCTATTCTTCTGAAATGGACAAATGGTAAAAATAAATCTATGTACTAGATTTCTTAAATTTGATAATAATAACAATAGTTAACATTTACATAATGCCTACTATGTACTAGGCATTGTGCAAAAGACAACAGTTATCTCATTTCATCCTCCTGGCAGCCCTGGGATTTGGTGATATTATCATCCTCATTTTATAAATGAGAAAACTGAGGCAAACAGAAGTGAAGTGACTTGCCCAGGGTCACATAGCTAGTAAGTGTGTGAAGTTGAACTTGAACTGAGGTATTTCTGGTTCCATGCTCTGTATTCTTTCCACTAAGATTTCTATTTGCGAAAATACGTAGGCAAGCAACAGAATATGTTTAAGAAAAAAGCCGTTCTCCAATACATAAATATTCAATGGATAGGAGTAAAATGTTCTCAACAGATAAACTGCAAAGTATTAGCAATAAAAATGCTCCAAGTCATTAATAATAAAGAGAAGTAAAAATCTAAGTCATCATGAGATTTCATTTCACACCTAGAAAATTGGTAAAGATAAAAAATATGGCAATTTTAGAGGGATTGTAGAAAGATACACTGATGTATTGTTAGTGGATTTGTGAATTAGTACAATCATTTTAGAAAAAAATTTGGAATAATGCAAAGTGGTTAAAATATCTATACTAAAGATCTAGCCTCATATTCACCAAAACATTTAGAGTAGCATCTTTTGTTGTGGCAAAGAACTAGAAAGAAAATAGATGTCATCCACTGACTAAAGAAAGGCTAAAGAAATTATGGCACATGAATGCAATTAAATACTATTGTACTATGATGAATATGATGCAGAGCACAATGACTCAATAAATTGAAAGAACAACCAAAACAAAATACTAAAAGCAAACATAGTTAAATAAAAAAGGAAAATCCTGGTGCCAAAGAAAGATATAGAAAGAAGTCTACTATACCCAAGTTTTTTGCAGAAGTACTTGTAATGATTCTATCTATGGGTGTGAAATACCATACACATAGCTAAATTTTATTTGTGTGTGTGTATATATATGTATATATATATACATATATACATATATTTATCAACCTAAATTTCTCTCTTATTTTGGTAAGTTTACAATAAAAATATGTAACACAAATGAAACTTTAGGAAGACATGACAGAATGACAAAACTTGTTATTCTTATCAAGTTAACAAAAGCAAATGCAATCCTCAAAATATGCTCGAGAATTGATGAAATAAATGATACTGAAATGAAAGCATTATCGCAGATAAAGCCATTATCCTTTAACTTCTGTACATAAAATTGCCCCATAAAATTTTGAGAATAAAATTTTAATTTATGTGGTCATAGCAAACACTAGAAATACATAGGTTTCAAAATATAGAATCTTATAGCACTACTGAAAACCATGTGGGAACAAGAATATCTCCATGATTCTGGCTGTTATTTATTGTCCAATGACTTTGGTGAGCCTAAAAAAGCCTAGACAGGTAGGTAGTGCAGTGAATATAGATTGCTGGGTCTTGAGTCAAAAAGACTCATCTTACTGAATTCAAATCTGATCTCAGACACTCACTAGCTGTATTAACCTGGGCAAGTCACTTAACTTTATTTACCTAAATTTCTTCATCTGTAAAATGAACTAGAGAAGGAAATAGCAAGTGACTAGAGAAGTAAATAGCCATTCATTAGCTAGTGGACGGACATCTATTTTCTCTCTAGTTCTTTGCCACAAAAAAGATGCTGCAATAAATATTTTATGAATATGAGGTCTTTTAGGTCTCATTTAGTGACTTCCATGGAATAGATAACTAAAGCTTGATCTCTAGTATGGATATTCAATACAATTTGCCAAGAAAACCCGAAATGGGGGCATGAAGAATTAAACACAACCAAACAAAAATAAAAGCCAGTACCAAAACCAGTATTTTCCCCCTGCACATTAGTTTGATGAATATTAAAAATAAAAGAATAATAATTGCCCTAGGGTCATCTCTATTGGAGCACCATCAAACATAAAGATGAGAATGCAATTATAATAATATTAACAATGTATATTTACATAAAACTTCAAATATTGCAAAATGCTTTAATTTTCTCATTTGAGTCTCAGAAATAACCCAGTGAACTAGATACTATGAGGAAACGGAGACTAGAAGAGACTGAGTGACTTTATATAATAAGTATTTGAGCTTTTGAAGCCTCAGTTACCTCTGAGGTTCCTTTCATGTCCACAACTATGATCCTACAATCCCATGAACCTTGTTTGGGGCTGAGTCTAAGTTACAGAAGAAAGACCTAGGAATCTTACTCACTGAGATCAGCTTCCTTGTTCCCTCCCAAAATATGCTCCCTCCCAAAATATGTTCCCTCCCAAAATATGCTCTTGGGCACAATGAAGATCTCTACGCAGGGGCTCTGCTTTCCTAAGAAATATTCAAAAGGGACATTGATTCCCAGACCCTAAGTCCAGTTCTAAGGCAGACACACTGAGAGACCCAAAGCAAAAATAGGGTAAAGAATCCCAGACCAAAAAGGGAGAAAGTTCCCAGTTTTATTATAATACAGTCTTAAAGACCCAGCATGACCCTCAATAATAGTTCCCCTTGTGCGATCAGAGGCAATCAGCCAGTCCACATCACCAGTGTTGAATTCTGTCTGCCATTCACCTTTCTGAGTCACTGCAGATACAAGGTGGAGGAAGCCTGAGCAGATAAGGATGTTTTTCACCTGCTTGATGCTCATTCCTCCTCTTCCCTCTGTTTATAATTGTGCATTTTTGCTTTCTCCATCCTAGCATTTTGCATTTGCATCCAGGGTAGTGTCTGTGATGACAGAAGGCTAGCTTTGCTCTAGCACACAGGGTTCTTCTGGACTGCCTCTTCCATATCATCAGTCTGGGTGTGCACAGGAAATGAAAACCTGATTTACATATTAGGCTAAGCAAAGCATAATTGGGCTGCAGAGTAATCGCAACACATTCCAAAGCCAAACACAAGTGATTTGGGGATTATCCACTGTTTGGGCTTATCCAAGCCATGGATCCCCTCCATTGGTGCAGATAATTGAGTTCAGAACTTAATTCATCCAATTGTCCCTAGTGAGCTTGGAAGGACACAGGCAGCACTCTGCTTTCCCTCTCCTGACTCGATGTAGTGGCAGGGCTTATGACTGACAGCGTCTGGAGATTTACCCAGTGGTCACGTCAATTAGCCTTGTGCACCTCAAAAGAGTCATTATTCTCCCCTAATATGACACACAATTAAGACTGCCAGGCAACACAAGTAGAATATTCATCCACCTGCATGGTCAGATTTGTAGGGTGACGGAAAAGTGTTTCACTGCAGTCTTCAAATGCCTCCTCTTTATATTCCTTAAAGACCCACCATTTGTCTCTGACATACATTGTAGGGTGGAAAGTTCAGGCACGCTGCAGTCAGGCTTGGAGGAGGCAAAGTCCTTTGACCTCAAATGAAGTCTCAAGTTCTTACTACAGGGAAGGGATATGGAATGCTAGAAGAGAGAGCAGAGACTAAATGGATGTTGGAAATACTAATCCAAAGTCATAAAACCATTATTCTTGGAGTGCCAAGCCTGGAGAGATAGTTGGAATGGTCATGCTGGGAAATATCTACGTTAGATTGTGAGAGCCCCAATATCCTCTTATGTGATCATACAACAAATGGAGTATTATGTTCTCTTCTGGGCACTGTATTTCATGAAGGCCATTAGATAGCATAAAACTTGTCTAAAAGATGGTGACAGGATTTGAAATCTGTAAAAAGAACTGAGAAAAGGATCAGCTAGGTAACACATTGGATAGAGCACCAACCCTGGAGTCAGGAGGAGTTAGGTTCAGATCTGGACTCTGACACTTCTAGATGTGTAACCCTGGGCAAGTCACTGGAACCCCAATTGCCTAGCTCTTACCACTCTTCTATCTTAGAATCAATATTGATTATAATCCAGAAGGTAAAGATTTTTAAAAAAATAAAAGAATTGATATTATTTATCTTGGAAATGAAAAGGGAAAATAATGGAGTTGGAGCAATGGAATGGTAATTATCTTTAAATATCTAAAGAATTTTTATGTTCTCTTCAGATACTAGAAAGGAAGAGACAACCTCTTTAGCAGAAGAACTTGTGCTAGTGAGTGAACTTTATGAAAAGGTAGACTCCTCTCAAGATAAAGATCAACTTCCCCAGAATTAGAGTTATCCCCAAAATTAAATGGGCTGTTTCAACTGATAGTGAGTTCCCCATTATTAGCAATATTTAATAGAGGACAGGTGACAACTTATTTAGAATCTTGAAGTGGAGGGAAAGAGTTTTTGACTGGTATTGTTGTTGTTATTGTTCTTCAGTCATATCTTTTCATGACCCTATAGATCATTCTGTTCATGGGGTTTTCTTGGCAAAGATATTGTAATGGTTCACCATTTCCTTTTCCAGTAACCACTGAGGTACCTTCCAGTTGTAATACTCTGCCCGTTCTAAAAGAATGTATGGAATTTAGGCAGAAATTATTTCTTCTCTCTTCCTTATTAGTGATTAACTAAGAAAAAAATACTACCAGAGGATTCAGAAGATTCACAGGAGGTAATCCCTAAGCAGATATATTAATAATTTTATTTTAACTTAAATTACATGGCATTTTGGAGTAACAAATCACTTTCAGATACATCATTTCACTTCATCTTTTGCTGAGAGTAATAACCACAACAGAGCTGTTAGCTTGGTGGGGTAGATATTATTTCTATTTTAAAGATGAACTCACTGTAGCTCTAAGAGGGAAGATAACATGTCCAAAGGCACACATCTGTGAGTAGCTGGCTAGTTTTACAAGCCAGGACTATGCAGAGATTGTTATTATTAGCATAGTAGCTAGCGGAAGCAATGGAGTCAGGAACTGGTGCACTGCATAGCTAATTATGGTTCTGCCTCGACACATATTATCTAAGTAACCTTGGACTTAACCCTTTTTGCCTCTGTTTTTTCTCATCTGTAAAATGAACTGGGGAAGGGAATGACCAACTACTCCGGAATATTTGCCAAGAAAACCCAAAAAAGTAAGAAGACGAATCATGTAACCATGGAAAATTTTTCTAAAAAATAAAAAAATTAAAAAAAAACTACAAAAAAAAGAAAACCCCAAAAGGAGTCACAAAGAGTCAGACACAACCAAAATGATAGATCAACAACAACCCCTTACAACAAGTACACTTAATCTAGTTCACCCAGTCCTTCGTATGGAATATTAGAGATGGGAGGGTCCTTAAAATGAATGAATGGATGAATGAGTAAAAAGTCCATTATTAAGCTCCTACTGTAGTCTTCTTTACAAATGTTTGAAAAAATATTTCTTGATATCAAGAAGCTCCAATGGGATTCCAATGGGAGAGATAAACCCATAGGTGAGGAGAGTGGCAGTTAGGGAAAGGAATTCTGGTCTTGGGAAGTCAGGGTAGAGTGTTGAAACAAAGGGCAGTCAATTGGCACACTTTCCAATAGTGAGAGCAAAGAATTGCGTTCTGCACCCAAAAGAAGAAAGGAGACAGGATGAGAAGAAAGGAGAATGCATACAACAGCAGAATTGATAGTAACATTTCTGGAGTGGATGGCTAGATAGTATATGAAACCCAGTCTGGTCTGAGTCTAGCAAAACATAGTTGGACTAGATAAATTTGCATTCACTTCCTAACCCATCAAGGTACCTCATTCTTTGAGACATAGAAGAAATCTCAGTAATTACCAATTATCATGTATTCCTCATTGGATAGTGGAAGAAATTGAAATCTATCAGGGTCAAGGAATATCTCAGTCACAAAGTGAGTTAGTGGAGGTTTAAGGCCTAAAACCTAGCTACCAATTGAGTGTTCTCTATTACATTAAGGAACCTCTTAAATAGCTACTATCATTCAGAGCAGATCCCGTATTTTGCTTTCTAACATTTTTTCCCCAAGTCGTCCTCATCCCTCCCTCTTCCTCCATACTGTTCCTTTCTTTTTCACTACATAACAAAAATCAGAGTAAATGAGAGATGGTGGCAGTCCTCCAAGCTGGTGAAATTCAAGGCCTTGTTTTTAAAGAAATAAAATAGGTGTGAGGATAGAAGTAATGTTGATGAGAGAACATTTGCCTTCCTATTTAAAATCACACAGCCCAAGATAAGGCGCCTGTCCCATTGATACAATATCCCAAGAATGTCATTATATTTATTGAAAAGGAACAGGTGGGAAGAAACACTGAGAGGTACTATTAAGACTCATTTTTTTCTCCCTTAGAGTAGAGGAGGGAGAGGAGCTGGTGCACAGTGTACTTCTAAACATGCCAATCAGGGGTCATTTGTAGAATTATAGACTCCCACAAACCAGATGGCAGCCATTCAACTCTCACCTAGATGGCTGCCTAGATTTAAAAAGGGCTGTTTAGGCCGCTTCTACTTAGTGCCAATTATCTGAATAATTCTGGCAAAATATGTTCTTCTTGCCATTGAGGAACAGATTAAAAACAACAACAGAAAAGCAGGGGGATAGTGTAAGGTACAAAGAGATGCATTGGTGTATTAGAAGGAGTACCAGACTTGGGGTAAGGAGACCTGGGTTCTAATCTTGACTCTGCCTCTTAGAAGTGGTGTGATGATGGATGAGGCTTTTTTTCTCTGTCTCAGTCTCCTATACTATGAAATATGGGAGGCAAAGTTCCCTTACATTCTCAGTCTTATAATCGAATGATCACTTGACTTTTCAGATGCCTAGCTTCTTCATCTTTAGAAGAGAGAGAATAATGACTGCCAAACTGCTGAAGTCTTGCTAAGTCTAAAAGAGCTTGACAGAAAAATGAGATGAGACAGTAAATTCTGAAACCCATAGGCCCTTTTCTTTGGCATTCTTAAGGGTAGACTATGTGGTTTAACTAGAATCACCAGTGAGATCATGAAAGGAAAAACAAAAGTAAGAAGGGGGATATATTACTACCCCCCACTTTGGGGCTAGGATTCCTGACTTTACTGGATTGAAAAGGGCAGGGAAATGGATACGATAACAGATGATTTTAGGACACTCTCTTGGAATATTTTTCCAAGAGGATGACCATGATACTATTGGAAAAAGAATGCCAAGACTTGGCATTTTTACACTTGGCTCTTTTTGGCATCCATGGGAGCTAGGTAAGCTCAGAGAAACTCTGGTGTTTAAAGTGAAAGGGGCAAATCGAGTCACAGATGGATGGAGTTATGATCAGAAGACTTGTTGGTTCTCACTTCTGAGGTTATAACCAGGGAAGAAACAGTCATATTTTCTAGCACAGATCACTCTGAAACGTATGGGTATAAGGCTAACCTATGGAGAACCTCAAATGAGTTTTTTCTGTGTAGCAACAGCTAGAGAGCTTATTTTTTGGAGGAAGGGTGGCATATTTTGGAAGTTCTTTGGGGAGACTGGGGGCACATATAGATGAACAGTCTGTAATTCCAATTGGCTATAATGGCATTCAAAAGGGCCTATCTGCTTTAGCCTTTTATGGTTGGCCTCATTTAATGATTCTTTCACTTACAGCAACTGATTACAGACAATGGTGAAAGCTGGGGGGGGGGGTTCTTCCCTCTCTGAAATCATATATCTCCCTGAAGAGGGGGTCTTCATGTTGGTTCTTTTTTATTTCTTAGGTAAAAGATAATGGAATCGCTGCAACATTGTGAATTAAAAAAAATTTTCCTAAACCTTAGTATCTAGGTTTTTCAGGAGGTAATCCCTAAGTAGATATATTAATATCTAGAATCTGTTTTTCAGACCCCAGGCAGCAATGATATTCTAAACAACAAAGAGTGACCATCAGGAATGACCCCAGGGACCCCTCTGTCAGAGTATCTGAACTACTCTCCTCAGGAACTACTGCTCCTCAGGAACTTAACTAAATTGAGGCTACATCCTCCCAGAGTCTGAAATGGTTTAAAAGAGAATATACCCCTAAGGTATTAGAGGAAAATACTGGAAAGTTTGTTCTGGCTATAACTTTGAAGTAAATGCCTTTGTATATTGGCCAAAGGATAATTAAATGGTTAAATGGAACTGGGGCACCAGTCAATGATGGAGTATTCTAATAATGGAGGGAACATAATCAGTGAGGGCTCACACTGATGACAATAAAGAAAGAGACACTCCAACTCCATTAGAATACCTTAGAACATGGGGTGGCAGTGGGGGTGGGTGAGAAATATAGCAGGTCTGGTCTTGGAGAGAACCAGTACAGACTCACTACAGAAGTAGCATTGGTACTTATATATGGAAGTTTCCAAAGGAGAGTTAGGGAAGAAAGGAGTACTTTCTTCCCTAGGTCAATGTGGGGACTTTAATATACTTCCTTTCTTACATTTATCTCCTCCATATTCTCTTGCTTGACTCCAGTTAAACTATATGGTTTTCCTTCAAATGAGTCAAATAAAAAGCCCAGAGAGCTTTTCAGCATTGACCAACTCATCAAATTCTTTGGCAAAACTCCCTTTGAACCCAGAAGTACATCTCAATAGTAAAGAAGTCATTATATTTCCATTTTAAAGGTGAGATTACTAAAACCTTGAAATGTTAAGTCACTTATAGGATCAAGAGCCTGAACGCTGGACAGAACCTTAGACCCCTTCACTTTATGACTGAGGGCAGAGGCCAGGGCTTGGTTAGCTTGTAGGAGGGAGAACGACTAGACCAGAAAAATTAGATGATGGGGATACTACCACACCCACCCACCTCACAGGGCTTTTGGCAGGATGAGGATCAGATGAGATGGTGATGGGATCTACAGTTGCTTAAAGATAAGAGATTCTAATTATTGGAAAATCCTCTGACCTAGGAAATTCAGAGATGAGAAGGGGCTGTCTGGCTATGATTTTTATGTTGCTTTTTAAAAACAAAGATGTTGATACTCATCCATTATCGACAGAAAACTGTTTTGAAGACTTTCTCCTTCAGTAGTGGTGAGGTTTTATATTACTGGGCAAAAAAGAAATGATAAAAGGGGGTAGCTAGGTGGCTCAGTATTTTGAAAGTCAAGACAAGAGGTCCACTCTCAGAGATCTCACTGGTTATGTTCCCTCTTTTATTAGAATAATCTGTCAGTGACTGGTGCCCTAGCTCTGGCTCCATTTAACCATTTAATTATCCTTTGGCTAATACACAAAGATATTTACTTAAAAGTTATAGCAAGAACAAACTTGCAAGTACTGTCACATAATACCTAAGCCATTTCAGTCTGTGGGAGGGAATAGACCCAATTTAGCTCAGTTCCTATATAGTACTAGTCCCACAAATTCAGATGCTCTGACAGAGGGGTCCCATGGGTCATTCCTGAATTCACTCTTTGTTCCTTGGGAAATCAAGATGATTTGAATCTGGCCTCAGACACTTCCTAGCTATGTGACCCTAGCCAAGTCATTTAACCTTATTCCCTAGCTTTGATGGAAGATAAGGGTCTTTAAAACATAATGTCCCTTTTAACTCTGACATTGAATGTTTTAAGATCCTTCTGGTCACTTAAGTCTATATTCTAAGGCTCTTTCCAGGTTTAGAGTCTATAATTCTATGAATCCAAAGATATTACACAGGAAAGGAAATCAATTTCATATGATTGAATTTCAGCAACTAATATAATTGCTTAAAATATCTTCCAAATCAAGATATTCATTCAACTCCCCCTCCTTCCACCCCCAGGGCAGTTTCTTACCTATAGCAAACCCCAAAGCTTCCATAGTTGGCAGTTATCTCTCTCAGTAGATATTTCCTGCTTGCCAGAGTCCACTTAATTAAATCCAATGTGGGTTTGATAGAACAATCCTTCCTGAACAAAAGCTAGTTTCAGTATCAAAATCTGCCCTAAATGGAACCTCTTTCTGGTGAATGAGCTCTGTAGAAATAATTTCATTTAAAACTATTCTTGTCATTTGTCTGCTATTTAACATGTGGAGAAGACTAAAAGAGGCAATCCTTTGACCCTTCTCTCTTTCTCTCTCCCTATCTCTGTCTCTCTGTCTTTGTCTGCCTGTCTGTCTCTTTCTTTCTCTCTCTCTGTCTTTATCTGTCACCGTCTGTCTGTATCTCTCTCTCTCTCTGTCTGTCTCTTTTTCTGTCTCTTTTAGGAGAGGGGGCAGGAATGTGAGTACAAAACTTATCATTTGACTGGCTGTCTGTCATAGAGTACAGTGAGGTAGACTGGAGAAGGCTTTCAAGGATGACTTGGACAAGATGATATCTCAGGGATTTATCCTTCCTAGAACTCTGATTTTATACAGGGTGGTCCAACAGTTCATTTGGAAAAAAGCTAAGCATTTCTACAGAGGTGAGGCAAAAAGAGATTACAGGTAGGGAGCCAATTGTGCAAAGGGATCAAAGTAGGAGATAGAATGTTGCATCTGGGGAAATGCTAGCAGTCGTTTATCATAAAGTTAGGAATATTTGTCATTTGTCTTTTATTTCCTGTTATTTCCTGTTTAGCATCTAAAATTCACAGACTTTCTCCACCTCTTTATCTTCCCACAGGTTCTTCTTTTCTGTCTCCAACAAATCCCTACCCCATTAAATCTCTTAACTCCTGTATCATACTTCTCCCTTCTCATGCATCTCCTTCCTACCCTTGAAATCCCAAGGTACCTTAAAGCCTGTCTGTTTTCAAATAGAGGGTACAACTGGGAGAATCAGGTTCTTCCCAATTAGCCCATTTTAACTGGATTACACTGTGCATTTAATTAAACCTTTTGCCTATTATAGTCTCGAAGGGTATTCTCCACACAGAGCTGGGCACACACATAAATAAATGTCACCAGACTGAAATATTCATTATGCCTCCATGGGTGTGGAATTATCTGATCTACTCTGTCAATAATCCCAAAGCCTATAACTATGAGTGTCTCTTCAGTCTATAGTTTCCCCCTTTGCTCTCTCTAGCCATCAGGTAAATAGCAAATTTATCTTAATTTGACATTATGCAGTAGGGAAGGTGGTTGCTACTTTTTCTAATATTCAGGAGGACCCACAAGACCTCTTTTAGGTTTTGCCAAGTTTAGGCCAATTGGATTCAGGAACAGTGCAAGATAACCTAACAGAAAACAATCAGAAGACTTAATGGGGGTAATCAAGGCACTCCTCAGTCTAATTCCAACTTATTGTTAGGAACCTGTCTACCTACTTATCAATGTTATAATTATAACTAGTACTAAGGTATGTTCTTCTAGCTGATTGGAATGGTGGTGGAGCATAATAATTTACTCCTCCCTAATACTGTTCTATCCAGAAAAATAGATAACTGTAGTTCTATCTAATTGGTTTCCTTTGTAATCCTTTGTGGTTATTTAATCACTTAAAGACATTATTCTGAAATGAAGTTCAAGGCTTCATCAGATTGCCAAAGGGATACTGGTGCACTCTCTCTCTCTCTCTCTCTCTCTCTCTCTCTCTCTCTCTCTCTCTCTCTCTCTCTCTCTCACACACACACACACACACACACACACACACACACACACACACACACTGGATTACAGTCTACCTCAGGAACAAATTTCTACAAATAATATAAAAATTCTCTCTGATGAAAACCTCTGGACCTCAACTGTGAATGAATGAAGTATTATTAGCAATGGAAAGATCTAGGACTCATGACAAAGGGACTCATGATGAAAAAATCTATCTGCTGCCATGGAAGGAACTGATAAGTCTTAATGTAGATTGAAGCATACCATTCTTTACTTTATTTCCCTAATGAATTTTTCTGTATAAGTGATATATGTTTTCTCTTATAACATAATGAACAAGGAAATACATAGTACATGATAACACGGGTACCATTTATATCATATCATCTGCCCTCCTGTGGAAGGGGAGGGGTAGGAGGGAAGGAAAGAACATGGATTACAAAATGTTAAAAAATGATTATTAAAAAAATTTTATCATGTAAAAGATATAAAAATAAATAAAATGAAGGGATAGAATGGGAGGGGTGGGGAAGCCCTCTGGACCTTTCTGTCCATCCTGCAACATCTCTCCCATATATGTTGTCTTCCTGAGTTCAAAAGTGAGCTCTTTGAAATCAGGGATCATCTTGCTTTTCTGTCTGTGACTCAGACCTCAGCAGAGAAGTGTTTGCCATAGAAGTGCTTAATAGATTCCTCTCCATTTGTTTATTAATTGATTCCTTGATTTCCTAGCTAGAAGAGATCTCTTTCTCCCTTTCTATATTTTTATAACACTATCAGGACCTGTTCCTTTCATATTCTACTTTAAAATATTAATTATCTATCATGTATGTTTTAACCATTCAATCAATTAAATTATAAGTTACATGAAGGCACATAGCATCTGGTTTTTCATTCTACAGAGCTGAGGTAAGATGGAGCATAAGTGTGGGATCCCTTGTGCAAAGTGATAAAAGTAGGAGGCAGAATGTTTAACTGGTGAAGAATAAGCAGTAATTTTACATAAAGGGAGGGAAAAGATCCTGTCCTTAATTTCTCTTTAGCATTTAGAATCCATGAGGTTTCTCCCTCTCTTCTCTGTCTCCCCACAGGCTCTCCTTCCCTGCCTCTAAGACTCTATTCTACTAAATCCGCTAATTCCTGTTTCATTCTTTTCCCTTATTGTGCATCTCTTCCCCACCCTTGGAGCCCTCAGACACTCTAATATCTGTCTGTTTTGAAACACAGTGCTAGTATATCCATTTTATACCTTCTATATAGTCAATGTTTAAAGTAGTTTTGAATAGGAGAACTGGATTCCAAATGAGACTAACCACTAACTAGGCATAAGACCTTGTATAATTGATTTTAGCTTGTTGGGCCTCAAGCCATCATCTTTTGAAAGGATATTACAAGGCCTGACCTGTGTCCCTCACAGGGTCTCAGTGAAAAACATTTTTATAAACTGTCAAATGCTAAAATTAATCATTATAGCAGAATCAGGAAAGGGATACACAAAAGGCCACAATGAAGAGTTTGTGCCTTCATCAGTAAGCAAAGGGGAATTACTTAAACATTTATTTCTTTGTTAAAGAGTGTCAGGATTAGAGATGATTTATATGGTGACTTCTAATTTTAAATCATATCATCTTATCATTGAAAGACTACAAGGGGATTATTATGTGGACAGCCAGCATAGAGAGCTAGCCTCAGGTTCAGGGAGGCTTGAGTAAGTCTCACTTCTGACACACACTGACTGTTTTACCCTGGGCAAATCACTTAACTCTTCAATGCCCCCCAGGCAATACTCTTACAGATAATGTGGAGAAGAATCAGAGTAGGATTGGCAAAAGAAGTTCCTTAACCAGCATTCCATACACAGATGAAATCATAGGTCTGGTAAAAAAAATAAATCACTAATACAGACTGTTGAACTCTTTTGGCTTCCTATTACCTTTAGGACCAAATAGGAACTTCTCTTTTTGGCATTTGAAGCTGTCACAATCTTATCCTTTCTTCCTACTCCACTTTTGAGCCATTTTGGCTTATGTACTATTTCTTATTTTTATTAATTTTTATTTTTAAACCCTTACCTTCTGTTTTATAATGAATAATATGTAGTGGTTCCAAGGCAGAAGAGTGGTAAGGGCTAGGCATTGAGGGTTAAGTGACTTGCCCAGGGACACACAGCTAGGAAGTGTCTGAGGCCAGATTGGAACCCAGGAACTCTTGTCTCTAGGCCTGGCTCTCAATCCTCTGAGTCACTTAGCTGCTCCTTCTAATTCTTTTTTATAATGCTTTACTGCACCCCCCCCCCCCTTTCTGTTCCTTAGGCAACCCATTCCTTGAGTCCTAATGACTGATTCCCAGAGCAGGAATGGTCATCTTTCTCTTTTCATCCTCTTGGAATATCTCCTTTAAGACTCAGCTCAAATGTTACTTGCTGTAGGAGGTCTTTTCTTGTCTTCTCCTAGATTCTACTGCCTTCTCCTCCAAGGGTGCCTTGTGTCTCTGTATGCCTTGTGTCTTGTATTTATGCAAATGTTCTCCCCCTAATTAGAATACAAGCTCCCTTAGAATAGGAACTCTGTGTGTATGCATATGTATACTCATGCCTATATGTGCTTACATGTATATATACATACATATATAAAAATAAAACATATATGTGCATATGTATAGATATAAACATAATATATGTGTTTGCATAGTATGTAAAATTATAGATTATATATTAAACATACATAGTCCTATATATAATATTATATATTTGTAAATAAATAAAATCCCAATATAATTATAATCATTTATTAAAATTAATAATAATATAATAAAATTTATAAGTAAAACATTTTCTATATGAATGTGCATATAGATATATTATTTAGGACAATGCCTGATACATAGTAAGGTTTCTTGAGTAAAATGTAGATTTATAAAAATATTAGTGACAATTTGGACCCTTTTAAGGGCAAAGAGTCTTCTGGCCTTCTTTGTATACTCAGCCCTTAGCATATTTCCTGATACAGATTAAACAATAAATGCCTATTGACTGACTGACAGGACTAGATTATTGTTGAGGTCCCTTTAAACTCTGAAATTATATGATTCTCACCCATAGAAGGACACACAATAAGTCTGTGAGAAAGATAGGATTAGATCCTCAGTATGCTAAAAAGCATTCTCTTTTTAAATTTAGAGGAGTTCAGTTCAAATCCTGCTTCTGAGGCTTACTACTTTGTGTGCCATTAGGAAAGTCCCTTATCCTCTCCTTTCCTCCAGGGCCTCAGTTTCCTAACCTGTAAAAGGAAAGGTTGGATTAGATAATATTGAGTTGCCTTCTAGGCTTTTTCTATGATTTAATTAGAACCCATATGTATCTGGGGATTTTCCTTCTTCAGCTTGGTATTCAGACTATAGATTGTATATAAGTCATGAAGAAGAGAGGAAATGTAATTAATAGAGGATCAATTGGCCTTAGAGAAGAAATTCTAGGTTTAAGACATGCGTCTAATTTATACTGCTTATAAGAAAATGGTTAACAGTGATGGTGGTGGTGGTAGTATTAATTATTGCTTTTGAGTCATTTTAGTCATGCTTGACTCTTTGTGACCCCATTTGGAGTTTTTTTGGTAGAGATATTAGAGTGTTTTCTGTTTCTTTTACCAGCTCATTTTATGGATGAGGAAATATAAGAAAACAGAGTTAAGTGACTTGCCCAGAGTCACCCAGCTAATAAGTTTCTGAGGCCAGATTTGAACTCGAGAAACAGAATATTCCTCACTCTATCCACTGCGCCACCTAGATGCTCAGTGGAATTAGCAGCTAGAATGTATATAATAGTTTGAGATTTGCAAGTGCTTTAAACCTGTTATGTTATTTTATCCTTATCACAATTTTGGAATGTAGGTAGTATTATGCCCACTTTACATATTAGGAAACTGAGATGTAGAAATGTTAAATATCTCACCTAGATCACATAATAAGTCTTTGGAGCACTCAGTTTTTGTATATCAACTATTATTTTCAGTGCAATTCTTCTAGAACCTTCTGATAACAGAAAACCTAGATATTGCACTCTAGGAAAAACCCACTGTAATTTTGCCTTGGAAATTTTATGCTCATGCTTATATAATTTTCACAAAAGAATCTTGCTATCTCTAAGACACACCTTTACCAATTTACTTTCTTTTAATTTTACACTTTTAAGATTTCTATTTAGCATCTGCAAAAATTGGCTAAGTGAGTCTGAACCTTTGAGGTAGACGAGTCCAGGTCCATTGTGTCTTTTTCCACATAAAATTGAATATCTTTTGAGAATCCTCATGAATTGGAATTGAGAAAAAAAAACTGAGCATAAGTCTACCACAGTGAAATATCTTGCCTGACTTGGAATGGAAGAAATTATAGCAGTTGGACTTGGCACAACAGGATGAGTTTTGATTACATAATCATTGACAGCTCTTAAATCCTGAATAAAACAATATACATATCTGCCATTCTCATCCAATTTTGGCTTTTTAATTGGAAGAATTGGTGTATTAAATTTTGAGAAGCAAGGTATGATAATCCCTTGTTGGATTAGGTATTCTATAATTGGTCTAATGCCCTTGGTTGCTTCTTTAATCAAGGGATATTGAGGTACACAAGAAACTTCCTTAGTCCTCATCCTGACTGGAGTAGCTGATTTCAATAAATCCACATCTGTGGAAGACTTTGACCAAAGATCCTTAGGGATATCCTCAGGTATTGGATAAACTGAACCCAAGTCACCCTCTGATCTTACTGACTCTAAGAACAGCATTGAAAATGCTTTCAGAGATTCTTCTGGTAGATGTAATAAAATATCACCAGTGTCAGTACAGTGGATCGTAGCCCTCATTTTATACAACAAATCACTACCCAGGAGATTCATTGGGCATTCTGGCATACAAAGAAATGCATGCTCCACAGATAATGGACCTAAAGTAATCATTTTAGGTTGTAATTTAGCTACTCTTTGAGGCTTTCCAGTAGCACCTATTACTTCCATCATAGCAACAGCTCTATAATTCTCAGGGAAATGTTGCAAAGCTGATTTACTTGCTCCAGTATCAACCAGAAGATCATAAATTTGGTCTCCAATAGTCACAGACATATGTGGTTCTGTGTTATTTTATAGTTGGAATGTCTTCAACACTGGAGCTAACACAAGTAACATCAGTACAAAGCTCAGTCATTTCCTGTCCATCCAAACACACATCTGCTTGAATTGTATGATATTCCCAAGATTTCAAATATTTATCACCTTCATCAGATTCATCACTACTCTCATAGTGATCCCCTTAACTTCTATCTTAGTATCATTGTTCTCATTTACAATCACATTTTCGTTATCCATTTTATATTCTTCATTATTTTCCATTATTACACAATCATTAGAATTTTCAACTATTTTTCATCACAATTTTCTTTTTCTTCACATTCATTAACACTAATTACATTTTATTTGTTTCAGTGACATTATTTACAGATTCATTAACTTTATCTTCATCATATTCAATACTATTAACCTCGAGTCCATTTTCCATTGATTCTTCAAACACTTGAGAACTCTGGGTATGCCTTCATAAGGAACATGCCCCTTTGTTCTGATCACCCACTCCTGAATTATATTAAGATCAGGTCCTTGTACTCCTTGGCAATAAACATTTGGACAACTACTCACATTCTTCTGCCTTTGGTAATTATTGCCATTATTCCATCCATTATTTTGTTGCCATCCATTATTATATTGTCTATTATATCCATTGTTTCTATTTTTCTGTCTTGAAAATTGTCCTCTGTACCTACAATCTCTCTCAAAGTGTCCAATTTTGTCACAGAGATAACATCTCTGAGGTACAGATCTCCTTTCCCTAGGTACACAATGGTTCCTAGGTTGCACCAATCTTAAAGCTGCTACAGCTTTTACCTCTTTAATTTCACCTTCCTTAGCTTTACCATTTGCCTCTTTCAATTATCTCCTCAAATCTTCTATGATGGTGTCTTTATCTTCATTACACTAATCTTTATCTGCAGCATATTCATAAGTTGCTTTTCTTTTGAGTTCCTCTAGACTCATTACCTCCCAATCTGGCCAATATGATTAAAAACTTTTTTTTTTCACAGCCACACAGGCATTGTTAACAAATAGCCATTTGATGTGGGCAATGGTCTTTTCTGTCAGCTCATCTAAACCCAGTTATAATTCAGCTGCTTCCATTAAATGATCCAGAAAAATAACTGGAGTCTTATCACAATTTTATTTAACTTTTTCAAACCTAGACCCTGTATCAGGATGATGGAAATTCCTCTCCATTGCCTCAATAATTGATTTTCTAGCCTGTTTTAGATTCCTATAGTTATGCACCAAGTTTAGGTCTAATTCCTTGTAGTGCTCAGGCCATGAGGTTAAAGGAGTATTGTTCCTTGTTTCCTCGATAAATTCCTCAATGAGGAGGAAAAAAAAGTCCACATAATCTGGATCATACATTCTGACTGCTCTTTTGAATTCCCAGATAACTTTGTTCAGTTCATCAAAAAACCTAGGGGTCCTGCATTTTATAGCATCCAGTTATGCTGTAGAAAATTGCTTATGGGATTTAAGATGCAACACCCCCATCAGGAGACATAAATGGCATATCCCGCAGTGGAAACAAATTAGCAGGATTTTTATCCAATTCCTCAGTTTCTCTTTCCAGCCTACTTGGTACCTTTGCCTTTATATCATTTCCCTCACCATTTGCATTATTAAATATTGCTACATTCATCATGTCATAGCCATTGTATTTGCCATTTACCATATTCTCTTTAAAATATTTTTGCATTATATCAATCTTAGCCTGCATCATAATAATCATTTGTTTTAACTCTAAATCCCTAAACATCCTCTTAATACCAACTTTGATCTTAAACAGAGTTACCAGAAGTAGCCATCTATATTTATAAACAATTGCCAAACCCATACAGACAAGAGGCAAATAAGAGCAGATCCAATGTACAGTCAACTGCATAATTGATTTTAAATAATCACAACTTAACAGGACATAACAATATTCCGAAAAAACTGTAAACAACCAGTATTGAATAAACAACAAGGCATTGTAGAACATCATCATTATCCCTTGTACCATATCACCAGCCATAGAGGAATAATGTGGAAATAATAGTGAATATAAAATTGGCTGTGTAAAATTAGCAGCCACTTTGAAAAAGAAAATTTTTTTCAGCACCTGAACAGCAGTCACTCTGTAACAATGCCTTTTAAAAAACACCCAGGTGTCAATCAACTTTAGAACTTCAGGACCTTGGCCAACTCCCTGTTTTAGCAGTAAGCTGGATGGAACTTTCTGTCTGCTGGCTTTTGACAGACAGGTCCAAAAGAATTTCTAAGGCTGCTTAACTGTCATCTACCTACTGACACTCAGCCTTTTATTAAATCCTTTTTCTAGCCTAGTCCAAACCAATCTAGTTTTGATCTGCCTGGCTCAGCCAAATGAAAAAGGTATCTAAATGATAAGTTGGTGGTACAGGGGATCATAGGTGGTTAAGAAATGATTGTTAGATTCAGTAATTAGAAGTATCTCAGGGTTTGGGAAGGTCAACAGGGTAAATCTTACAAATGATATAAATAGGGTTTATTCAAGGTAAGGAAAGGAAGGGAAGGGAATTGGGATGACCTACTAAAGACTATAAAGAAATCTCCCACCAAATCCAGTTGTTATCTTCTTACAATTGATATCTGCTCTATCAATAACCTCTCTACCTAAAAGTCCCAGTTCAAAAATACATACACCTCACTAACCAAATCCCCCCCCCCCTTAGATGGTGACTAGAGTTGGAAACGTTGGAGGGTAAGCAGGAACAAGGACTCAAAGGGAAAGGATATCACTGACAGATGGCTTTAGATGTCTCTAGTAGCTCTGTAGAAATATCTGTCAATCAGAAGCAACTGGGTACAGACACACACACACAGAAACACAGGAACAAAAAGCTATTTTTTTCTCCAGCCACAGGAGAGGGAGAAATGTCAAACTCAATAGGTCCACCCAAGGAGTTCAGACACACTCAACCTACTCCCTCAACAGCCTCTCAGAGGAAGCAAGCACATATTGTCACTTCCCTAGAATTTTGGAATCTCCCTGCTCCTCTGCCTTTCAGCAGCTCCTGCTCTTGCTCATTTCCTTATTTCCTTACAATAGTATCAAAGGATGGATTTGAATTCAGGTGTTCTTGACTCCAGTTTTAGTGCTCTATTCACCATACCACAGAGCTGCCCACTCAGTAATTCACTGAACTCTCATTGTTTCAAAATATGTCTCTAATGTGTAATGATGAGCATAACTTCCATCACTGGAGGAGGTCTAGAAATTTGAGGTTTTATGGAATTATCTGTGTGAGAGTCAAGGAAACAGCAGAGTAGCCTTATGGGTCTTTTGAAGGAGTAAATGTTTACAGAAAAGTTACATTTTCTTAGAAAAACATGACAGAGGCCAAGAATAGGGACTAAAGAGGAAGGGGAATTCCCTAGAAACAGTGCATAGTGGTGGGATTAGGATCAGGAAATCTAGTTCTGCCATCTCTGAGATATATGGCTTTGCACAAGTCATATTCTCATAGGATCATAAATTTCAAACTGGAAGAGATGTTGGAATCTATTTAATTCAACATCATTTTATAGATGAAGAGAACTCAGGTAGTGGTGGTGGTGGTGGTGGTGATGATGATGATGATGATGATGATGATGATGATGATGATGGAGGTGGTGGTGGTGGTGATATGGTAATTGACTTTTCCTAAGGTCATACAGGTGGTAAGCATCTCAGGTTAGATTTAAATCTTTGGACCCTAGAGTTGGTTCTCTTCTCTTGTACCCTTTAACCTCAGTTAAATGTGGTTTTCTCATCAATAACATGGGGAAATGATAACATCTGCATGAAAGTGCTTTATAACCAAATCATCTTGCCTCTCTGGTTCTTGGTTTTCACTTCATAACCTGCCCCCTTTCTATCTTCCCAGTCTTCATATACCTCTCATCCTCTATATCTAATATGTTGCCAAGACCCATTTTACCCAAGATATATGATATCTTGAATTGGATGTCCTGTAGACATCTTAAACTGAATCCATCTGAGATGGAAAATATTTCTTTCCCTAAATTCTCTCTCTTCAAAACTTCTGTTTTGCTGTGGCTATTGTCATCAAATTATATCAATCATGTCTGATGCTGTGTGACCTGTTTTGGGGTTTTCTTGGCAAAGATACTGGAGTGCTTTGCCATTTCCTTCTCTTATTTTATAGATAAGGAAGTTGAGACAAACAGAACAAAGTAACTTTGCCCAGGGTCACACAGCTAAGTATCTGAGGCCATTTTTTGAACTTAAGAAGATGAATCTTCCTGACTCCAGGTCTGGCATTTTTATCTACTTACCAACTGGCTGGTCCATTGCTATAAGGTTTAAGACAATCCTCCCAGTCTCTAAGGCTTAGGCAAAATCTGACTCTTACTCCTCTCACCCTCCATATCCAATTCATTGCCAAGAACCATTTTACCTTTGTAACATTCCTTGTGTATGCACTCTTCTGTCCTCTGACTCTGCCATCACCTTGGTGCAAGCTCTCATCACATTATGCTGTTACAAAAGCCTGCTGATTGATTTGATGGCCACAAATCTCTCTCCACTCCAGTCTATTCTCTACTCAGCTGCCAGGGGGAATTTCTTAAAGCGCAATTTGACTATGTTATTCCCTTAATACCAAAACTTCAGTGATTCTCTATCACCTTTGGGAACAAAGATAAAATATCATTTGGCATTCAAAGTCCTTCATAACCTATCTTTTCAGTCTTCTTGTACCTTATAGTTCATTTCATATTCTGAAATTCAGTGACACTGGCCTCCTGATGGCTTCTCAGACAGATGCTGGCCCTCAGGCATGAAATATTCTTCACCTCATCCTGATTTTTCTGGCTTCCTTCATGTACATGCTAAAATCTCATCTTCTGGAGGAAGCCATTCCTAACTCCTTTTGATTGTAGTGCCTTCTCGTTGTTGATTATTTCCAATTTATTTTGTGTATATCTTATTTATACATAATTGTTTCTGTGTTGTATCCTCCATTAGACTGTGAGCTCTTTGAGAGCCGGAGCTGTCTTTTAACTTTCCGTGTATTCCTAGCACTGAGTACAGTGCCCAGCACTTAGTAGGTACTTAAATGTTTACTGATTGACTAATTAGAAGCATTTATCAAGTACCTACTATGTGTTAGGCACTGTGGTAAGTGCTGGGGATAAAAGGAAAACAGAGAAACAATCTATCCTCAAGAATCATAGCCTCTGGTGTGGGGGAGGAAAAAAACACAACTATAAAGGCATATATAAGATAGATACAAATTAATTTAGGGAGGGATGTTCTTGGATCTAGTTTGCAGATTTTTCAGGCATGATTGAAAATGGCTGATACTCTAGTAACTCTCTCCCTCTGAATCTGCATTTTGTACCAAACTGTAAACACGGACATGTAGGCGTGCACACACACACACACACACACACACACACACACACACACACACACACATCCAAATTCATTAGATACAAAAAAATCCTTTTAATTTTACTCACTAATGGCTAGAAGCTCGAGGTTCATGTTATGAGGGTGAAAAAAAAAGGATTGCTTCCAGGGAGCCTCAGCTGGCCAGCGAAGCAGAGTAAATTATTCCCAGGCGGGGATAAGATTTAGTAGACCCTTTGAATTTAAAAATATGTCTGAAAATTATTATTATTGTTTCACGGCCAAAGCTGTAGGCCCAGGCCCTCCAATTAACCTGAAGAGTGTCCCGCTAATAAATAAGCCTTTTGACTTCCCATTGTGTTATGAAGGAAAAGAAAGACCCAGCTAGGCAGAGGGTTCATGCTGAGACATGCCCACAATTAATTTTTAGGGTTTGCCAGTTTTATGATTTCTTACATGAATTACTAAAGAAGGAGCAAGGATTCTAACTCTATTGAACCATTTTCTATAGAAAGATTCAAAAGCTACAACATTCAATTCGATTCGATTCAATCCAATTCAATTCATTCAATAGGTATTTCGATTCAATATGATTCAACTCAATACATCTTTATTAGGCACCTACTGAGTGCTAGGCCCCTCTGCAATTCCTTGCTGTGAAATCTACAGATTTTCTGTCTCATATGAATCCTGTATCTAAAGCTATAGCTAGGAAGTTCAAATTCATTTGAGGTGGGAGAGAAAGAGAGAGAGAGAGAGAGAGAGAGAGAGAGAGAGAGAGATTAAGATAGCTGTAGAAGAAGCTGACACCTAGTGCCATTACCAGTGATCATGGACATTGCATGGGGTACCCGTCTCCAGATTTGGTACCACAATATGAGCATCTGTCCAGGTCAGATAATGCTTACTGAAACAAAGATTTAAAACTAAAAGGAATCCAATCTCATTCTACTGATGAAGAAATTGAGTCCCGGAATAATTAGAAGACTTACCCTACATAATAAAAGCAAAAAGTGACACTTAGACTAGAGGTTGAGATCAGATTTATCCACTGTGCCCCTCTCCCTTTCATTACAGCAGTGGGAAAAGGCAGATCTTATGTGAGGGAATGAGCAGCAAGTTCTTGGAGCCAGCAAAAAACTAAGAAGTTCAGAAAAGAAGCATGGGGTCAGGATATTTGGGCCAAGCTTTGTTTGCCTCATATTAGCAAAGATTCTATTTATCCTCAATCAGGAAGGGAACAGAAGGATTTGAGGCAGCACAGTGTTCTAGACAGAGCAATAGTGTTGGAGTTAGGGGACTTGGATTCATATTTTAGCTCTGCGGTTTATTAACTGCTTACCCTTAGGCAAGCCACTTTCCCTATCTTTTGATGTAGTTTTTTCAGGCTCAAATAAGATAATACATGTAAAAATGCTTTGTAAAATGTGTTGTAGTTTTATGATTTTGATAGCTCATTTCGAACTGCTACTATATTGATAGTAATAAATACAATAATAATAATGATGGTAATCTTCAATTCAATTTAGAAAACATTTATTAAATTTACTATGTGCTAATTACTAGAAATTAAAAATATATATGTATATATACATGCATATAAGCATATACACATATAAATATGCACATTTTCCACAACAATCATGTAAGGTGAGAGGGACAAGTATTATTATCCCCATTTTATGGATGAGGAAACAGAGGCTTAGAGATATTGTGATTTGTTCCTGTATGTGGTCATACAGCTAATTAAAAGCCAACAGGGATTCACATCACAAACGCCTTTTTTGTGAGAATGGCTATGGGTTAAGGCAGTGCAGTGTAATATTCTGCTGCTATTTATTGTGTGACCATGGACAAGTACTTCATCTCTCTGAGCCTCAATTTTTAATGGACATAATAAGACTTGGGCTCCCTATTTAACTATTTTAAGGACCAAATGAGATGAAGGTTTTAAAAGTGCTTTGTAAAGTGCTATGCAATGAATAGGAATATCCCACTGTTAGACTTCTTTTAGTATTAGGGAATTCTTCTTGCTACTGAATGAAATTCTTTCTCCCAGTAATTTTAACCTAGTATTCACAAGATCACAGGTTTTAAGCTGTGAGGGTCCTGAGATGTCAAGTCCAAATCTGTCATCATCCCCTTGCACGGATGAGGAAATGAGACAAAGAGAGGCCTAAGTGATTGGTCAAGAGTCACACAGTTAGTGGGAGAGGTAAGATCTCAACCAGGTCTTCCTGACTCTTATCCACTCTGCCATATTGTTTTCCTAGTTCTACCTTCTAGAGGAAAGCAGAATGTCTAATACTGCCTCACAAGAATCCTTGAACTACTTGAGAACAGCTGTCATGTGGCCCCTTACCTTTCTCCAGGGCCAATATCCCCAGATTTATCTTCAAATTGAGACCTCCCTTCCATCATGGTCATACCTTCTCTGGTTCCTCTTATCAATGTCCTTCTTAAAATGTAGTATCTGGAAATGAACACAGTATAGTATTCCTGCTATGGTCTGACCAGAGCAGAGGACAATAGAATCCTGATGTCTCCCATTCTGAATAATGATAAATGTAAAGATAAGAAGAGTAGTCATTTCTAGAGTTTTACAAAGACGTGTCTTGTCTCATTTTTCTAAGACTGTGAAATAGGCACTTGTGGGTAAGGGAAGAGGAAGAGAACCTACATTTAGATAGTATTTGCTATGTGCAAGCACTGTTAAATACTTTTTTGGCAAATATTTTTTCTTTTCACCCTTGCAACAACTCTGTCAGGTAGATGCTATTGTTATTCCTATTTTATAGTTGAAGAAACTTAGTTGAAGAAGTTAAATGACAGGTCACACGGCTAATAAATGTCTGAGACCACATTTGAACTCAGATCTTCCTGACTCTATGCTTGGCACATTATCCATTGTGCTACCAGTTGCCTTGGGCTAATATGATATTCATTTTCCCAATGAGAAAATTGAGGCTAACCGGTGGTGGTATGACTGATTCACAGTCCCACAGCTGGTAAGTATTGGGGGTGGGATTCTGCATACAACATTATGTCTCACCATTTATGAGAAATAAGCCTGCTGACTCACCATCATCTGTGGGGATGTGTGAGTTTTATTGCCCTAACATGTAAATTGGCCAGATGTGAGGCTGGGGCTAGGGGGAGTGT
The DNA here is from genome assembly GCF_016433145.1 of Gracilinanus agilis. Classification (NCBI taxonomy): domain Eukaryota; kingdom Metazoa; phylum Chordata; class Mammalia; order Didelphimorphia; family Didelphidae; genus Gracilinanus; species Gracilinanus agilis. The sequence continues at coordinate 103,563,297 of NC_058132.1, forward strand.
TTTTCATCCTGGAATGGCTGGCACTACCATCCCTGCCTGTTCATCGCCTTTGCCTCCACCCCCACAAAAGGCTTTGCACTGGAATCTGTCCTCCTGCTAAATGGCATGTACTGATACCAGCTGGGCTTTGCCAGATAACTTTATTAGACGAAGGGTCAGATACAATAAAATGCTTGGAGGCTTTTAAGAAAACATTAGGAACGTTTACCCTGATGTTATTGACAATCGGGTTAATAAGCTGCCCTGACTGGTGTGATCCTACAGGGTATTGGCCCTCCTAATCTCTCCTGCTTGCCTTCTTCCCATTCACCAAAGGGATGATTCTCAATGTTACATTTTAGGGAAAATATTTTCTAAATGTCTTCTGTCCCCTCATTCAGGGTTTCAGTCACTAGCATCCCCAAAGATTACAGGATTTAAAGCTTGAAGGGGCCTTTAAAGTCATTGAGTTCATTCCCTTTATTTTATAGTATAAATATTGTAGGCTCAGAGAGGAAAGTGACTTGCCATGGCCACCCTAGCAGTAGGGAGAAGACTTGGACTGAAGTTCCAATCTTCTGACTGGTGATCCAGTATGGTCTCTGCTACATTGTGGTATCTCTTGGGACAAAGGATATCACAGAATTGCATGAGAAAAGGCCTCTGATGCTATTTCTTTGTATGTGTATGTAAGGCTGGGGTGAAGGAGGATGTTTTTCATCCTGGAATAGTATATTGGAGAGATATATGGTACATTGGGATGTATACCTAACCAAGGAGGATTAGTATCTTTGGTGCTTCTCAGGGCTTCTTATCCATCTTTGGTGCTCTACTCCCACCCGTGGCTCTAAGAAGCTGTAGCATGTACAGAAACTGCATTCTGGTGAACTATCTCAGCAGATGTGCTAAAAGACATTGAGGTTACTGATGAGTAAACACTTTGATGAGGTAGAGGAAATGTCTACCCCAAGAATGTGAAGACTTTCCCTAGTGGAACAGGCAGATGAGCTCGATTTGTCCCAGTGGCCATGAAAGTACCAGAAACAAATGTTATAGAGTACTTAGAGCTTAGTCAGACATTGAAGAAGACAATGTCATCCACTATATCCTGGGACATCACCAGTCATTGTGACTTTTGTCTTGCCACTGGACTTGGATGACTCTAGAAGAGAGAGTGAGACTGGGGACTTTGGGCAACATTGCCTCACTTAAAACCAATCCATGTGGGGCAGCTGGGCGGCTTAGTGGATTGAGAGCCAGGTCTAGAGATGGGAGGTCCTAGATTCAAATCTGACCTCAGACACTTCCCAGCTGTGTGACCCTGGGCAAGTCACTTGACCCCCCCCCCATTGCCTACTCTTACCACCCTTCTGCCTTGAAGCCAATATGTAGTATTGATTCCAAGATGGAAGTTTGTTTTAAAAACAAAAAAACAAAAAAATCAAACCAAAAAAAAAATCCATGCTCTAGTCAGGGCATCACTCCATGATGTCTTTGGTACTTGTTGAAAACAACAACTTTGGAGAGAGTACTTAACTCTCTTAGCTTCAATCCAAAAGCATGGATTCAAATTTTGCCCCAAGCACTTTGGCAAATTGAATGGTTTCTTGTGTAAAATGAGGAATAGAATTATTGATTTAATAATGAGAAGTGGGGTGATTTATAGTGAGGATTTTGTAGTGGGCTCAAGTTTTAGCTCTGCCAATACAATACTAGATATGTAGCCGTAGTTAAGTAACTTCATCTATTTGCATCTTTTTCTTCCTCTGTAAAATGAAAGTATTGGCTTTGATGAGCTTCTAAGTTCCCTTACACTAACAATCTGACTTTTAACTTCCTGACTTTCACATTTTATATTGAAAGTCCACGTCCAGCTCTACCATTCTAGGATAGAGGGGAAAAGTCCAATGCCTGTTTCACCTTGCTATTTTCCTTTTGGAACTATAGAAGGGCTATCTTTTACCTTCACTTTATGGGATTTTTCTCCTATAGGCTCACTCCATCTCATTTTTTTCAGATTGGTTAAATAGTAAAGAGAACACTCTGGAGTCAGGGTCCAAATCTGGCCTCAGACACTTCCTAGCTATGTGATTCTGGGCAAGGCACTCAACCCTAATCACCTAGCCCTTTCCACTCTTCTACCTTAGAATTGAAATTAAGACAGAAGATAAGGGTGTTTATTTTTTTAAAGCATACCTAACATGCATTCTATTTGAAAAGGCAGGTGTTACTTCAATTCTCTTCAATTCTTACCAGCTTTTAATGAGCTCCCATTGTACCTGTTCAATCATCCATCCATCCATCCATTCATTCACTTAACAAATAGTTATTAAGTAGTTACTATGTATAAGAAATCAGGCTAGTAATAAGAGATGCAAAAAGAATGAAATACTTAATTTCCTACCATCAAGAAATTTATATTTTAAGTAAGAGGATGTGACGCTGATAAAGATAGATTAAGGTAAAATATATACCAAGTATATATTCTTACTCATTTATTGATTTATTTAGCAGGCATGAATTATTTTTAAATATAATTTTAACTTTTCCAGATTATATATCTAAATGATTTTCAATAATCATTTTCTAATATTTAACACCCATGTTCTTTTTTTTTTAACCCTTACCTTCCATCTTGGAGTCAATACTGTGTATTGGCTCCTAGGTGGAAGAGTGGTAAGGGTAGGCAATGGGGGTCAAGTGACTTGTCCAGGGTCACACAGCTGGGAAGTATCTGAGACCAGATTTGAACCTAGGACCTCCCATCTCTAAGCCTGGCTTTCAATCCACTGAGCTACACAGCTGCCCCTAAATAGAAATCACCTCTCTTATCACCTTAGGATATTCATTGATCTCTAAGTTATGATATAACTGAGATAATGGATTTAGTGGAAGAAAATCTGGATTCAAATCTTACCTCTGCTCCTCACAAGCTTTATGTAATATATATTTTCAAGTTTATCATGTTGGGAAAAGACACATATCACTTGCTCTAGAGAAAAATTCATGGAGGAAATAAACTAAAGAATGGCATGCTTCAATCTGCAGTGGAGCTCAGTCAGGTCCTTTCCTGGTGGTGGAAAGACTTTTTCATCAGGAGTTCCCCAGACATATATTAATAAACAACTACTCAGTGTATTTAATAAGGTTTTGGTCCTTGGGAAGTTAAAAAATAGTAAATATAAAAGGTCCCTGAGCCTTGGTTACCTTCTATCAGATTATGTATATTTATTAAGTAAATTTTGCCTTCACCTTTAGACTGCAAGGTCCTTCTAGGGGATGACTGTTTGACTTTTGTTTGTATCACAGCTACTACTGGAATATGTGGCATGTAGTAGGCAGGTGAATCATATGCATGCTTATCGATTAGTTGAGCTTAAAATACAAGAAAAGTTATGACTGTGACATAAAGTTAATGCCTTTAGATCATGGGAAAGACAAGGGAAGGCTTCATGAAGAAAGATTATTAAGCAGGGCTTTAGAACACAGATAAGGTGCCAATGGACAGAGAGAGTAGCCAGAAGTTTCCCTGAATTGCTGTTTTGACACTTATCTCTGCTTATAGCTTCTCATGAAAATAAAAGGAAGGAAGATGGGAACTGGAACATCAGACCTAATTCTGACCAATGAAGAATGGTTGCTTGGTGAAAGGGAAATGGCAGGAACTTTGAGAAAAAAGTCATCATGCTATCTTAGAATAGGGAAAGATGGGGGCAGCTGGGTAGCTCAGTGGATTAAGAGCCAGGCCTAGAGACAGTCTTAGGTTCAAATCTGGCCTCAGACACACTCCCTAGCTGTGTGACCCTGGGCAAGTCACTTAACCCCCATTGCCTAGCCCTTACCACTCTTCTACCACAATATAGTATTGACTCCAAGACGGAACGTTAAGGGTTAAAAAAAAGAATAGGGAAAGATCATGGTTGAGGATACTAAGAATAATTTACTCACATTCCTTCTCACCTCTCTTATCACCTTAGGATATTCATTGATCTCTAAGTTATGATATAACTGAGATAATGGATTTAGTGGAAGAAAATCTGGATTCAAATCTTACCTCTGCTCCTCACAAGCTTTATGTAAGGTACTTCCTTTCAATTGGACTACCTTTCCATATTTCTGAAATAAGGGGTAAATCTTCAAAAGTCCTTTCTGGTTGGAAGTCCTCTGACCTATGACTTGCCTAAGGTCACACAGCTATAAAAGAGCAAAGTTCAGTTTTGAATCCAGCACTTGAATAATCAAAACTAAGACTCTTTCATTGGCCTACACTGCCTATCTTCACTGGCCACCTCTCATCTCTACATTATTACAATAACCTTCAATTACCCTCCCTGCCTCAAGTCTCTCCTTCATTCCATTCCATTCCACTTAACTGCCAGAATGATTTTCTTAAGTACATATTTGACTATGTCACTTTCACCACCCTCCCTGCTTGTCCCATTTAATAAACTCTAGTAGTCTTCTGTTACCCCTTGGGTAAACCATAAAGACGTTTGTTTGACATTTAAAGATATGCACAACCTGACTTCTCGCTCTCTTTCAAGCATTCTCACACTCTACTCCTCTCCATGCACTCTACAATCCAAACATGTTGGCCTTCTTGCTTACATGACCCTCCATTTCCCATCTCTACGTTTTCATACTGGCTGTCCCCCAAGCCTGGAATGCCTTCCATTCTTCTCACCTCAGCTTCTAAAATATGTGGCTTCCTTCAAGACTCAACTGAAATGCTATCCTCTGCTCAAGTTCTTTCCTGGTCCAACCAACTGTTGGAGCCTTTTGAGATTCCCTTCCATTTACTCTTATATACCTTGTCATTGTTTTTTCTTCATTTTCCATTTTTCCTTTTTTTTAAGCATTACTTTCTATCTTAGAATCAATATCATGTCTTTGTTCCAAGGCAGAAGAGTGGTTAAGGCTAGGCAATGGGGATTGGGTGACTTGCCCAGGATCATACAGATAGGAAATGTCTGAGGCAAGATTTGAACCCAGGACCTCCTGTCCCTAAGTCTCTGCTGAACCATCTACCTGCCCCCTTGCCCTTCATTTTTGTTCTTTCTTTTTTTTACAATTTAATTTTATTGATTAATTAAGAAGATATTTCCATGCCCTTCATTTTTGAGGAGGACTTAGTGGCATCACAGTCATTCCTTAGAACCTGTTTCTGCCACCTTCATGGTCATTGAAAGAAATTGTTCTCATCTATCCATTCTAGCAGGACAACTCTTCAAATGCTTGTCAAACATATGAACTCACTGATGGGTTTATGGTCCATTGGTTGCACTCAACCTGCTGAGATGATTTACTGGCGTGAAGCCACTGTGTATGCTACAGCTTCCTGGAGGCACAGGTGAAAGTTAAATGCCAGATGGACTCCAAAGGTGGATGAACCTCCCCATAAAGGGCTTGGGAAGCCCTCTAGTAAGAGGTGCTAGTACTCCTCGAAAACACACATACCCTTTTGTAATTATGTCTATAGTTTTTCATAGACAGGTCTCCTCCATTAGAGCAAGCTCCTTGAAGGCAGGACTATTTTTGCTTTTCTTTGTACCACCAGGACTTAGCAAAATATTTACTACATCATAAAGTAACAGTAATTACTCAATATATTTTTATTGATTAGTTTGCTAATTGAGTGACTGACAGGCAAAGTTTCAGCCTTCTGACCTTAGAGTTTCAACAGGTGTTGAATTCAGTCTTCTCCCTCTATGTGTCTCAGCTATTAGAGACCTCTTCTGAGATGGCATATCAAGGAGATTGTTGATGCTTCCCCTCCTCCCCAGTTTGTTAAACTCTCAGTAGGAGACTTTAGGAGTTGAAAACCATTTTTCAAAATCTGTTTTGGCATTTAATTATACACATACTCCTCTTTAGTTATAACTTCCCTTGTCATGTCTATAACAAACATGGGCTTTGATCTGCCAAAACAGATTTCCTTCCTAGGGCTTACACAACTTTATCATATGACAATTAGTAGTCAGGAAAACGTAGCCTGGACACACAAGCAACTTAATTATCTCTCATTGTTTTCATATCTTTAGAATTAACAAATGCCACTCTAATTTCTATGGGCTAAAGCACAAATGAAAAAACATGATGGCACAGTAGATAGAGGGCTGGTCTTGGAATTGGGAAGACCTGGGATTAAAGCTTTATCTTGAACACATTTAGGACCATGGATAATTCCCTTAACTACTCAGTTATCCCAGAAAAACTCCCTAAGATTATTTGTAATAGATATATGGCTTGTATTCATGTAGAGAATTTGCAAACTGGGATTTCTTCATCCTTACACATCTACATTACACATCATATTGGGGACTCAGATCAGTAACAGAGACCTTAATAAGTCTAAGTGATTAGGCCTTTGACCTAGGGAGTGAAATATAGAAGATACTGGTTGTCTTTGCAGCCCTGTAGCATCATCGAAGCAGGGTAGTTTAAGAAAATTGAGTGTGAGTTGGAAGCAACCAGATGGTTGGCTGGTGACTCAGTCACTGCCTCACTGTTATTGGATGGAATCCTGTCCTCATGTGTGTGACTGAAGTTGACTTTATGCCATTTACTTCATGCCATACTAGAGGTAAAAAAATAAAAATAAAAATAAAAAAACCTCTTAAGCATGGCTCCAATCTGTGCCCCCTCTTTCTGTCCTTTTTTGTTTAACCCTTACCTTCCATCTTGGAATCAATACTTTGCATTGGTTCCAAGGCAGAAGAGTAGTAAGAGCTAGACAATTAGGCTTAAGTGATTTGCCCAGGGTCACACAGCCAGGAAGTATCTGAAGCCACAGCTGAACCCAGGACCTCCCATCCTTTAGGCACAGCTCTTAATCCACGAAGTCACCTTGCTGCCCCTTTCTGACCATATTCAATCAACAATGAATTTGACTTGATGTGAGAGAAAGAGCAAGCTAAAGGGAAAGATGATCATGGCAGCTAGGTTTAGTTCTTAGATTCTATCTAGTCCATCCCTTTCCCTCATTTTGAAGATGAGAAAACTGGGGGCAGCTGGGTAGCTCAATGGATTGGGAGCCAGGCCTAGAGATGGGAGGTCCTAGGTTCAAATCTGGCCTCAGACACTTCCCAGCTGTGTGACCCTGGGCAAGTCACTTGGCCCCCATTGCCCACACTTACCACTCTTCCACCAAGGAGCCAATACACAGAAGTTAAGGGTTTAAAAAATAAAATAAAATGAAGATGATGAAACTAAGTTCTAGACAGGTTAATAGCAAGTGGTGGGTTAGGGATTTTCTAATATAAATATCTAATGTTCTTTCCACAGTGTCACACTAATAAGAAATAGGGAAGAAATTAATGCCATGGATTCCAGTGGCTCCCTGTTACCTTCAGGATCCATTATAAGGTCCTTAGTTTGGTTTTCTAAAGCTCTTCATAACCTGATCTCTTCCTACCTTTCCAGTTTTCTTATGTTTGACTCACTTCCAAATGCTCTCAAGCTTATCTACTTCCTGTCACTGTTGTCCAATCATTTCAGTCATGCTTCATCCTTCGTGACACCATTTGAGGTTTTCTTGGCAAAGATAATGCAATAGTTTACCATTTCCTTCTCTAGCTCATTTTATAGATGAGGAAATGAGGTAAACAGGTTTAAGAGACTTGCCCAAAGACATAAAGCTAGTAAGAGTCTGAGGCCAGATTTGAATTCAGGAAGATGAATTTTTCTGACTTTAGACCCAGCAGCCTACACACTGTGCCACCCAATTGTTCACTTTCTCTTCCTCTTATTCTGCATCAGTAAGGAGCTAGTTCTTGTTAGGAGGAGAATTTAAGCATTGGAAATTAGAAAAGACTACAAATTAGGGGTTTATTTAATGTTTTCTTGATTTTTTTTAGATTACAAAAAGTGATGGAGAAATTATTTATGCAAATTAAATATGGTGTTTTGAGAGAGCTGCTTCTTAAGTATTTATCCACACTATTGTCATGCTTGGAATACTCTGCTCCCTCATCTCTGTCTTAGTTTACTCTTACTTAGAAACTCATCCCTGGTTTCTTACAACTTTTAACTTAAATCTCATCTTCTTCAAGAGGCCTTTCCCAGGTTCCTCAGCTGCCATTGCCTTCCCAACTGAAAGTACCGCCTATATACTGTGCATATATCTTCAAGTTTGTTCCTAATCACAGTAGATTATGAGCTCTTTGAGGTGAATTAACTGTCTTTTTGTCTTTGTATTCTCGGCATTCAGCACAGTGCCTGACACATAGTCAGCACTTAGGAAATGCTTCTTTAAAATTTTGATTTTAATTTCATTTGAAATGGGAAGTACTGAGATCAAGGGCACAAGTAAAGAAATCAACTTCTGGAAGAAGTGTCACTGCTTCCTTGCGACCAGGATTATAGAAGCCCAAGTAAAAAAGCTGAGATGTTTAAGTTCTGAATAAGGTAGATCAGAGGCTTTACCATAAATGGACTATATTTTCTTGGGTAAATAAGAGGTGTGCTATGAGAGAAAGGATGAGGCTTCAAGTAAAGGGAGGTTTGTAATACCTCTTACTGGCAGGGGATAGTGAATCAATCAGAGAGTCATAAAAGGATTGCTTTGGAACTGCAAAGGCTCAATTAAGATTAGATAGCATGAGGGCAGCTGGGTGGCTCAGGGAATTGAGAGTCAGACCCAGAGTGGGAGGTCCTGGGTTCAAATTTGGCCCCTGAGCAAGTCACCTAACCCCTAATGCCCAACCCTTACCACTCTTCTGCCTAAGCTCTGTGAGATCCCAGTGGAGGAGGAAGATCCTTCTATGACTTTATCTCTAATCCTTTCAACATTCCAGTGGTCCTTCTCTAGAAACTCTCAAGAAAATCAAGGTTCCTTCTAAAATATGTACCCTGTTGTTCTTTTACCATCTAGCCAAGAGAAGCAGGATATAAGAAGGTCTGGCTGGTAGGGAGCAGCAATAGATGTCTCTTAGAAATTAACCTGAATCATCTGTTAGATCCTATCTAGGTCTATTTACTGGAGGATTAATGATCTAACCAAACCAGGTGGGGCACCCAGAAATGTGGGGGCAGAATAAGAAAGAGCCAGAGAACTGTGGGGGTGGGGATGGAAAAATTGAGTGTCCAGAAAAGAAAAGAAACAGTAGGAAAGTCTCTGTGGGCTTTACTCTTCTTCAGTGGTCTCAGATCCCAGGGTGGGCCTGTATCCCAGAGACCACTACCATTATAGCTGTATAACTTGTAAATACTTTGTTATTAGTCATATTGCTATTGCCAATAATACCCCCAAGGAAATAAGAGAAGAGCTAATTATCAGTTGTGACATAAATTTCATTTTTTCTGGATGATAATTTTTTTTCCTTAACTTTCTAAATGTGTTAACTTCTTTTTAACAAATATGGCATACTACTAAAAGAGATTACAGAGAGAGAGAAGGAGCTGTGGATCAGCAGAAGCCACTGGAGGAATCAATAGTCAAGACCTAGACTGATTTCTACCAATTGTAAGAGAGCACCAGAGGGTGTCAAGATAACAGGCACTTAAACTTCAATAATGAGGGAGGGTCTAACTGGTGCCAAGTTCCCTTCCAAATCCATGATTTTAGAATTCTTTAAATTGTCTTTACAGTGTCCTAGGCAGGTAGGCTATCTTACTTGATCTTCTCTAGATGTGGAGATCACTACTTTATCAGATGGTCCAGTCCAGTACTAGGCAACTCTAAACTGTTACAGTGGTTCCCAAACTTTTTTGGCCTACCGCCCCCTTTCCAGAAAAATATTACTTAGGGCCCCTGGAAATTAATTTTTTTAAATTTTAATAGCAATTAATAGGAAAGATAAATGCACCTGTGGCCATCACCACTCTCTTGGATTGCTGCAGCACCCACCAGGGCGTGGTGGCACCTACTTTGGGAATTACTGTTAGAAGAAAGCGATTTCTCATGTTAAGCTGAAAGCTTCTTCCCTATAAGTTCCATTTATTGGTTTTAGTTGAATACTCTAGGATCAAGTGGGAGAAACAAATCTAGTCCCCTTACAACATGTGAATCTCTGACTTTGAAAATAGCGATTAAGGTTTCTCCCTAAATCTTGGTAATGAGAGAGCCTTTCAAATACTCATCCTTAGCAGGACATCTTAAGGAGTTAAAGTAATGCTTCCAGGAAAACCAAAATTTCTACTCAGAAGAGAGCTTAAAAAATAACTCTTTTTTTTCATTTCATTTCTATTTATTTATTTGATTTGATTTATTTCATTTTCCATAGAAGGTAGCTGAGGACAAGAGACATTACTGCTCTTTTTGAGGTCCCACAGTTAGTAAGCAATAGAATTAAATTAAAAATAGTTTCTCCAGTGGGAAGATGCCACAGGTGAAACATAGTTGAGATTCTCATTCATCCTTAGAAATGTTGCTGATGCTGATTGCTCTCTTTATTAGAGGGTAAATTCCCAATCAATGACAGTATTTTTTCCCATGCTCTGTGCATGAGTGGGTGGAGTCTTCCTTTGGTTTGTTTCTGTGGTTGTTAGGTATCTAATCTGTGTATTGTTGTGTGACACTCCCTCTTTGCTTCAAAGTCTATCAAAAAAGAGCCAGTTCTATCTTTAACATTGCACTGTAGGCCAGGAGAACTGGAATAAGAAATTCTTGGCTCTGTCACTACTTGCCCAAGTGACTTTGAACAAGTCATTCTCTTTCTCTGGGTGCCACTTTTTCTTCTTTATAAAATGAAAGGGATGGCTTCCAGTGTAATTCAGAGCCTCTCCAACTATACAATTCTAGGTGCCTCAATGCTGTGCTGACTAGCAAGGCCAAAGTCATTAATCAGTCATGTTCTCTAGTTTTAAAGCCTTTGCCAAAAGTGCTGTTCTGCTTAGACACTTCATCTTCTTAGAACAGCTGCTGAAGAGAGGGTCTTGGGCTCTTTTTCTGCTCGTGTCCTTTGTGAATCCCGCCCCAAGCTAGTCCCAAATCATTGCACCAATATTAGCTCCCATTAATCCTCTCCATAAAACCCACTCACCACTCATCCAACCAGAAAACAGAGGGGACTCTCAAATCACTCAGTGGAGAATGAGATATCATTACACTTCAGACGAAACATCAATTCTGGAGTCATAGGAACTGGGTTCAAATCCTGAGTTTGACAGTTAATACCTGTTTGACCTTGAATAAATCATGTAATCTCCATCATCTGCAAAATGGAGGTTGGACTAGATAGTTTCTACAATCTTTCCAGCACAATATCTATGATGAGAGTAATGGCCTTCTCTACAAGTGTTCTCAAAGCAAGCCAGTTTGCCCTCTCTACTTAACAACAGGTTGTTGTGAATTATAGTTATCTGGGCACACTTTCCCTATCAGGCTATAAGCTCATTGAAGAGCCATATTTTACCATAATCTTCCATGCCTCTCTCTCCACTCTCACCCCTAACCACTTCCTTGCACAAGAGTGACTTCAGGCATATTTGTCAAACTTGCATGTAAATGAATATTTATTAGGGGGATATTTAAGCCCAGAAAAGGGAAATTCCTAGCCCAAAGCAGTTTCTCCACCAGATAGATAAGTGTGCAAGCATTATTCTCCCTGTTGACAGATGGTGGGATATCAAATGTATTACATACTTTACCTTGGGATATTTTCACAACCTTTGGACATAGAGGCTATGGGTCTTACACCCATTTTACAAATGAGAAAACTGATTTTCAGGGCAAGTCACTTCCCTCTCTGAGGCTCAATTTCAACCTCAATAAAATGAGGGAGTTAGACAACATCAATAACTGACATATGGTATTTTAAAGTATACAAAATGTTCAAGCATGCATACATCTAAGCATGCATGCATATATATATATATGATATGTATCTTTATACATTCACATACATATATCAAGCCTTAATGAAGTTTTAAGCTTTAATAGCTTAAACTGCTCTAAAACTTTTGTAACACCATATATATATGTATATATGTAAATACATATATATGTACATATATATGTGAGTGTATGTGTGTGTGTGTATACTCACAGACATAGAAGTAGATATAAACAATGACATAGATTTAGATATAGGCATAGACATAGAACTAGACATTGATATCGATATAGTAGGCAATCTTATCTTAAAGAAGACAATCAGCCCTAAAGTACCTTTACAATCACTGTAGCCTCTGGTTATTGCATCTTTTCCAAGCTTCAGGGAACTTAATGTAGCCTTGCTTTTGTGTTCCCTGCCCCCTACTTTTTTCCTAGCATCTTTTTAAGTAATCCTTTCCTTTAATTCAGGGAAAGTCTTGATACTATGGTTCTGTGTGGCTTCCCAGATTATAATCTGGCTACCTCAATTAAAGAGCCTTTATTATAACTACTTTGGTAGTTCTGTATTTTTTCCAGGCATACATAGTATATATACATGCAATATACATTTATACCCATTATACATGTATTATATACATGCATACATATTAGTATATACAACAATATATACATAAAATATTATCTTTCTATGTATCTAGTCTCAGTTGACACCTACAACAAATAACTAACTCTCTAAAATAACTGCTACAGTTATTATTATTCCCACATATAAATGAGGTACAGTAACTTCTTCAGTGTTACACAGCTAGTGCACATTTAGGCAAGGATTGGAACCCAAATCCTCTAATTCTAGTCATTGCTTTTTCCTATAATGCCAGGCTGATTCTCTTGCTTCTTTAGATAATCTCTCTAAATTCTTAACCTATTTTATTATATGCATTTGAAAGTCTTTTTTCTGAGAAGGGGTATGATAGCTTCATGAGGCTGCCGATGGAGTCCATGATCCCAAAATGGTTGACTTTGAAGGTCTTGTCGAGTAGGCTAACTACTAAGCTAGATCATAGCTGATGACAGATCTATAGATGGGGTCATCTAGAAAGACAGCCTCCCCCTATACTTCATTTTACAAATATTGGAGATTAGAAAGGTTCAATGACATGCAGACATAGTAAGCATGAGAGGTAGGATTTGAAACCATGTCCTTTAATTTTACTATGAATGCTCTTTACACTTTACTACATTGCCTCCCAAAATAACCTTGAAGGATCAAGTGCCATTCTGAAATTCTCTAAGACCAGTAATAGCCAATGTCACTTGAAACAAGACTGGAACTCTTCTATTTCTATTTATTCCTATACTGCTTTGACATATTTGCTGTTCTAGGAAGGTGCTTTTCCAGAAAGATTTCTTTTTCCTTGCAGTAAGAGATTTTCCCCCCACAAGCCATAAAAAGCTGTTGCCCTCCACAGGATTTAGCTAATTCAGCTCAGTGTTTTGTCTTAATGGTTCACCAAGTGGTGATTTCTTACAGTAATGACAGTAAATGCATTTGAAATGTAGATATCGACCCAGGCAACAACCCACACTCTCCTCATCAAATTTTCATGTTAAAATTAAAATCCTTATTTTTGATTGGAGGAGTCAAAGTAGAATGATTGATTCTAATTTACCACCCAGGTATTTTTTTTAACTAGGACAATAGCCCCCTAACGATTCAGTGTCCAAACCCAATCTCTCCAAAGAAGCACTAGAAATATAAATGCATTCTATATTTTCAACTTGGCTAGGGACAATTGCAGAATTGCAGAACTGGAATCTAGACCAGGCATGTTAACCGTAACCATGGAAGTCACTGACCTCTTTGTTATTCTCCTGAAACTCATGGATCTCTTCTCAGTGTAATGTTTTTTTTTAATTTAAACATTTATTAATAATCATTTTTAACATGGTTACATGATTCATGCTCCTACTTTCCCCTTCACCCCCCGCACTCCCCCCGCCCATGGCCGCTGCACATTTCCTCTAGTTTTGTCATGTGTCCTTGTGATCAAGACCAATTTCCAAATTGTTGGTGGTTGCATTGGTGTGGTAGTTTCGAGACCACATCCCCAATCATGTCCACCCCGACGCATGCGTTCAAGCAGTTGCTTTTCTTATATGTTTCCTCTCCTGCAGTTCTTCCTCTGAATGTAGGTAGTGTTCTTTACCATAAATCTCTCAGAGCTGTCCTGGATCATTGCATTGTTGCTGGTACAGAAGTCCATTACATTCGATTTTACCACAGTATATCAGTCTCTGTGTACAATGTTCTTCTGGCTCTGCTCCTTTTCACTCTGCATCAGTTCCTGGAGGTCTCTCCAGTTCTCCTGGAACTCCTCCAGTTTATTATTCCTTTTAGCAAAATAGTATTCCATCACCCACATATACCACA
>NC_058132.1:103577870-103606511 GCF_016433145.1 Gracilinanus agilis
AATGAAATTATTGATTGTTTCTATGATTCCTTCTTTGACAAATTGGTTTTGGAGAATCATATTATTTAATTTCCAATTAGTTTTTGATTTTCCTGTCCAGGTGCCCTTTACTAATTATTATTTTTATTGCATTATGATCTGAGAAGGTTACATTTATTATTTCTGCTCTTTTGCATTTGTTTGCAATGATTCTATGCCCTATAACATGGTCAATCTTTGTGAATGTGCCATGTGCAGCTGAAAAGAAGGTGTATTCCTTTTTGTCCCTATTTATTTTTCTCCACATATCAATTAAATCTAATTTTTCTAGGACTTCATTCACCTCTCTTACCTCTTTCTTATTTATTTTTCGGTTTGATTTATCTAGATGTGACAGAGGAATATTTAGATCTCTTCAGCTAGGCAATCTATGGTCTCCCACCTTTCCACACAAAAACCCTTTAAACGATGTGTAAATGGAAGAAGATGGGACACCTGCCCTCCCCAAAAGGGGCAAAACAGCAGCCAAAGGCAGACTTCTTGCTCTTCCAGGGTGGGTCTACAGTGCTTCAGATTGATTGTGGATAAATGAAATAGTAGAAAGCAAAGTTGAAGATAATGAGGACTTACTGTAGGCCCTCTATACACTTTAAAGTGCACTATCAATTTTAGGTATTAGTTTTATAACAGGACTTTTCACTGTAATCCTTAATGTTGATTTTGGCTTGACTCTATGGATTCCCAGGTTGTGTTCTTTTCACTAGATCAGGTTGCCTCTCATAACTTTTCTTCTTGTTTCAAAACTAAACAAAACAACTTACCCAGAGCCCTGGAGACTCTTCCACTGACCCACTTAGCTATTGTTTTTGAGATAAACAGGTTCTATGTGTTGAGCATGCCTTTTCTTTCTCCAGGCTCATCCTTGTAGGTACAGAACCTCATGCACTTAGGATGAGACTGCCTGGAAAACTCACATCAGATTGCCATGCTGACTTAACTTCCATTTCTTGTTTCTCTTATAATGCATGACTCAGCCCCCTACTCTCCACCCCATCTCATTTTGCTTATCCTTATCCTGTTCTCATAAAGATTAGGTCCAGTCTTGGAAGCTACTCTATGACAGAAATATTTCTTTCATTTGGATTTCCTTCACCCAGAAGCTTACTTTGGAAAAATCACCATAGCTTAGGTCTAGGTTTCCATAGACATGGCAGTAAATGGGTCCCCCTTCTGATCCTGACCAAACAATCTAACCAACAATGCAAGCAATCTAATCAACTTGCTTAAGCCTTTTTATGTAGTTATATGAATACTAGCAATAACAAATTCAAATTTATATAACACATAGTAATAGTTTACATCTCCTTAGCACTTCCCAGTCTACAAACCACTTTCCTTATGACACTTGAGAGTTTTAGAATTATTATCCTCATTGCTGCTAGTACAATAGTCCATTACATTAGATTTTACCACAGTGTATTAGTCTCTGTGTACAACGTTCTTCTGGTTCTGCTCCTTTCACTCTGCATCAATTCCTGGAGGTCTTTCCAGTTCACATGGAATTCCTCTAGTTCATTATACCTTTGAGCACAATAGTATTCTATCACCAACAACAATTTGTTCAGCCATTCCCCAAGTGAAGGGCATATCCTCGTTTTCCAGTTTTTTGCTACTACAAAGAGTATGGCTATAAATATTTTTGTATGAGTCTTTTTCCTTATGATCTTTTTGGGGTACAAACCCAGCAATGGTATGGCTGGATCAAAGGGCAGGCAATCTTTTAGCACTCTTTGTGTATAGTTCCAAATTGCCATCCAGAATGGTTGGATCAATTCACAACTCCACCAGTAGTGCATTAATGTCCCAATTTTGCCACATCCCCTCCAGCATTCATTACTCTCCCCCGCTGTCATTTTAGCCAATTTGCTAGGTGTGAGGTGATACCTCAGAATTGCAATTCAATGACCCAGGACAAATTCTGAGGGATTTATGGAAAAGAATGCTACCCACATTCAGATGAAGAACTATAGGAGTGGAAACTCAGAAGAAAAACAACTGCTTGAACACATGAGTTGATGTGGACATGATTTGGGAAATAAACTTTAAATGACCACCCTAGTACAACTATCAATAATATGGAAATAGGTCTTGATCAATGACACATGAAGAAACCAGTGGAAATGTGCATTGGCTACAGGGATAGGGGTGGGTTAGGGAAAGAGTAAGAACATGAATCATGTAACCATGGAAAAATTTTTTTCTAAAAAAATTTTTTAAATTTAAAATTTAAAAAAAGAATTATTATCCTCAGGATGGAATCAAGACTCAAAGAGAGGTGACTTGCCCAAGGTCAAACAAGAGACTTACAGAAGTCAGCCCATAAGACTCATAGCTGGAATTAATTCTATTTACCTGACGTGTCTTTCTGACTGTCATCTGAAGTTGACAGATAGAGGAAAAATGAGTCAAATATAAATGACAAGTGATTCACTCAAAGGCTGGTAAACAGCAAGTTATTGTCATTTCCAAGAAAAGAACTCAACTCTTCAGATGCAAAGGGAGATATGAAGTGGAGGGAGGGGTGGAGAAGGAATAAAAAAAAGTCCATTTTAGGAATAGGAAATGACTTGAGCATGATACAGAGATGGGTCCCGATGAGTCTAGTTGGATCATAGAGCACATGGAGATTAGGTATTAATTAATTAATAGCAAGCTATTAATTAATTAATTAATTAAGAGTAAGCTATTAAACTGCCCGAGACTTTTGTGATGCCTTCTTTTCTATTAATTTTGATCACTAATTAATTAATTTCATCATTAGGCTGGGAAAGCAGGAAGCTCTAAGATTCCATATGCAACTTCTTTTCACAATGAGCCCACTTCTAATTGTAGCCCTCCAATGACAGGAACCTAGACACCACTCAATTGTTGGACAGCTCCAACCATTAAGATGGTCCTTCCCTATATCTAATCAAAATCTTTTACTTTGTAACCTTCATGTATAACTATTGGCTCTTCTCTCTAGAGCCAAGCAATGCAAATCTAATCTTTCTTCCACATGACAGCCCTTCAAATACTTGAAGACAACTTTCATTCAACAAATATTCCCTGGGTGCATGCTATGTGGAAGACTTTGTGGTAGTATTATTTGCATTCTCTCATTCCTCCCTTCTGTCTATCTGAATCTTTACTATTCTTCATGCCTTACCGCTTCGAAAAAGCCTTCCTGATTAATCCATCCCATATTGATATCACCTGCCTCTAAACTTACTTTATATTTTGTGTAGTAGGTGCTTGTAAAAACTCATTTGTTAGTTTCCTGCTGATATCAATTCATTTATTTGCTGATTGTTGAGTACCTTGATGGGTTACTGAACTGTGATAAGCCCTTCAAAAGGGTTTCTAGATCAAGAGCATTCTTCCCAGTGCCTCAGTGAGTTTTCTGTCTAGTAATGACAATGTACATCTTTGAGACTTTCAAAGAGTTTTATCCAAAAGAACCCTGTGGAGTAGATAGTGCAAATGTGGGAGGCCAATAAGAGAAACAGAAAATCTGAGTCTCCTCTTTTATGATCCACACATTTTTTTAATTGAAAAACATTATAGCTTCTAGGAAAACTTTAAGTTCTTAGTATACTAGCACTTAATGAGTTAACAGCCTTTTTTCACTCATCAGAGTAAAGCTGCAGCTGTGGGTATATCTCTCTAACTGCTCCAGGCATCCCAAGCTCAGGCAAAATAACTTTTAGATAAAGTGAGGCTCATTTTTAACCTTGAGACTTTTTCTCATCCGATATTATCTTCACAAGAAAATTCTTTATAAAACTATAACTTTATTGTGCTTTGATATGACATAATTTGAGTTTCTGTGCAAATGCGAGGTTTCAGGGGTTCTTTTGTGTGAAATGAGTCTTGTAGTATGTATAATAAACTCCATGCTGCAGGAGAGAAAGCAGAGAAGCAGCTATGAACTAACAGAAAGATCTCCTGTCTCCTTACTTCCTTATCAACTAAGCTGTCTTGATAAGATTATCTGGAGATGATAGATCTAGAGATATGCAAATACTGTTATTTCCATTTTATGGATGAGGAGATAGAAACTTCATGAAGTAATGACATGGCCAAAAAGTATCAATGGTGGGAATCAAATCCCAGGTCTTCAGATAGCATGCTTTTACTTTTTTCATTCAATCATATTACAGTATATAATAGGGAGAGTAAGGGTCTGTTACTGATTTGAGGAAATTATTTTTCCTTTTGGTCCCTCAGTTTCCCCATCCTTAACGTGGTGCAAATAATATTTATTTGGCCTACATCACAGAGCCACTGTAAGGAAAGCACTTTGTCAATGTTAAATAACTATTATGAGTGCCATGGCAAATATCTATCTCAGATCTTATGGGACGATCTTGATTTCAAATATATCCCATTTCCCATGAAACACTGAAGTGACCTGGATGTTAGAAAATTTTGGCAAAATGACTTAACTGAGCAAATCAAGGTAGCAATGTGGTATGATAAAAATAGACATGTCACAAAAGACGGAAAGCCAGAAAAGATGGAAAAGCAAAGGATGAAAAAACCACAATTACTAGCAAAAATGCAGAGATAATAAAAGAGATGGAGTGTGGGATATGGTGAGGTCATGCGTCAGGAGATTTTTGTTTGAGCTTTCTTAGTTCTGGTACTGTCAAGCTGTGTGATGAGGACAGTTTGTACAGGGAATGGATTTGCTATCTCCCCAGGATGGATTATGACTAGATGATTTCTAAGAGTATTTCTAGCTCTGACATTCTATGTTTTAAGATTCTTCCATGTTCTGACATTCTGTGTATTAAGGTTTCTTTTAGCTGTGACATTCTATGTTAAAAAAAAATTCCTTCTTGATCTAAGGGTATGCACAGTTTTAGAACCTTTTGGGCATAGTTCCAAATTGCTCTCCAGAATGGTTTGATCAGATCACAACTTCTAAAGTAGTCATTCTATGTTCTAAGAATCCTAGCTTCAATATTTTGTGGTCCAGAACTTTCCTGTTTTAAGTTTCTATGTTCTAAGGTTAGGATCATAGATCTAAATTTTGAAGGTGACATTAAGATCTTATTTTGAGAAGGGAGTTGCCTCAATTTCCCCAAGTTTTAAATAATGAAAACAATACTTATTTGACTCTATGTCAAAGGGCTGTTGTGATGAAAACACTTCAAAAACCTTCACATGAACTTTTATGAGTACCCTGGAAAGAGGTTAAATGGTTCTCTCAGGATGAGTGTCAGAAAATTGATTTTGAGCCTAAATACTCTGATTTGAATCAATGTGTTCTTTTTTCTAAATTATAATTTCCTCTACAGTATGGCATTTTCATAATTTAAGGTCCCTGCTAGTCCTGGTACTCTATGATCTGAGGTCTCTTACTGCCTTACAGTTATCTGCAAGATCTCTTCCAACTCTGACATCCTATGATACAAGGTCACTTTCTGCTTTCACATTTTTATACCCTTACCTTCTGGCCTAGTACCAGTTCTAAGACTGAAGAACAGCAACGGTTAGGCCATTAGGGCTAAGCGACTTGCCCAGAGTCACATGGCTAGGAAGTGTCTGAGGCCAGATTTGAACACAGGTACTTTCCACTTAAGCCCTTGCACTCTATCTACTGTACTACCTAGCTGCCCTTCTTATTTTATCATTTTCTATTCCAAAGCTCCTTCTTTAGTCCAAAGGATTTAAATTGAGAGTAAGCTATATAAAATGCAGACATCTGGGGTAGAGTGCCCAGGTGTTAGTGATTATTGTAAAGACCAAGAACAACAGTTTTTCTGATGGAAGTGAAAACCTGGCACAAATGTGACATCAAGGAGGAGCTCATTGACCATGTGTCTGATTTTTATGTCAGGAAATAGAGTCATCATTTTTATGGGGTAGGGAATATCCCTCAACAATTAAAAGAATTCAGTAAGCCTTGCTAAGTGTCTTTTAGATGAAGTAAAAACTTCTGAGTTTTTATAAGTTATATGATTAGAAGCAAATTGTACTTTTTTTGAGTGCCTTAGTTTCTTCCTTTGTAAATTGAGGGAGTAAGAGAATACTGATAATAGGATTTTCATTACCTCCCTCCCATCTAGAAAGGCAAGCATGGTGTAGTGAAGAGGGTAGTACCCTTGGAGTTAGGAAGATCTGGTTTCAAGTCCTACCCCAGATGTTTACTAGCTGTGTGTCTATAGGTAAATCATAACTTCTCTGTGTCTCATTTTACTCCTCTGTAAAGTTAGGGAATTGAACTGACTGGTGTCCAAAGTCCCTTTTAGCTCTAAATCTATGATCCTGTATTCTCTGTTCCTCATCTACAACACTCCATTTACTATCTTGATGTCTTTACCCTGGCTATCCCATAGGTCTGGATGTTCTCCTTCTTACCTCTGCCTCTTTGATATCCTCTCTCCTTTTAAGATGAGGCTTAGGAAACACTTTCCACATGGAGCCAATTGATTGTGGTTCTCTTGTTGTTCTCATGTCTGTTGTGTCCATTTCTTCCTGCCTCTAGGTAAAGGAGATTTGAGATGGTTCTGTCCTTGGGATATTTGAAAGACTAGGAGAGTAGACCACAATTAATTAGGTCCAAGGATAGAATTCAGACCTAGTTTTGTGGCCAGCCCTGTGTTGAGGCTCCTAGGCGTGATTCTGCAGACCTAGCCCAAGGGAGGCAGAAATACAGACCTATTCACCTTTTGACTATGAATTACCATTTGGAAATGAACTTGGAAGGCTAGTTATGATGTAGAAACTGAATTAGTCTGACCCCATTCTCAGAGATGAAATTGGAAAAGGAAGATTATGCCCACTCAGACATCAGGAGAGCAAGGGTAGATATGCTCATTTACCTCTTTTTCCTTCTATATCTTTGAAGTAAATAGCTCTTTGTAAAAGCTAATTGATGTTAATTGATTCAACAGAACTGTGGCATTAATCACTGGCAGTTAAAAGTGGGGAGAACACACTTAAGCTGATGGCATTAAGGAAAGATAGTCCTAATTCCTCAGGGACACTCAGAGAGCCTCAAGGGGGTAATGTAAATGGCCTCTCTCACTCCAAAGAATGAGGTAAGAGTTATCCCTACACAATCCTTAAAGTGCTAAATGTGAGTTATTACTATTATTGCTACCCAAGACAATGTTTAATGAACATCTCTCAGTCTTTCCTTATCGCTGGATTCATCCAGTAGACCTGTAAATGGATCCACTTCTGCTGAGCTCTAGCTCCTGATAAAGTGACTAGTGAGAGAGAAGATGTGAGGCCTGAAGTACCTCAGATACAGTCAGCTCTCTCTTCTGTACCGGAGAAGCATTTGTGCAAGCTGGCACGTTTTTTCCATGGCTCTCACCCTCCAAGGACCATTTTCCTAATCCTCAGATTGCCCATTTTTCCTACTCTTACTCCCAGCATCAACATGACATGTTTTCAGAAGTCAAAAAGCCCCCTCTGGACCATAGCCAGTTTATCTGGTAACCGTTTAATTTTTAAAAAGTAGGAGAAAATGGACCCAGTTTATTCCATTCTATAAAGATGGTAAAGGCCACACCATTCTCCCTCTGTTACCAGAACAGTGGGGAGGAATCAGGCAGTTGACAACACCTCATGTTCAGAGCATGGGCTCAGAGCATCAGTAGTGGCAGTAAATACACCCTTATTGCACCCACTTAGCAAAATTCCTTTGACTTAGAAGCCTCCACATCTGAGGGTAAGAACAGAAGACAATATAAAGGAAAGTTAACTGAATAGACTATATTCTATAATCATAGACTTAGAACTGAGAGGGATATTAGAAATTATCTAGTCCAACTTTTTCAATTTGTATATAAGGGAAATGAGATCCCAAAGGGTTGCCCATTGTCTTATTCTTTGTATTTATATTTCTAGCAACTCAAATGGTGACTGATGTGTAAAAGCATTAATAAATGCCTGTTCGTTGGTAGAATATCCAAATTCATGGTTACTAAATGGTAGGAGTAGAATTTCAACTCAGTTCTTGTAACTCCAAGTATTTTTCCAGTTACAACACACTAGTGTAGAGTATTTGGTTGAGAATTAATGGAGGAAGAAATGGAATGATATTATTACTGAGCTAAACCACAAACTACCTATTCGGAAGGACAAATCAGCTGATGATTCTGGGAAGCTAGCCTCCAGGAAAGATATTGCCCATCAGCTTCAATCATGTGGACAATTGTTTGTGTTCTCTCTCTGCCAAAAGAGAGGAGGTGACAAATGTGTAACTTGCTTTAATGAAAATTTCACCCTTCACAAAAAAAGGAGGAAACATTCATCTGGATCTGACACTGACCAAACAGGAGTAAATAGATGTAGAGGCAAATACTGGGAATGTGGGAGACCAAGTGATTGATCTATCACTGAATTTATGATAGAAAAGGAGAGAACAGTAAGCATAGTTTTGTATAGTATATATATATATATAAGTGTAGTATACATTTGAGGAAACCAAATTTCAAATAATTCAAGGAAAAGCTAGGTAAGAGCCAGTGCTTCATAAATCCCCATAAATCCCTAAGAGACATTATCCCATGAGGAAGGGGAACCTCTCAAGAATGAAATTCTAAATATAAAAGCAAAAAATTATTCTGATATGAAGGAAAAGGAAGGGAGGATGTAAAAGGGGACCAATGTAGATACATATGCACTCTACTGACAAACTCAATTCACTCAAAAAGAAAGAAGTATAAAGGAAAAAAAGGAGAAATAACTGAAAATGAATACAAAATATTTACAATCCTTGAAGAATTGTGTCATGAATGTTGAATCTTAGGGGTGATCTTAGACTGGTGATGAATGAATGCTCAGGACAACAAAAAAGGTTATGGGGAGGGGAAGGGGAGTGAGAGGTAAGGTGTGCTGGGCTAAGGGAAGAATAATAGAAGCAGAGATTTATAGCTGGGTGGGTCTTTAGAAGTCATTGAGTCAAAGTCCCTCATTTTACAGATAAGAAAACTAAGAGACAGAAATTAACTGACTTACCTTGGGTTATATATTTAATGAATATATGAAGCAGGATTTGAACTCAGAGAGAAAGATCACAATACCATCATTCATTCCCATTTTCTTTCAGACCAGTCACCTCTTAAACTCCAAGATTAATTTACCCACTATTACACCTATCAGGGTAGATATCCCACTCAGGACTGATGTATTTATGAAAATAAAAGATGATGAAAAGGTTGAATTCCTCAACTTTTGTTTTTGTTTGCTTTCTCTTTCAAGGAGAAAACTTAAATTAGGTAGGACAGAAAAAATGATTAGCAGGGAGTAAAAAGTAAAGATAAGAAAGGAGATAGTCTTTGGTTTCTCTCAATGAATTCAAGTCACAAATCTTTGATGAAATAAATCCTAGAAAACTTAAAAGCAGCATTTTTAATTCCTAACCTGAGCTACTTTTGATGATCCTAGAAAGATTTCAAGGAAAGGGAACGTCATTACAGGACTGAAGAAGGTGAATGTCCCAATTTCCAAAACATTGGAGAATGGAATTCTTAAAATAGAGACCAGGGATCTTGACTTCTATATCTTACAAAATTCTAGAGAGTATTAAAAAAAAAGAAATGGTCTGTAACCATTTATATACAAGGAAAATCATGATTACAAAGAACTAATGTGACTTTAAAGGGATAAGTCTTGTCTTACTAACCTGATTTCCTTCTCTGCTAGGGTTATTGGATTAAGAATTTTGGGAGTGGTGTAGATAGAGTATATTTAAAAGCATTAGACAAAATCTTTTGTGCTCTGTATTCAAGAGGTAAGGAAACAATCATCTATTAAGTACTTCTTGCTGTTATTCAGCCATTTTGGTCATGTCTGTCTCTTTGTGACTCCATTTGGGGTT
The DNA here is from genome assembly GCF_016433145.1 of Gracilinanus agilis. Taxonomy (NCBI): domain Eukaryota; kingdom Metazoa; phylum Chordata; class Mammalia; order Didelphimorphia; family Didelphidae; genus Gracilinanus; species Gracilinanus agilis. Next base: position 103,587,733 of record NC_058132.1, read on the forward strand.
TCCTTGGTAAAGATACTATTTTGGTTTGTCATTGCTTTCTCTGTTCAGTATTTACCATGTGCCAGATAGAGTAAGAAGGGCCTTGAAAGTGAAAGAGAAGCATTTGGCCTTAATAAAATAGGGAGACAATGACAATGTGTGAATAGAGGTGTAATGTGATGCTGCTGTTGTAGGAAAATTAGTCTGGCATTGGCATGTAAGCCAGATGGAAGGAAAATAGTGGGAAATTGGATGGTAGCTAGAACAACAAAGGTACCATAATCCAGGTGTTAAGAAATGAGGTTCTGGACTATACTGCTGGCAAGGGAAGTAAAGTAGGATGGATGCAGCAGATATTTTTGAGGGGTTTTGTGATTTTAGCACTGTAGGAAAGTCCTGTAGGTATGAAAACTTTCTGTCAGAGGAGACTGGCAACTGTCTTTAATTTAGCCTTAGTTGGATTCTTTGGGGTATAGACAGGTTTGTGGCATTGTCCCACAGAGTAGTGGAAAGAATGAAGGATAGGACCTTGGTTCAAATCTTAACTCTGTTACTTACTACTGTGTGACCATGGAAAAATTATTTAACTTCTCTGGACCCCAAATCTCAATTAGAAAATGAGGGGATTATATTAGATAGCCTTTAAGATCCCTTTTGGTTTTAAATATATGATCCTATTATTCTAATAAGGGTCAAAAAGAAAAAGCTTTTGTACAAACAAAAACAATGTAGTCAAAATCAGAAGGGAAACAACAAATTGGGAAAAAATCTTTATAACAAAAAACTCTGACAGGGGTCTAATTACTCGAATATACAAGGAGTTAAATCAATTGTATAAAAAAATCAAGCCATTCCCCAATTGATAAATGGGCAAGAGACATGAATAGGCAATTTTCAGGTAAAGAAATCAAAAGTATCAATAAGCACATAGGAAGTGTTCTAAATCTCTAATAATTAGAGAAATGCAAATCAAAATAACTCTGAAGTATCACCTCATACCTAGCAGATTAGCTAAAATGAAAGAAGGGGAGAGTAATGAATGCTGGAGGGGATGTGGCAAAATTGGGACATTGATGCATTGCTGGTGGAGTTGTGAACTGATCCAACCATTCTGGCTGGCAATTTGGAACTATGCTCAAAGGGCTATAAAAAAATGCCTGCCCTTTGATCCAGCCATACCATTGTTGGGTTTGTACCCCAAAGAGATCATAAATAAACAGACTTGTATGAAAATATTTATAGCTGTGCTTTTTGTGGTGGCAAAAAACTGGAAAATGAGGGGATGTCCTTCAATTGGGGAATGGCTGAACAAACTGTGGTATATGCGGGTGATGGAATACTATTGTGCTAAAAGGAATAATAAACTGGAGGAGTTCCAGGTGAACTGGAGAGACCTCCAGGAACTGATGCAGAGCGAAAAGGAGCAGAGCCAGAAGAACATTGTACACAGAGACTGATATACTATGGTAAAATTGAATGTAATGGACTTCTGTACCAGCAGCAATGCAATGACACGGGACAGCTCTGAGGGATTTATCAAAAAGAATGCTACCCACATTCAGAGGAAGAACAGCAGGAGAGGAAACATAGAAGAAAAACAACTGCTTGAACGCATGGGTTGGGGTGGACATGATTGGGGATGTAGACTCGAAACTACCACACCAATGCAACTATCAACAATTTGGAAATAGGTCTTGATCAATGACACATGATAAAACCAGTGGAAATGTGCATCAGCATGGGTGGGGGGAGGTGTGGGGGGTGAAGGGGAAAGTAGGAGCATGAATCATGTAACCATGTTAAAAATGAATATTAATAAATGTTAAAAAAAAGAATAAACGAGCCTAGAAAATGAAATACACAAATGCTAATAACTCATATTTCTACAGCACTTTAAGGTTCACAACATGCTTTCCTCATAAGAACTTCATGAAGTAGGCAATGAAGTGTGTATTATGACCCCCATGATAGATTTATTCAAATAAGGGATATTCTCACCAGAGAGGGAGAGTGAGATGTCCACAAATATAGAGTTAATAATTGGCAGAACTTAAATGGAATCTCAGGTCTCCTCTTGCCAAGGAAAATATTCAACTTAGAGTCTAGTATCTGCAAAGGTACAGAATGGAGAAAAAAATGTATTACAACAAAGGAAAATAGATTGAGAGCTGAAAAGGGACTTGAGGTCAATGAGTCCAGCCCAAGACCAAGGTCACCCAGGACAGTAAATGGCAGAGGTAGGGTTTGATTCCAGGTTGTATTTCTTTTACTACTATATCATACTGCCTCTTATTGTTAGACAACAATGTGTTCCTGAAGAAGTTAAGGATTTTAATTTTCTTTAAGTTCAATATGAGTTAACAGAATGACATAGCAGCCAAAAAAATGTATTTATAAAAATATTGTGTCTAGAACTAGGGAAGTGACATGGCCTTACTTAGACCAGCCCAGGAGTACTTGTTCATACCTGAGTGCTCCATTTTAGCTGGGAGGGATAATGGCAAGACTGAATGGGTGATAAACAGAGTGCCAAAGGAACTAGAAATAATGTCAAAATAAAACATTTTAAAATCCTGTGAATTCTTAAATCTAAGAATTGGAGACATATAAAGAAACAGAGTCCTAAATAATGAGCTGGAAGGGAATTCAGAAGCTACTTGGTCCAACTCCCTCATTCTTTGGATTAGAAAACTGAGGTCTCAGGAAGTTAAATAACTTGTCCAAAGTTATAAAAGTAGTTAGCATCATGTAGAATTTGAACCTATATTCTTTTTTGAAAAAAACTTTTGCCTTTACTATTTATCCTAAAATCAATACAAAGTATTGGCTTCAAGACGGAAGAGAAATAAAGCTAGTGATGGGCAAACTATTCCCCGTGGGCCAGATCCAGGCCATAGTTTGCCCTAATCACTACATCTGGATGTGGGGGCATAGTGATTAGGAAATTGCTTAAGGCAGTGATGGGCAAACTACAGCCTGAATCTGATCTGCAGGGAATAGTTTGCCCATCACTGGGCTAGACAATGGAGGTTAAATCACTTGTCCAGGGTCACACAACTAGAGACCCTTTTGAATTTGAAGAACTTGACCAGAGTATTCAAAGTTTGCCCTATTTCCCCAGTACAAAGAATCAATGTGGTATAGTGGAAATAACCCCAGACATGGGCACAGATGATCTTGATTAGAATCTGGCTTTACCCCTTATGAACTATGTGACTATGGGCAAGCCATTTGTCCTTTCTGGAGCTCACTCTCTCCATCTGTAAAAATGAATCTATGATTCCAAACATGGGACAATTCATGGAACTGTCATGACATAGGTAATTGGCAGAGATGATAGTGCAATAAAAATAGTTTTCTTAAGCTGTCTCAAATATGGGAATTCCCCTGTGACTGTACCTGCCATTTTGAAAACATATTCTCTTCACTCTGTATATCCCCTACATGCAACAAGAATCTTCCTTTTGGCCAAGACAAACACAGGAATTATATGAACACAACTGCAAAACACTTTCCACACAATTGAAACTAGAGCTAAAAAATTGGAAAAAAATTAATTGCTCATGGGTAGGATGAATTAACATAATAAAAATGACCATCCTACCCAAATTAATTTACTTATTCAGTGCTATACCTATCAAACTATCAAGAAACTTTTTTACTGAATTAGAAAAAAAATTATAACAAAGTTCATTTGGAGGAACAAAAGATCAAGAGTATCAAGGGAAATAATGAAAAAAATGTGAAGGATGAGGGCCTAGCAGTACCAGATCTAAAACTGTACTATAAAGCAGCAGTCATCAAAACAATATGGTACTGGTGAAGAGACATAAGGGAGGATCAGAGGAATAGACTTGGTATAAATGACCTCAGCAAGATAGTGTATGATAAACCCAAAGTTCCTAGTTTTGGGGACAAAATCCCATTATTTGACAAAAACTGCTGGGAATCATGTAACCATGGGAAAAAATTCTAAATTAATTAATTACATAAACTAAATTTATAAAAAAAAGAATCTCCTTTTTGGAATAAGTACAATGGGAAAGATTTCACTTTTTTTGTCTTGTCAATGAATAAGATTTTATATATAAAATATAGTGAAATAATATTGTAAAAATCCATGTGTCAGGGTCCTCCAACTACCACCACCTTCTGCGCCCACTTAAGTAAGGTTTTCATGTCAAACATCCTAGAGCACTGTGTATCCTCCAGCTCCAATCAATTAGGCTCTCCGGTCATTACTGCAAAGCTCAGGCCATTAAAAAGCAAAAGCTTCCATCAAAAGGTAATGAAAGCATGCTGCTGACTTGGTGTTTTTAGTATGTAAGGCCAAGGGAAACCAAACCCCTCCTCTCATAGAAAATAAAATTGTTTAAGGCCATCCATAGCTGAGATGACAAATACTTTGGGAAAATGCTTGCTACCAAAGCTTAGGGAAGAGCCATAGCAGCTGGGCTTAATGTATCATCAGCTGTTGTTGTTATTATTATTGTTCAGTTTTTTCAGTTGTGTCTGACTGTCCATGACCCCATTGGGGGTTTTCTTAGCAAAGATACTGAAGTGGTTTGCCATTTCCCTTTCCAACTCATTTTATAGGTGAGGAAACTGAGACAAACAGGGTTATATATAACTTCCCCAGGGTCACATAGCTACTAAGTGTCTGAGATGTATTTGAACTCAGGTCTTCTTGACTGCTGGCTTGGCACTCTATCTAGTGTACCACCTAGCTGTTCATCATCAACTGTATAATTCATTACTTTATTAATTTTATGTTATTGGACAATCAGAAGGAAACTTAATTACCATGGAGTCCAATCTTTTCCTCTTACAGAGGAGAAAGCTGGTGTCTATAAATTTGGGTGACTTATTCTAAGTCATACAGATGACCCAGAAGAGCTAAGATTCAAAACTTGATTCACTGGATTCAAAACTTAATAATTTTTTCCACTACAAGAAGATGCATCTTCCTATAATTTAACAAACATCAGACTAGTGTTTTTTAACTTGGTTTTGATAGACCTACCCCTCTCAAGAGGGCTGCAGATAAATTTCAGGGTATTCATTAAGTCAGATGGGGGGAAATCATCTTTATTTTCAGTAATCTGTAACTGAATCTAGCATTTCCTTCAAATATAGGCAACCGAATATTATACTGATATGAGGTCTATAGGCTTTACCAGATTGCCAAACATATCCATAAAATAATAATAATAATAAAAAAGATTAGAAGCTATTGCATTAGACTTAAGCTCGGTAAGATCAGAGATTGTCCTATTTAAACTTTGTATCTCTCTCTGTTACCTAGGTGTGATGACTTTCAAAATCCCTTTCTATTCTAAGATTCTATCCTCTTAGTCACTAATAACTAATTGTCTCTCTTATCTCCCTCTGCATCTTCTGGTATGCTAGATATGCCTGCTAAATTTTGGTGCTCTGCCCTAAGTATGGTTGAACAATCTAGTATTAACAACAGGATGTGAATATAAATGAATAGAATAGAGTTTATTATAAATTTAAATTATGTAGAGATCATTTCTAGCCAGTAAGGATCTGGAAAGCCTTCATAGAGAAAGTGGCCTCTGAGCTCTGCTTTCAAGAGTGGGTAGGCTCTTTATAGTCAGATTATAAAGGACACTATTTGTGCATCTGGAATATCATGAGTTCTGATTTGGAGTCAGAAAAGTGTTAATATTTTTAGTTTTGCTGGATTCAGAAGATAATCTCTTTTCTTCTTCTTTACCTCATCCCATGTATCATGAATGCTCATCCTAAGGTACTTATTTACATGGAGAAAAAGGGCTTACAGAACTAACCTAAATGAGGCCCAGGAAATCCCAAAGTGAGTTGAATATGAGGGATTTTAACCTCAGGTCTAGAGACCTCTGAAAGGGTCTATAAACTTCAAATAAATTCACAATAAATTTGGATAAGAAAAAAAAATTACATCTTAATTTTCACTAATCTTGAGAATTTTTTTAATACTATGAACTTTATTTTATACATTTAAAACATTATTTTCCCCAGAGAGATCAAAGAAAAAGGGAAAAGATTTATATGTTCAAAAATATTTATAGCACCTCTGCTTTTAGAGGCAAGGAATTAGAAACTGAGGAATATGCATCACTTGGAGATTGTTTGAACAAGTTGTGGCATATGGTTGTAATGAGTAATATTGTGCTATAAGAAATGATGAACAGGATGATTTCAGAGAAACCTGTAAAGGCTTATATGAATTGGTACAAAGTGAAGTGAGTAGAACCAGGAGAACATTGTATACAGTAGCAGGAATATTGATCGATGTGATGATTAAATGAGCAGGACTTAACTATTATCAGCAATGCAAGGGTCCAAGAAAATCCCAAGGGATTCATGAAGAAACATGCTATTCACTGCCATAGAAAGAATTCTTAGAGTCTGAATGCAGATCAAATCATATAATGTTTCACTTTATTTCCTTCATGAGTTTTAAAAAAATATATATATATATATATGTGTGTGTGTGTGACATGTGTCTTCTTTCACAACATGAGAAATATGGAAATCTATTTTGCATGATGGTACTGGTATAACCTATATCAGATTATTTACTGTTCTCTGGGAACAGGAAGAGGAAGGCGATAGGGAAAGAATTTGGACCACAAAATGTCAGAAAACAAATGCTAAAAATCACTTCTACATGGAACTGGAAAAATAAACATTCTGAGAAGAAATCTATAGGCTTCATCAGATTACCAAAATCTATAATGGTCTATAATGCAAAAAAGTTTAAGAAGCCCTAGTCTAAAATTATTCTTCCCAATGTAGGTGAATTTCTAGAGCATAGAAGGTGTTTAACAAATGTTTTTTGACTTGTTGACTTTGGGGCATATATGGCCATCTAGTCTATAGTGAAGAGAATCATGTCTATTAAGGGTAAGGTATTGTATGAAAAGAACTAATATCTGAAAAATATCTTGGCTTGTGTTTATCGTCTTTTGGGGGAAATGTGATACACATATGGGGGCTTTTCATGTAGAATGTGATAGAAAAAAGGAGTACTCTAAACATAGTATTCTAGGAAAATTTAAGGAGAGAAAACTTGACTTTCAGTTGGGTGGATCACAGAAGGCTTGAAGGAGGTAATATCTGAGCTAAGTCTTGACGGAAGGGGATAAAATGAATGAAAGACAAGAAGGTTTAGTAACTACATACTACCTGTGTGACCCTGGTAAGTTGCTTCAACTCTTCTTTAGGCCTCAGTATGAAGAAATCTTGGTGTAGTGGACAGAGTGCTAGATTTAGGAATCAGGTAAACTTGCTCACATCCTATTCCAGATAGCCATGTCACCTTACTAACTGTGGGGTTTTCAGTAAGTAACTGAACCTTTTTGGGACTCAGTTTCCTCATCTTTAAAGTAAGGGGTTGGGTTGGTTTGGACTAGATGTCCTATGAGTCCTCTTCTAGTAAAAATATCTGGGATCCTTAACTGAAGTGATGTTGTTGGATTGGATAAGCTCTAAGGGTCCTTCCAGCTGTCTATGACCCTAATGACTTGACTACGGTCACATAATTTGTTAAGCATCAGAGGCTAGATTTGATTCCCACTTTCTTCTGTTTCCAAGAAAACTCTTTCTACAATACCATATTGTCTCAGAATTTTGGAAATTCACTAGAATCTCAAAGGTGAAGAGAAAAAGTCAACTACAGAGTCCTTGATCCTATTTCCAAGAAGAATCTGAATGAACCGGAGTATGAGAAGCCAGAATTGAGAAATACTTGTAAAACTTTTAATCAGTCACTTAACATTTATTAAGTAACTACTACATGGCCAAGAAGGATGCTAAATGTTGGGCACATAAAAAAAGGCAAAAGACAATCCCTGTGATCAAGGAGCTCATGACTGAATGGTGGAGACAACATTCAAACACATATATACAACAAAGCTATGCAAAAGATAAATAAAAAAATAATTAAAGAGAGAAGAGACTAGAATTAATGAGAATGGGCAAAGACTTCCATAGAGGATGAGATTTTAGTTGGGAAGTCAATAGAAAGACCTGAGTAAGGAGAGTATTTCATGCTTGAGGGATAGGCAGAGAAAATGCCCAGAAGCTAGAGTTCAGTCTTGTTCATGAAAAAGCCAGATCATTGCAACTTTGTAATTCATTTATTTATTACTCATCTATTACTCATTTATAAAGCCTCTACTCTGTGATATTCTTTTGAAACCTGGGGAAACTTCCTACATAATTAAGACATAGTTCTTATCCTCCAAATGAAGACACTGAGCTCTAAGTTTGGGGAACCATTTTGTGTGACTTTGTAGTTACAATTTAATGTTAATTAAATAATTCTCCAAATGGTTTATTTTCATGCAGAAGGGATGCTAGGCTCTAAAAGGCCATATTAGAGTAGCACAAGATTTGGCAGTTCTCCAACACTGAAAGGCTTTAAAAATGGGCCCAGTAATGGGCCATTTACTCTGTCTGTAAAGGATGACCAGTCTGGTTAAATTCAAAATCTAATCAATTCCCTTAATCGCCTAGCACAGAATTCTATAATCTCAGAATCCCATAATTTTAGATCTGATAGATACTCCTGAAACTATTTACTTTAACCATACTTGAACAAGAATCTCCTGCAAAAGATCCTAGCCAAAGAGGCTATTCTACTTTTTGACAACTCTGATGATTGGGAAAATTTTCCTTACATAAAGCCATAAATAGCCTCTCTTGCATCTACTATGACAAAGAGGCTTAGAAAATAATAAAGATCAAAATGGAGCAAAGAAAATGTGGATAATTGCTGAGATTTTCTGGCAAGAAAAGCTTTTGACAAAATTCTCATTCTTTTGCATTTAAAACACTAAAAAGTAAAGGGATAAAATTTTTATTTTGAAGTTATTAAAAACAATTTGCTTAAACAAAGAACTAGCACTATTTGCAATAGAAAAATACCAAAATCTGTAAAAGACCAGGGGTAAAGCAAGGATACCCATTGTTTCCTTTATTATCTGTCATGGTACTATAGCAATTAGATAAAAAGGCAATGAGAGAATCCATTTAAACAAAGAAGCAAAATTTCCTTTCTTGCAAAATATTTAAAAAAATTAAGTGAGATAAATAACACTTTTAGTGAAGCTAAATAAAAAATAAATCCACAAAAAACATAAGGCTTTCTATAAGTTGCCAACAAAATGCACGAGGAAAGGATAGGCAATGAAATTCCACTCAAGAAATTCCACTTACTTTCATAACATGTATTTTAAATATCTCAGAATTAAGATTTCTATGAATACAACTAAAAAGAAAACAAAAAAAATTATTGAATATTCAGTATACATAGGAGAGGCAAAGTCAAGATGGCGACTTAGATGCAGCAAAAGTCCAGACCTCTCTGAAAACCCTCCCATACCAATCAAAAACAAAGTGCTTTGAGGGGACAGAAAATCAAATCTAACAACAGGACAGAGCTGGGGGAATCCTCTTGCTGGATTCAAGTTAAAAGAAATGCCAAAAACGCCTGAATTCTTGATCTCTTGGGTTCAAGGTAAATGAAGAAGGAAGGTCCCAGGACCCCTCCCCCACCTACAGTGCTGAGTCTCCAGCAGTGCCTGGGATCTCTGGGAGGCAAGGGCTCTAGTCCAGAGGCAGTGCCTTGCTGGCACAAATGTGCCAGACTCTGGGTGTTGAAAACAGGCAGCAGGGAGGCAGCTGGAGGAGAAGTTCAGAGAGGGCAGCCTAATCACAACCAAAATGCTCCATCTTGCCTCTTCCCCACTTTTCTCGAGGTTTTGGACTCAAAGCATATCTAACTAAGCAGACCAACTGTGCCCTGGCTTAATCTTATCAATAGGGCAGATAAAAAGCCTTCAGAGGGCCAAGAAGTTCAATCTCCAACTGCTGAGAGCCTCAGTAAGAATCCTGCTGACTGAGATCCCAGGGAGAAGGCCACAAGCACTACAGAGTACTTTGATAACAGGGCAAGAAGCACAGCTCTCTTCGGGCTTCCACACCTTCACCTAAATCTTCAGTTTCTGCTGCCAGCTGGGGAAGATCTGACCTCAGGGTTCATTAATACCATCAGCCTAAACTAGTCACTCAGCAGAGCAGAGAAGAAGCCCCTTCAGGACAGAATAGCCCAAACACACAGATCCAGTAAATAATCATAGCAGCAAGATTACAGCCAATTGCAGGGGTGTGGGGGGGGGAAGGAAAAACATATGAGTAAACAACAGAAAAAGAAAAAAGAAATTACAATCAACAGTTTCTATCCAGGTAATAAAGAAAGAACAAATAGAACAGAGAAGGACCAAGGAACACCAAGCAAAAACACAAAACCTCCAGCAAATTGGACACAAGCTTTGGAAGAACTCAAAATACAATTCAAAAAACAAGAGAGGCTAAAGACAATTGGGAAAAGAACTTAAAAAGCAAAATAAGTTGTCTGGAAACAGAGGTGCATGAACTTAAACAAGAAAATGGTGTTTAGAAAGCCAGAATTGGCCAGCTTGAAAATGAGGCAAAGAAGGTAAAAGATGACCTACAAAAAAAAAAAAAATCAGAGCAGAAGGAGAAGGATAATCAAAAAGCCAGGGATGAAATTCAGTCTTTAAAAATTAGAATCCAACAACTAGAAGCAAATGACTTCACAGAATATTCAGTATATATAATGGACCTGAACCAACATAATAAAAATGATAAATTGCTTAAATTGTCCTACAGATTTATTAGTAGACCAATCAAGTTACCTAAAGGGGGACTTTATATAGTTCAACAAAATTATAATCATAGTCATTTAGAGAAAAATCGTATTAATAATATTAGGAAATATAATGAAAAAAATGGGGAAAAAGTTAGGGAGGGAAGGTTTGGTAACATTATTTCTCAAATTATACTATAAAAAAGTATCCTCAAAACTATCTGGTACTAATTTAAAAACAAACAAACAAACAAAAAGATAAGTGGAACCGACCAGATAACCAGAATTGAAAATAAATATTTATGCCAAGAAAAGAAATTATTGAACAAGGGACTCTTCCTTTGACAAAAACTATTGGGAAAACTGGAACATGGTTTGGTGAGGAAAAAAGTTTAGATCAGCACATTATGCTCTATCTCAGAATAACTGTTGTTTATTTTTTCTTTTTTCTTTCAAACCTTTACCTTCTACCTTAGAATCAGTATTGATTCTAAAGCAGAAGAATGGTAAGACCTAGGTAATGGGGGTTAAGTGACTTGCCCAGGGTCACACACTTAGGAAGTGTCTAAGGCCAGATTTGAACCTAGGACCTCCCGTCTCTAGGCCTGGCTCTCAATCCACTCAAGCCACCCACCCAGCTGTCCTCTCAGAATTACTTTCAAATGGATAAGATCTAAAATTGTCACACCATAAAAAAAGGGAAAAAAAGAGATTCTATTCATCACCATTTTGAATAGGGGCAAGAATTCAGGAACACAGGATATTAAAAGATATTCACTACCTTCCCAGTCTTATACTTTGCTCTTTTCCATGTATTGTATGATTGCTTTATACTGGCCCATTTGCTAGTTTTCATTAGGATATTCCATCTCTCATCTTTGTGTCCCTCACACCCTTCTCATCCCTTCTCATCTTTATCTCTTAGTTTTCTTAGCTTCCTTCAACAGTCAGCTCATATTCTACCTTCTGCAGAAGGTCATTCCTGATACCTTCAGATTTAAAAACAAATACTAGATATTAATGTCAAATATTAGTCAAACATGATTATGTAACCTTAAAAGGCTCTTTTTCCACAAAAGGAAACCAAATAGTTAACAATAAGAAGAAAAAGTAGAGAATGAGAAGGAGAATTTTTACACTGAGTATTTCTCACAAAAGCCTGTCATTTACCATCTATAGAGAACTCATAAAAACATAAAATTAAGAACTATTAGAGTGCCAATTGGCAAGAGACAAATGAATATTGACAACTTTAAAAAAAGTAATAAAAATTACCATTAGTTAACTAAAAATGTTCAAGGTCACCAATAATTAGAAAAATTAAAATTAAAATAATCCTAAAGCACTACTTCACAACCATCAAGCAAGCAAAGATGCTAAAAAACACAAAGTGGAAATGAATTGTTGTAGGGATATTTGGAAGAGAGTCATGATAATATAATATAGTATAATAGTATAATATAGAAAATAGCAAAGTTATGAATTGCTTCAGCTGTTTTAGAAAATAATTTGAAATTATGCAAGAAAACTGACTAAATTTTCTTACTCTTTAAAAAGTACGAAATTCCATTATTAGTAGCATATCCCAGGAAGATTAGTGACAGTAAAAAGACTCATATGTACAGACGTGTTCATAGTAGTATCATTTGTGGTGTCATAAAACTGGAACAGAGAAGATGCCTTGTGACTGGGGTTGTTTAAGCAAATTATAGTATCAGCTAACCAGCTAATCAGTCAAAATGTCTTTTGTTGTGGTGGTGGAGTCATGTTCCATTCTTTGTGTCCCTGGATAAGGCTTTCTTGGCAAAGACACTGGAATTATTTGCTATTTCCTTCTCCATTGGATTAAAGCAAATATAGATATAAGTGACTCAACCAGAGCCACATAGCTAGTAAGCGTCTGAGGCTGGATTTGGTTCCAGATCTTCCTTACTCCTGTAAGATTAAAATTAATATCCAAATACTTCAAATATATTTTATAAAATTTATTAATAATAACTTGAAGCAAAAGGAAAGTAACAGCCTCAGTAAAGAAAAGAAGTTTCCCAGAATAGCACTCGATCCACTAAGCCCTTAATATTTGCCAATTGTTGTGCTAAGACCTAGGGATATAATGAGAGGTGACATGTCTTTGCCTTCAGAGAGTTCACATTCTTTCAGCTGAGAGAAGGTGTAAATAATCAGGCAAAGAAAAAAAAAGATATAAACAGAATAGAAGGGAGGTAAACTCAGAGAGGAAGGCACTACTAGGAAGTTTTTCGGGGGGGGGGATGTAGGAACTGGAACTGGTATTTCTGAAAAAGGAGGGGACTGAAGATGAGTTTTGAAGTAAGCTATAAAAATCAAGAGATGAAGGTGAAGAGGAAGAACATTAGAGTATAGCCATTCAAGACACCAAATGGGAGATGGAACATTGTGTTCAAGGAAATAAAAAATGGGCCAGTGTAGCTTTATTATATAGTATATAGTGAAGGGTAAAGTTTAAAACAACAGGAGTTTTAAATGTCAAACCAAGGACTTTATATTTGATCCTGAAAGTAGCTGGGAATCTTGGGAGTTCAATGAATGGGAGAGAATGTCACATGATCATATTCATGCTTTAAAAATGTGGATATTAAAATTAATATTCAATAACTAAATCTTATATTTTATAAAGTTTTATTAATAATAAACTATCATAAAATACTAGAGTGAAAAAGATGCTAAAGTTACTTCAGCCACGCTCCTGAAGGCAAGAGAGAGAGGGAGGAGCTACTAAACTTATAAAAAAATAAAGTGACTATGCAAAAGTGGAGGCACAGGAGAGATTAAAGGGAATTTTGGGAAATACTAAGGGACTTATGGGGGAGGAAGTTGAAGATTCAAAATCTCCATTTATACAGGAAAATCAATTTGGAGGTTGAGTGGTGTCATTTGTAATGAATTGCCATATCAGTGCTCCTCAAAGAATGGGGAATATGAAGAATTAAGGCGGGAAGGGGAATCAAACATGGAATAACTCATCAAAAGTGATGTAGAATGAAGACACTAGAGCTAAAAGATATAATGCAAAAGTAATGATTGTAGCAAAATAAATAAAACTAAAAGCAAAGGCAACAGAAATCTGGCCAAAGCTAATGGCTAAAACAAACAGCATGCAATAGAGTTAAAGATATAAAGACATATCTCTTTTCTATTAACAATAGCTTTTATGGGTATTATGTGGCAGCCTTAGTATTCTAAGACAGAGGAGCAGCAAGGGCTAGGCAATTGGGGCAATAGTGATTTGCTGAGGGTCACACAGCTAAGAAATATCTGAGATCACATTTGAACCCAGGTCCTCCCGACTCAGGACTTATCACTTTAAACTATCACATTTAGAGCTGGAGAGAAACCCAATATAACACCCTCATTTTACATATAAGGAAACTAAGTTGAAGAAAATTTAAATGACTTGATCAGTGCCTAACAGTTAATAAATAGCTCTGATTTGCACTTTTTATTTCATACATCACACTGCTTCTCCATTTTACTTTATGCTATTTGATAGAATGCATGGTATATTAGCAAAAGCTCAGGAAAAGTTTGTTAAGTATTTGTTGAATTTTTAAATAAGTGAATATTCTAAATGGCCCTTTAATCACTATCCCATTTTTGTGAAACTCTAAAGAGTCTTTAAGTCTTTTAAGAGGTATGGTGACACTCAGGACAGAAATACACACACATGCATGAGAATGGCAAGGAAAATTAGTTTAAATATAAACATTTATGTTAATCTTTGAATTATTCATAAACATTAATATATACATTAAATATACATGCATTTAAACTTAGTTCCTTTGGAATTTTTTTCTTTGAAGTATTTCTAAACACCCACGATCCAGCATTTTTAGTGAACATGGGGGTTAGTAGGTTGTCCGGAAATTGAACAAATTTGGCTTGTTCCTCCAAAATATTGGGGAATCATTTTGCTGAAGCAAGATCTAAAAATGTAAAAGACCATCTAGTGTAGGGGTTTCTAACTTTTTTCTGTAACTCTTGGCTTCCAGTAAACTCTCTAGTACTCTCTAATCAGTTTGAAAGGAAGCAAATTCTAGAATGTACCATGAATTTGAACATAAGAAATAAAACATATCCAGTGATTTTTATAAAGAAAAGTAAGAATGGCATATGTTTCATCAAAGGTATTCCACAAATTTGAGACTTAATTAGCTAGAAATTAATTCTAAAATTAATAGAACTTTGATATGTTTAACACTCCTTAGAGAGCTACGTGATGTAGTTTGGGAATACCTGAACTAGTGAACATATATAGGTAATTCAGAAAATTTAGACTGTTAAATTACATGAAGATATGGAAATAAGGAGATAATCCTCTTAGATTTCATCTAAGAAAACTTAGAAGTTTTCTACTCTCAGCTCGTCCATTTTGTAAGAATCTTCTCCATAGCTTGCCTGACAAGCGTTCATCAATTTCTGAGGTCCCATCTAAGATTTCTAAAGTTCCTTTTCCTGGTAGACAGATAATTAGTGGTAGGATGACCAGAACCCGAAATTTAAATAGCATCAACAACACTATTCTGGGGCACACATTTTGCCGATTTCTTGCTAAATTGCAGGTGAATTTCCTACTGCATCTACCTGCGCTCATCTATTCTCCTCCATTCCCAGACCCAAGGTTAGACTTTTATTCAGCACTGGAAATTATTTATCTTTTTTCTTCTCTTAAACTCTAACCTTCTGTCTTAGAATTGATACTAAGTATTGGTTCAAAGTCATAATGGTAAGGGCTAGGCAATTGGGTGTAAGTGACTTACCCACTGCCATATTGCTAAGAAATATCTGGGGTATAGTTTGAACCCAGGTTCTCTCATCTCAAGTCCTGACTCTCTTTTCCACTGAGCCACCTAGCTATCTATGAATTATTTATCTTGATTTTAGTTTGAATACTTTCACTGCTAGGGAGTTTATGAACTCACAGGGGTAGCCCATTCCATTGTACAATTGAGTCCATTGTGAACAATAGGAATAATTAACAATAATAATGTTTATTATTATTTATATTTATTTGTTACTTTAAATATTTATTTTATATCATTTAAATATTTATTTAATTTTAAGGTTTGTAAAGGTTTATAAAGCTTATAAAGTATGCTATGTATGTTAAATCCATTTGAAATATATATATATATATATGTATATATATATATACATGGGTATGCATATATGTATATAAAGTATTTCTACACCTTCATCACATCTCTGTTGGGAGTCAAGAGGGTCCCAGTTCTTAGAAGTAAAACAGATTTGTGAGACACTTTAAAGGGATGAGATGTGTCTATGGGCATTCCCATTTTGGGTTTCCTCATTCTTTTCCCTTTGCCTGTAGGACTTTCTGCCAATCACGCAGGGCACAGGTGGTAGAGAATGCTGCACTTTGATTTAGGCTTCCTGTCTATTGTTCAGTCAATTTGGAGTTTTCTTTGAGAATTGGCCCTTTAGCTGGCCAAGACAGCTAGAGGAGTGTTAGCCAGTGATATTGAGTTAAGACTTTTGAATAGGGAATTGCCAGCTGGCATTGGACTGTAGTTCAAGCCCGTATCTTCTGTGAACTGACAAGGAGTATATGGGCAAAGACAAGTAGCTAGACAGTATTGTGGTGGCAACCTGGACTTAGGAGCAGAAGGGGAAACTGGCATAAAGGGAGTCCTATGTGACTTAGCTCTCATAAATCTCATAGATAGGTGAGTTAGTGGCAGAGATACCCATCTTCTTCCCTAATCTTTCCCTGCCTTCTGTAATTTATACTCTAGCTGAGATACACATCCCTTCTTTTTTGTTCCATTTTCATGATGTTTGGTTTAGTACAGCTGAGAAATATCCTTGTTGCACCAGAAGAATACCACATCATGATGACTGTCTATGTTCTTATATTATAAGAAGAAATTATGCATATAAAGTATGGTAAAATGATGGATTTTCTATTTTAATGTTTTTGAATGATATTTCAGAGCATTCTCTAGACCAAAGATCTGTAGACTATGACCTATAGGGCATACTTGGCCAACCATCTGTTTTTCCATAGTCCCTGAGCTAATAATTTTTTTTTTTTACATTTTAGGAAAAGTTTTATCAAAATTTAGGGTAGTGAGGTAGCTCCTGGATAGAGTGCTGGGGCTGAAGTCAGAAAGTCTTACCTTCATGAGTTCAAATCTGGCCTCAGCCACTAACAATCTGTTTTAAAACATAAAATATATTCTTAGCTCCCATGAAAGAACAGTCAGTGGGCCATATTTAGCCTTTGAGTTGTGGTTTGTCTATTCCTGCTCTAGACAAATTTAGAACCTAGTAAACTTGGATTTTAAAAGCCACCTTCAGAACTACATGGTGTGATAGTAGAGCAGGCTCTTTTATGCATGTGTCAGATGATTTTAGGGAAAAAAAAAACTATTGGGCTTTACCACCTAGTAGACAACTAATTCTTTCCACTTCTTTGCTGGAAAATTATCATGGTGGAGGCATGTGGATTGCCAAGCCTAGAGATGGGAGGTCCTGGATTCAAATATGACCTCAGATGCTTTCTAGGTGTGTGACCCTGGGCAAGTCACTTAACCCCCATTGCCTAGCCCTTACCACTCTCCTGTCTTGGAACTAATACACAGTATTGATTCTAAGATGGAAGGTCAGGGTTAAAAAAAAGAAAAAGAAAATCATATTAGTTTATTTAACATATAACAATAGCCTTTCTGTATGCTTAAGGAAGATAGCACTGGAGTTGATTTAGGCTATTTACTTTATTATTGTACCCCAAGTGTTGTGCATGAGAGGATATAGAAGGTATCTTTCTACTCTATTTATTTGTCCTAACCTGGGAGAATATCTCAAAGATACAGTGGCTAGAGTGCTGGGTCTAGAGTCAGTAAGACTCATCTTCATGAATTCTGGCACTTATTAGCTATGTGACCCTGGCCAAGTCATATAATACTGTTTGACTCAGTTTCCTCATCTGTAAAATGATCTGGGGAAAGAACTAGTAAACTACTCCAGTACCTATGCCAAGAAAACCCCAATGGGATGATGAGGAGTCAAACACAGCTGAAATGATTGCACAACAATAAACCTTCTGGGAACAAGTCAAACAAATTGAATCTCTCTTCCCCAAGATAGTCTTTTATAGGATCCTAAAACTGTATAATACCATAAAAAACATATATTCAAACACTGTCATATCACCATTAAGGAAGAGTAGAAAAGTTAAGTGGTTTGCTAACCATCACTCAGTAATTAGCACAGTCAGGATTTGAACCCAGGTCATTGGAATTCAAATCCAGCCACAGATGTTATACAGGACTAAGTATCTTTTAAAAATCTCCACTTTAGATATTTAAAGGCAGCAGTTAATTCCTGCTGATGTTTTTTCTTCTGCTACTACTACTAATAATATTCCACATTTGTCTATAGCTTAAATGCAAAATGTTTTTTTCATAACATTCCAATAGGTTAGATGTGTGTTATCATGCCCATTTTACAGATGAAGAAGTTGAATCTGAGAAAGGTAGGGTATATTGTTGATAATCACTAATAAGTATCAGAGGCAGAAACAGAACTTACTCCCTTCTTATGATATCAGTAATGTTCTTTTCAATACACAACATTGGTTAAAGTTCTTTAGAGTATATTTCATAGAGGAGGAAATGATTCTTACATTGCTGAAGATGTGTTAACCTAAGGATGTGTTCATATTTCAGGCAGATAATGCAAGCAGTAGGAAAAACTTCGTAAGTGTAAGATGAATTAGGCAGTTAAACAATGTGTGCCAAGCTAACGGATGAGATGGCATCTTATTCTGTGTTCCATACTCATTAGCTGATTAATCTTTCTAACAAAATGGGGACACATATATTGCAATAATCTGCTTTGTAAGAACAGATGGTAGGCCTGAGCTAGAGCAGTTTAGGTACTTGCCCAATAACAGTGATAAGAGGCTTGAACCTGCCACAACACAAAGTATCATAGAATATTAGAGCTGGAAAGGGCTATAGGCATCCTTCCTTCCTTCCTTCCTTCCTTCCTTCCTTCCTTCCTTCCTTCCTTCCTTCTTTCCTTCCTTCCTTCCTTCCTTCCTTCCTTCCTTCCTTCC
>NC_058132.1:103606801-103653249 GCF_016433145.1 Gracilinanus agilis
CCTCCCTCCCTCCCTTCCTTTCTCCCTCCCTCCTTCCTTTCCTCCCTCCCTTCCTTCCTTCCTTCCTTTCTTCTCTCCCTCCTTCCCCTCACTAGAGGTTTTTAAGAAGAAACCTTAAAAGTGAAACATCTTGAAGTATTAAGTTTTTCTCACCACAGATCTTCAAGAAGTTGGATGACCATTTCATTGTTTTTGGGATTTGTTTGTTTTGTTTTGGTTATTGGACTATATGGCCACTGAAGTCCTTCCTAGCTTTGAAATTCTGTGATTTCATGATCCGATCTTCTACTCTCAGAGTTAGAAGAGACTTCAGACATTATCTAGTATTAACCTAAACCTGAAGTAAGCCTATTTTCTGCAACATTCTGAATAAGGGGTCATCTATTTAATGAGCTGAGAAGTCTTGGGTAGATGAAAAGAAGATCACACTTTCACAACAATAGATATTTATTTATTGTTTACTTTAACCAGGTGATATAATGAATAAAGTGCTGAGCCTGGAGTCAGGAAGACTCATCTTCCTGAGTTCAAATCTAGCCTCAGACTCTTAAATGCTGTGGGATGCTGAACAAGTAATTTAACACTATTTGTCTCAGTTTCCTCATCTGTAAAATGAGCTGGAGAAAGAAATGGCAAACAATACCAGTATCTTTGCCAAGGAAGCACCCAGTGGGTTCATGAAGAGTTGGATATGACTGAAACAACCGAATAACAAAATTTCTATTGTTAGGAATTAGGAAACTGAGACCCCGGGAGAATATGAACTTGCATATGGAAAGCAAGCAGCAAGGGACAGAACAGAGATAACCTGGACCTCAAATCATAGATTCTTTCTTCTATACTCTTGTGGTTCTCCCATCTCCCATCACCTCCTTCATCTAGCAATGAAACAACACACAAGAAAAATGGCTTGCCCATGCTTTTGCCATAATTCCCAGATCACTTTTTTTTTAAAGGAAGTGTGCAACAAAGCAGCTTCCACAAACCTGAGAAGAGGCAGAGCAGAAATCATAGCCCCTCTGGAAGCAGTCAGATGTGCAATTTGTTTCATATGACTTCTTTTTATGTTCTAATGTAAGTGAGACTTGCTAATTCACTCTAATGACAGAGAGACCAAAGTATTTGTACAAGGCAGAGTGCTGAATTGTTTCCAAAGGTTGATTTAATGGGGAGGATTAGATTCAGCAATCTGATCAAATGAGATAAGATATGTAAAGCACGTTGCAAGCTTTCAGGCTCTGTATAAACATTATTATTATTATGGCTGTTGTTATTATCTGTATGAATTTATCCTTAGTCAGTGGAGACCATACTGAATTGGATGGAGAGAACACCTGACCTTGGTCAAAGCTTGATTCTGCCTTCACCCTTTGACCTTGTGTAGGACATCTGAATTCTTCAGACCCTAGTTTTCTTATTTCTTAAGTTCATAATAATTTGCAATAGAACATTTACAGAAGCACAGAATCTTATTAGGGCCTCATGGCAACCAAGTAAGGCAGGCAATACAAATTTTGTCCTTATTTCTCAACTGAAATCAATCAATGGGTGGTTCAGAGAATCAAACCTTCTCAACTACCATGGTGTGATCATGAGCTATACCAGTGGTTCCCAAACTTTTTTGGCCTACCGCCCCCTTTCCAGAAAAAATATTATTTAGCCCCCTGGAAATTAATTTTTTCAATTTTGATAGCAATTAATAAGAAAAATAAATGCACCTGTGGCCATCACCGCCTCTCTGGATTGTTTCAGCACCCACCAGGGGGCGGTGGCCCCCACTTTGGGAATCACTGAGCTATACCATTAGAATTTTGGAGAAATGGAAGAGATGGTGGTACTCTTCTGTATATGCCCTTACATGACCTCAGGCGAATTCAGGGACCCATCATACATCCAGACCTGCGAAGGCCCTCAGGGGCCATCTCATTCAACCTCCTCATTTTCCAGATGAGAAAAAGGAGGCCTGAGGACATCTAAGTGACTTGTTCAATATTATATCCAGAATATGCAGCAGAGGAACTTGGATCTAAATGCTGCCTCCTCCTCTTCTTCTCAGGACTTCTTTAATTATTGATACTACCTTAGTACTACTACCACTGAAGTAGTTAGTTTTCAAAGTGGACAGAGTCCAAGGCCTGGAATCAGGAAGACTCACCATCTTCCTGAATTTAAATGTAGTCTAAGACACATTACTTAACTTACTTACACTTACTTAACTGTGTGACTCTGGGCAAGTCACTTAACCCATTTTTAAAATATTTCCTCATTTTTAAAATGAGTAGGAAAAGGAATGGCTGGGGGCATCCAGATAGCTCAGTAGTTTGAGAGTCAGGTCTAAAGACAGGATATTCTGGGTGATTCAAATCTGGACTCAGACATTTCCTAGCTGTGTGATCTGGGCATGCAACTTAACTCCCATTGTCTAACCCTTATTGCTCTTCTGCCTTCAGAGTGATACACAATATTAATTCTGATACTGAAGGAAAGGGTAAAAATTTTTAAAAAGCAGGAAGGTGCTTTTTAGAAATAGGAATAAAAGGGAAACAAATGAAGGAAGTGAAAGATAGAGGAGAGGACAAGCCAAAGAAAACAATACAGTCTTGATAAGAAAACAACAACAACAAAAAAACAAATAAAAAACCCAAATCCATAAATTCAGGAAAAATAGTCAGAGCTTGAATGTGAAATTATAGGAAGGTTTAAACCAAAGCACAAAGCAGAGAGAATTTTAATGATGGCCTATTATAATAAACACCATTGCAATGTGTTATAGATCCATTAGTCAGTATTTTTTTAATATTGAGATCATATGAAATGATACAGGCAAGAGTCTTACATGATGAGATGACAAGGGTCAATTGCAATCTGTGTCTTTGAAGGTTATCTCTTGGCCAAAGAGATTGTGGAGGCATTTGAATCACTGAATATTCAAATAGCACAGGTGATAGGCTTTGAGACTAATAAGCTTAAATTAAAGCAATGTTCTAGTAAGTCTACTTTAGTAAAGCTCCCCATTCCCAGTTAAATCACAGCTAGTGTTTAAGATAGAAATAGAGATGGATCTGCAAATATATAGATCTCTAAGTATATACATTCATCTATATTTAGCATCCAAGTCCCTGCAGAGGAAAACAGGTGAGAATAGCAGCAAGTGATTCAGATTCTATGCATTTGCTAATAAAGAAGGAAGCAGTTTTTCAAAAATAAAAAGGAAGTATTTTTAAAAATCAAAAGTTTTTTTGTAATTAGTTATAAGTGAGAGGGTTAGTATGTCCTTGTGTAGTAGATAAAAGGACTCACTTTGGAGTCAAATGGTCCTACATTCCAAATCCTGCCTCTGATACATACTTGTGGAACTATGGGAGAATCATTCACTCTCTCCATAACCTGAGGTAAGTCTCTGAGATCACAAATTACAAAGGAATGGTTGCTCTGTATTGAGAGGGAGAATTTCCACAATGGGAATTCCCTATACCAGTCAAAGCAACATGTCTAGATAAAACAAACAAAGAAACAAAGAAACCAAATCCAAAAAGTCAGGAAAAACAACAATCTCTTGAATGTGAAATTAAAAGAAATTTCAGCCAAAGCAAAAAGGTTTAACATATCAAAATGTTTCATTAATGATAACTTTCTATACATTTGTCTATTGTTTTTAAAGCTAATAATTTAATCTTCACAACAACCATGGAAAATGGACAAACCATTTTACAGATGAGGACACTGAGGCACCTTGGTTGAATCCCATGGCAAATTCATGACTAAGCCAGTGAGTGTTTGAACCCCAAATCTCCTCACTACATGAGGAGTGAACTTCTCATTGCATCACACTGATTTTCTATTTTTGTTTCATTTTCAAAGTTAAAAAAGGAAAAAATGCCCATGCACTTATGTGTTTGTGTGTATATGGGCTGGGAAAGGGAGACAAGATCTACTGAGCTCTGACTAGTTTTCCTCACTGAGATTTTTTGTGCCAACATATTTTTTCCATGAGGTATATGTCTAGAATCCTGGTTGACTCTTCACTCTCTAGGCTCATTATCCCATTTTTCTATTCGTGGAGGAAAAAAAACACAAACAAACATGGGGAACACATGTTCCCTACTGCATAGTCACATGAGCTGGGAAAATTCCATATGGGAAGCAGATGTCTCCACTCCCCAAAGGGGGAAGAAGGGACTCAATGGTTTCTTTTTTTTTTTTTTTTGTGGGGGAGGTTGAAGCAGGGTGGGGGAGCGTATGATAAAGTAGGAGATTAGGAAGCAAGGCAGGGAGCTCAGACTTCAGAGATTCTGTGATGCTAGAGAAGTGGAGAATCAAATATTATGATCAGTGTGTTCTTGAAAGCAGCTGGATAACATGGCTGGACCTAGGTAGAATGGTGAAATGAGTGAAGGTGCAAGTTGGGGCCAACTTTCCATACAATTTAGTGAGAACCACATATTCTGACATTCTTAGGTTGGCCTTTACTAATCTTGACCATCCATTGTGACTTCCCCTTTCCAGGTTTTCCTTCTCCCTAATGGCCCAAACTCTAGGTTTTCTTAACTCAACCTTCTGTGTCTCAGTCCCCAGGGTCCTATTAGGAAACAGTCAAGGGAATCTCACAACCTGGTTACAACTAAGGTGTTAATGGCTGGTAATGGCTTGATGTCTTAGGTGTCCTGGATAACCCTTGAATCTGAACAGCAACATTAGCCAAGAAGTTTAAATTAACAGGACCATAGAATTTCAGAAGGAACTTCAGAGATGGTTATACTTCCCATAGCTGAGCAAGAATCCTTTCTGCAACATTCCCAAGACTATGGAGTTAAATTCCCTACTTGTTAAGGTACCCCTTTCTATTTTTTTTTTTAATTCCTTACATTGGGTCAGAATTGGACTCTATATCTTCCCCTTACTGGCCATACTTCTGTTTTCTGGAGCCAAGGAAAAACAAGGCTAATGCTTATTTCAGTTAAGAGATCATCATCTCTATAACGATAGCCATAGCAAGTTAAATCAAGTTAAAAGATCATATATTAAGCACTTATTACGTACCAAGAAAAGGGAAATTTTTCAAAAGAGATAGAAAGGACAATCCCTTTTCCCAAGAAGTTTACATTCCACTGAGGGAAAAAAACAACAACATAAAAATGGAAACTGAAAATGGTTTGGGGAAGGACGTACTAGTGGCATCTTAATCAGAGAATGATGGAAAAAGAAGTCCATGGAGTCCAGAACATAGCCTGGAAAAGAATGAAATTGTGAACATAACTGGTCTAGGCAGTTTCTTTAAAATGGAGATTCCTAGAGAAGCCAATCAAAAGAAGTGGCCACAGGGGTGGATTGATATTCTAGAGTGAGAAGCCTATTTACTGTAAGTCATTTCTTTTCTAGCCTAAAAAACTTTTCTCAGTTTCTTCAAAGGTAATTCTATCAGATAGCTTTGAGTTACTCTCCTATTATTTTATACTTCTCTCTATTCAGTCTTATTCATCTGAGAATTACATAAAATGTGGTTCCCAAAATTTAATACAAAATTTCAGATGTGGTTTAAATAGGAGAGAGAATAGTAGAATGCTAACTTCTCCAATTCTAGATACTATTCATCAATTAATGAAAACCACATTTACATTAGCTTTTCTGGCTGTTGTATTACAATGTGCATGAGTTTACTAGACACTAAAATTCTCAGGTCTTTTTCACACGAAGAAGTTATGGCTCCCTGTATCATGCCCTTAAATAACTGAAATTTCATCCCAAGTATGAGAATTCTCATTTATTTCCATTAATTTTCATTTATTAGACTTGGTTCATTATTCTAGAATCATAATATTCATAATGGAAGGGATTGGAGAGATCACCTCGTCTATCTCCTTCATTTTTTGGATGAGAAAAATGAGATTAAAGATCTAAGTTGGTTATATAGTTATTATGTGGCAGAGGTTGAATTTGAATTCAAGTCCTTTGATTCCACATTCTATGCTCTTTCTCTTACATTTTCAAAGATCACTTTTGGATTTTTTTTCTGTCACCTATACTTATCTTTTTTTGTTCTCGCCCTCAACACAATTTTAAAATTTCCTTTTCAAGGGAGAATAGAGGCTTTCTGAATACTTAATCAATTTCATATCCTAAAAAATAAAAGGAGTTATATGCTAGTAATAAAATAGTGTCAGGTTATTCTAAAATATAAGAAAACAGAATCTTGTACAAAACAAAAACTACATAAATTAACATGAAATTAAGAATTGATGAGCAGGACAATTCCAGAAAAAGCTGGAAAGTTCTACATGAACTGATGCAGAGCAAAATGAGAAAAAGAGGGAGAGCATTATACACAGTAACAGCAATATTGTCCAATGATCGACTATGATAGATTTGCTATTCTCAGCAAAACAGTGATGCAGAAAATTCTGAAGGACTTATGACAAAGAATGCTATCCAACTCGAGAAAGAAATGTTGGAGTCAGCTGCAGAACAAAGCATACTAATTTTCATATAAGTTTATTTGGGTTTTATTTGGGGGTTTTGGTTCTTAGGAGTATTCTCTTACTATAATAAGCAATATAGAAGTATGTTTTGCATGATCATTCATGTATAATCCAGATCAAATTGCTTACCCACTCCAAGAAGGGGGAGGGAAAGGAGGGAAAGGAGGACCTTGTAATTTCTGAAAATGTATGTTGAAAATTGTTATTACATGTAATTTTTAAAATAAAATATCTTTGAATAAAAAAATAACATGCAGAACTTTAATACTTAAAACTCTAATGCATTACCTCTCTCTCACCCAAGTCCAAATACCCACTATGAGAAGCATAAGCATTTGAATTAAACATATATTTCATTTATTTATATTTTATTTATATACAATATATATTTGCAATTACATCTTTATTTATATTAAAAGGCTTCTAACTGAGGCTCAGCTGCGAAGACCTCCCAAGCTTCCAATAGTTGTCTCAATACCCACCACTATTGGCACCGTCACCACTGCCGCTTTGCAAGAAGCAACAGACACTTATCCTAAAAACATACTATCTACCTATGTTCTCAAACTCAAATAGAAACAATCCTTGTGGTCTTGCATATTGACTTAGAATGATGCAAATTAACATTATATTGTGTTCTATTTTTATTTATTTTATTAAACATTTCCCAATTACATTTTAATCTAGTTGGGCTACATTTCTGAGTGTCGATGAGTTTGACACCTTTACTGCACCCAGTTATAGCACTTCTAATAATAACAGGCTTATAGTGGATAAATGCATCAGGATGATGCAAACAGGACAAGAAAATCACCCGGTGGCAGTTCCATTTTTCTGGAGGTTACCCAGGAAAGAGATCCAAATCAGTGATTCCCAAGTCCCCCAACTAAAGGAATATGGAGCCAGTCACCCAGCAAGCAGGGAAGAGCACCAGTACACCAGTAAGTAGAAAGTCAAACAATAAATGAAGACAGAAAAGATCTGAAACAAACAAGAAATTCTATAATAAATATCTAGCACATCAGTAAATAAAACAATAGCAAGGATCCTCCAGGGGAAGAATGAATAAAATGTAAAAAGGAAAAAGTACTTTAAACAAATGCTATATTATAAAGAAAGGAGAACCAATTTGACTAGATGATGAAAGATGATAAAAGATAATATGCTGTGAACTTCCCAGAAGTCATAGGGAAAAAAGCAAAAAATATTTTTTGCTCTTATTATTGACATCATTATCATCCTATAAAGCACATCATTTTGTGCTGTAGCATTCCTGACACTATTCACACAAGACTTCACTACTATTTTGTATTCACCTTCAGTTAAATTTCTTTGCTTTTATCGTTTTTTACCTGCATTTAAAATTCTGAGATGGTTGGTGAGTGTCTACCTTGGTCCCTATAATCATGTTTAAAAAAAAATCACAATCATATTGGAATATACCCATCAGAATACAATTCCTTAGAACTTTCTATCTCTCATGAGTAAACTTCTCTAACACAATTTGCAACCATAAAATCCTTTCTTTGTCAAATCTAATTCCATTCATAAGAAATTTATTGAATTAAATTGGATTAAATTCTTTGAAATTTGCTCTCTGGAAATCTAGAATATGTGTCTTTAGAAAAGGTTTAGGTTTTTTTGTTTGTTTATTTTATATACTCCAAATTTTTGAATCACAGACTCAATTAGAAAGAACCTCAAAAGGTATCCCTTCTCATCATACCAGAACACAAATTTGTCTCTGCAACATCTCCAACAAATAGTTTGAAGACCTTCAGTGAATGGAATGGAAAATCATTACCAACAAAAGGTGCAATATTTCACTTCTGGTTAATTTAGACAAGTTGTTGAAACATTTTTCTTTTGGGTTGATATATGCCTCTATTCTTTCTCCTGTTATTCGTACTTCTAGACTGTGAAGCCAAAGAGAACAAGCATATCCCTGTCCTACATGAAATCCATTCAAACATTTAAAAATGGTAATAAATTCTGTATATACTTGAATATTTACCTGTTTTCCCTGTTAGAATAAGCTCCTGGAGGGTAGGAGCTCTTCCATTTTTGTTAATCCCTTTACAATGCCTTGTAAAATACATAACATAGAGAATTAATATTTAATGTTAGCTTACTGATTCATAAAAAATCCTCCCCACTTTTTCCACTTTTACCCTACCACCTTGGGGAGAGTGGGAGAAAATCTGAATTGCAAAATATCTAGATAGAATTGTAAAAAGTTGCTTCTATAAGTAATTTAAAAAAAATACTAAGAAAAATGACACTAGTTAGTTTTCATCATAATAACATCTACCTGGAATTATTCTTAGTGAAGTTGTGATGAAGCCAAGAGAGGGAGAGATCATTTTGAAGTATAGGACCCATGAGAGATTATAGATTGGATGCTCTAGAGCAAGGGTCGGCAACCTTTTTGGCTGTGAGAGCCATAAACGCCACATTTTTTAAAATGTAATTTCGTGAGAGCCGTACAGTGCTCACAGTGCTGCTCCTGTAACCGTGCCTGAAAAAAAAATTGACTTTATGGCTCCTGCAGAAAGAGCCATATCTGGCCCTCAAAAGAGCCAGATATGGCTCGAGAGCCATACGTTGCCGACCCCTGATCTAGAGGATTATGCCTCCTTTGAGATTAGAAACATGGAGGAAAGTGTGAGAGAGACTGAGGAGTAATTTTCCACACACTGAGATTTTGCTTAATGAATTAGTTGGCTGCTGTGTACCCACCTGAACATAATCTCTAGGACTACCTCAGGGCATTATGACCCAGGTGGAGTGTCAAATTAATAGGGAAACTAAACTCCAGCCTCTTCGTGTGATCTGAGTCAAATCACTTTCCTCCCATTGGCCTTGGTTTCTTCATCTCTAAAAATGAGAGGTATGGTCTAGCTGAATTTTTGCTTTCAAGCTCTATGTTTCTTCTATTGTCCCTAACTTATTTTTAAAATTAGATTTAATATACCATAACATTTTGATTATTTCTCAGATGGCATGGCCTCCAATCCACTTTCAACAAGCCACTCTAGTTTGTCATTGTTCTTCCTATGATGTGGTGCCTAGGAAAGAATTCAGTCCTCTATATGTATGTTCTGACCAGGGCATAGTACAATGGACCTATCAAATACTCTTCTGGATAAGATATTATATTGAGTTTTTTGTATGCCATGTTGAATCACAATCCCCCCCCCACCCCCAGAAACAGAAATTACTGTCAAGTCCAATTTTCCCTTCAAATCACAGAGGAAGAAACTTCAATATGCAGATTAAGGAACTTTTCCCAAGGCCAGTGAGAGTAAGAAAAACCAGGATCAACAATTTATCCTCTGATTCAAGCCATTTCTTCTCCACTATGAAGAGCTACTACAGGATGACCAGACTTTGTTTCAGAGAAGGGATTTGTCCACAGGTCAGGATGGAAAATTTAAAGGGCAATCTCTAGCATGGTGAATTGCTGTAGAAAATTATTTAACTTCTTTGGGGCTCTGACTTCTAATTTGCAAATCATACCTTAGGAAGTGGTTCTGAGAGTCAAATGAGATAATATGTTTTGAGAGCTTTTTGCAAACAGACAATATAAATATTCAAGGTTATGACTGTTATAAAATATTGTTCAATTATGCAGCAAAAGGTTATAAAACTGTATATAACCGTTGACTCAGCAATGCCACTATTCCATCTATATGTATCATAATGATAGATTTTTTTAAAGGATCTTTATGTACAAAGATATTTATAGCTACTCTTTTCATGTTGGTATTGGAATACAAAAGAATTTGGAAATAGGATACTTGCTAAGTGGAGAATGGCTGAACAATTTGTGGTACATGATTTTCATGGAATACTATTGTGCTATAAGAAATGATGAGTGGGAGGATTTCAGAAAAACTGGAAAGACTTACATGAACTGATTCAAAAGGAAGTAAGTAAGACCAGGAGAACACTGTGTACAGTAATAGCAATAATGTACAATGGTCAATTATGGATGACTTGGCTATTCTCAGCAATACAAACAAATAAGCCAAAAGATGAAATTATGAAAAATGCTTTCCTCTGCCAGAGAAAGAACTGATGGAATCTCAATGTAAATTGAAGCATAGTCTTTAAAATTTTTATTGCATGTTATTTTCTTTTGGTCTGTGTTTTCTTTCATGACCTGACTAACATGGGGAAAAATATTGTCTCGTAGATTATATTTATTTCTTTGAAGTGACTTTCTTATTCTTAGGTCACTATGACTGCACAGCTCATAGAATAGAATGGGAAAGCCCTGCATTTAGAATCCTAACTCTGCTATTGAGTAGGTGTATGGCCTTATAAAAAAAAAAAAAGTCCTTTTCCACCATAGGTAGCACAGTAAATAGACCACCAGGCCTGGTGTGAAGAGGATTTGGGTTCCAATCTTACCTCAGATGTTTCCTAGCTGTGTGACCTTGTGCAAGTCATTTAACTCCAATTGCTTAACTTTTATCACTCTTCTGCCTTAGTACTTAATTTATAATATTTTAATATCTTAATAATTTCAATATTTTAATAATACTTAATTTCAATTCTAAGACCGAAGGTAAGGGGTAAAAAAGGATAATTATTTCACCTCTCCCAGACTTAGTAAGTTTGTTAACATTTTTACTTCATCAGTCAACATCAGGGCTGGAATATAGTTCAGAAATAGCTTAATTCCCCAATTCCTTGTCTAATCTAGCTGGAAATCTTTGACTGTTGTATCTTCTCTCTTAGCAGGCTTCCTATTGCCAGATGTACTGTCATGACTTGTTCCCTTCTGTTCCCTCATATTTTATTTCCTTCAGATCGTACACTGGTAGATTAATATTTTGTTTTCTTCTTTTCTTTTCCTATTCTTTAAAAAAAAAATAGATCAGCAATTCGAGTCCAAGTCCTCCCTTTTCTCTTTGGTGAAATCCTCTTTAAGTCTCTTCTTTTTGGTAACTCTGAGGAAGTACTTTGGTTTTTCCTGATTAGTCTTGACATGTTAGTTAGCCTAGTCTGGTCACAATAACATGAAAAGCCAGAGACAAATAGTTGCCCAACTGCAATAACTTTGTCTGAGACGCCAAGAAGCATAGCCAGAACTGGGCTTTGGTCCAAGGCACTAACTTTTAGTGCCCAGAGGAGCTTATTTCTTTCATGTGGTGATGTGTGTTTTGCTGCTCACTACTCTGGAGATTTGAAAGTTAACACCCTCTATCCACCAAAATCAGGATCCCTTTTCTGTGGTGTCATCCTTTCCCTAAACTCCATGAACAAAAGAACTGGAAGTCCGTAAGGGATGAGACAGTTCAATGGCAAAGCAGATAGAGTGCCCTACTTGAAGAGAAAATCTGAATTCAAATCTTGCCTTTGAGGCACTTTCTAGCTGTGTGACCTGGAGAAAATAACTTAAGCACATTGAACTTCAGGTTTCCCATCTTAAAAATGGGGATTGTTATCTCAGCTATCTCACAGGGCTGTCGGGAAAATCAGATACAATAATATTTGTAAAGTGCTTTGCAAAATTATAGTGCTATATAAATACTAGCTGCTAGTAGTAGTAGTAGTAGTAATAGTAATAGTAGTAGTAGTAGTAGTAGTAGTAGTAGTAGTATAGTAGTAGTAGTAGTAATAGTAGTAGTAGTAGTAGTAGTAGTAGTAGTAGTAGTAGTAGTAGTAGTAGTAGTAGTAGTAGTAGTAGTGGTAGTAGTAGTGGTAGTAGTAGTAGTAGTAGTAGTAGTTTTATGAACTGTGCCTTTCTAGTATGATTGTATCAAGGTGGGATTGTTTCTGCTTCACCCTCTACCTTTTAAATGAATTTTCTCAAAATACAACTTGTGCTGGGCAGAGCCCTGGTGCAGTGTATAGAGTGCTGGTCCTGTAGTCAGGAAGATTCATTTTCATGAATTCAAATCTGGCCTCAGACATATACTATCTGAATGACTAGAAAAATTGCTTAATCCTTTTTGCCTCAGTTCCTTATCTATAAAATGAACTGGGGAAAGAAATGGCAAACCATTTAAGTATCCCTTGTCAAGAAAAAGACCCCAAATGGGCGTGGGGGTTGGGTGGGTGGGTGGGTCATGAAGTTTTGGAAATGACTGAAAAATGATTGAATGGAAACCGTTTCTGTAAGTTAAGCCTGATCAAGAAGTCTTATCAGTTAAGCAGACCATCAAGAGAATGGTTCCTTTGAAATAGTGGACAGCCTGCGTTGGAGTTGTGCCTCAAGTTGCAACTAAGGAGGAAAGGAATGAATATAAAATAAAAGGGCTGGCGATATAGAATTCATAGGTATTTAACCAGTACCCACTGGCTAGCTACTCTATGCGAAGCATCAAAGGAGGGGGCTGGTTTCCAAAATGGTGAAATATGACATCTCGGCTCATGCTTGAATGTGGCTCTAGCGCTTGACATAACAGGCTCCCATGGAAATGTTATAGACCTACGTGATAGACATATGCTGTGGAAGATAGGATTCTGGCTAGCAGCAGTCATAAGTACAAGTAGGAAGTTGTCTAAGTTTGTCCTCCTTGACCTCAAGCATCATTTCTCTATCCCCTTCTCTTTGCTGGCCAGGACCTTCTTCTATTGTTTATGGTCCCATCCAGTCCCCTTCCCCCAGCCCACTTCTCCCCGACAGATGCATCAATGCCTGATTTCACAATAGTCTATTAATTACTTCTGGATTAGTCTGAGTTTAATGATATCTTAGAACAAGAGCAAAAGATGTCAGTTATCCAAAGGATACACGTAATGATGGTGGAGTCAAAACTAAGTAGAGCAGTTGATGGCAAATATGTGTGTGTGTGTGTGTGTGTGTCTGTGTGTCTGTGTGTCTGTGTGTCTGTGTGTATATATATATATACACATATATATGTGTGTGTATCAGTATATACATACACACACATACAATTAACCAATTAACTCAATTGATCCTTATAAATAGCTTCAATCACTCTCAATTTATAGATTAGGAAAAGGAAGTTCACAGAGCTGAAGGGACTTGCCTATGGTCACAAAACCAGTTAGGGTATGAAAGGGGATTTAATCTCAGTTCTCCCTGGAAGGTACATCAGATGTAGTCTAAGTAAATCATTTTATACATGAGGAAATCTAAAGATTAAACGATTTGCCTAATATCACAGAGAAAGTTGGGAGCGGAGCAAAGACTAAAACCTGAGTTCTCCCTCTGTCAATCTCTCTCTCTTTCCTTGACCACAGAAAACTGCTTTATTGACAGGACACAGTTTGTTACAAATACTTTCACTGAGGAAAAAAATGTAGGTTGTTTCTTCTTAGTTCTCCCCCTCCCCTTCCATATTCATTATCTGTTTATCCACTTGAGGAAGAATTTATGAAATATCCAGTTTCATAATCAATCTAATTTCCCCTGCAAATTCTGATTTGTAAATGATTGTTGCCTTGACAAAAGTTGAGCTCCGTTGTGCATCCATCAATTTGCATAATAAATTGGGATGTCCAGTTGCCATCCAATGTCTAATTGATTAACTACTTGTCATTTTCTGACTTTTGCCTAGAGCTTACTTTTTGGCTTTTCTCATTTTTACATAAATGATTCCAATTTCAGCTTTTATGGAGAGAAAGCCAGAGGGGGAAAACATACACACATTCATGCTAATTAATATAATAAAATGTAATGTAACATAATATATTACAGTAGAGTTTCATATATAACATAGTAAATAATGTATTATGTAATATTTTATATGTGTATATATACATATATTTAAAAAATGATGGCTTCAGTCTTTCACACTGGGTATGAGCTTTTTCCTTGCCTTACAGCAAATTCTTAACCTTTTTCAGTAGACCCCTTTAGCATTCTAATGAAGTCAATGGACTCTGTAGAATCATGCTTTTAAATGTGTAAAAAATAATTACGTAGAATTTCAACAAATTCCACTTACATTGAACTAAGGATGTACTTTTTTCCCATTCAAGTATTGAAGTTTATGGATCCCCTGAAAACCATTAGTGGACCCTTTAGTGGACCCCGAGTTAAGAATTCCTGCCTTAATTAAATGGAGAGCCTCAAGTCTGAGAGATTTGCAGTCAGAAAATAACTGCAAAATATGACCGACAGCTCCCAGATAATGTTCTTCATTATGCTTTTATTTGTATTAAAGAAGCCTTACACACTCAGCATGTATCAAATGCATATCATTGCTGAATATGCAAGCAAGCTATCAAAGGAGTATGGGGAACAGCTTGGTACGAGTTATCCTCTGAGTGCTCCATTTAGTGGGAGGAAAACACACACACATACAAGCATGCACCCCAAGGGTATATGCCAACTTTACTCCGCTCTGCCTGAAACTAATGTCTTGCCACCCCACCATGACTCTGTCGAAAGCCTGAAACCCACCAGAGGAGATATTAGGATAGTGGTGGGACAGAGACCTCACTACCCACAGCAATTGGCTAACCAGCCTGGAGGGGAC
Organism: Gracilinanus agilis; assembly: GCF_016433145.1. Taxonomy (NCBI): domain Eukaryota; kingdom Metazoa; phylum Chordata; class Mammalia; order Didelphimorphia; family Didelphidae; genus Gracilinanus; species Gracilinanus agilis. The sequence continues at coordinate 103,621,740 of NC_058132.1, forward strand.
TACCTCTCCTGTGTAAAAATTTGTCTGCTCTCACTTGAACTAGAAGCTTCCTTTCTAAGAGGCAATTATTTGCAAGGCTTTCCTTTCATACAGAAGCAACTACCATTTATAGGACACATTATTTTGATTACTTTTATTAATATCATCTTTCCCCACCCAATGCGAAAATTCTGTGTAATTGCTCTTTTAGTAAGCTCTCTGGGGAGGGTCTGATTTGTGTTCCTAGAACTTCATGGAGGGATATGTGTAAAATGAGGACCCCAGGGGCAGCTGAGTAGCTCAGTGGATTGAGACGGGCCTAGAGATGGGAGGGGAGGTCCTAGGTTCAAATCTGGTCTCAGGCACTTCCCATATGTGTGACCCTGGGCAAGTCACTTAACCCCCATTGGCTAGCCCTTATCACTCTATGTCTATATGTCCCTATCTGGTAGATGGGAAAGATCACTGGCTTTGGAGTCAGAGGACCTAGGTTTTTAAAAAAAACCTTCTTTTGATGTTTTTTACCTCTGTGACTTCATGGAACTCACTAAACCTCCCTAGGCTTCAATTGGACAATCTGCAAAATGAGGAGGTAAACTAGACTCTGAGATCTCTTCCAGCTCCAGCTCAATGGTCCTTCCTTCCTCTTGATATGCATCTATTCCCTTCTCTTCATTTTTCTTCTCTTTTATCCCTTTCCCCTTCTTCCTTTTTGGTCTGCTACCGTCCAGAAGAAAGGGACCATTATGAGCTGACTTTCCATTTCAGGACCAGGAGTATATTCTTTACAGATCTCATTGGTAGATACATTGGGACACAGCTGATCTAGCTGCTGGCTGCTGATTAAGGAATATTGGACGTGGACTTCACTTCAATATTCTACTGACCTCACTGTCTCTGCCTTGACAACAGGGTAGGGACCAGGGACTCTGGTCATCTTTCCTGCTGCTCTTTTCTTTCCACAGTGGTCACCAGTCTAGGACCAAAGTCCTTTCTAAGGTCACTATTTCCCCACTTCTGCCTATAACTCAGGGCTGACAATCAAATCATTCTTTTCATTGCTTCCTTGAAGGTCATAACAAGAGTGACAATCTTTTATTCTATAGATTTGCTCAAAATCTCTGTTTCTGCTTCCTAGGTTGCATCTTCTCTGCAACATATAGAAGTTTTCTAGAGTCACTAAGAGGTTAAATGACTTGCCCAAGAATACATAGCCAATTTGTCTAAGAAGCCATACTTGAATCTGGAACTTCCTAAATTTAAGGATAGCACTGTATCCACTCTTGCAAACAATACTTTCATCCTTCCAATTCCCTGCTCAGAATTCCTCATACATTCCTCACTACTTACTGAAAACTTCAGATCTTTAGGCATTTATTAAATCTCTTGCTTAGAGAGACTCCTAATTTGTTTTTCTCCTGTCTGTCTTCCCTTTCTAAACCTTTTAAGTGGTATAGTGGATAGAGAGTTAGATGCAGTCAGGAAGACATGCTATGTAACTTGGGACAAATCATTTCACTTTTTTAAACATCAGTTTCTTTATCTATGAAATGGGAAAAATGATAGCACCTAGCTGAGAGGGTTGTGTGTGGGCCAAATAATGTACGCATAAAGCACTTTGCAAACCTTAAAGCATATACTTGTGTGTATGTTTATGTGTGTTTATACATATATACATACACACACACATATATATATACTATATATTTATAAGCTTAGATATGTGTATGTGTTTAATATATTTAGATTATTTTAGATTTAGATTTTAGATTTAATTAGATAATAGATTATAGATAGATAGTGAGATATCTATCATCTATCTTTTTATCTATCTGTTTGCCTGTCTGTTTGTCTATCTATCTATCTATCTATCTATCTATCTATCTATGCTGGCTATTTGTGCCTAACCTTCTGACCAGCCATAGTGAAACACATTATACATTGATCCCAACATAGTGATATAATTTTTGTATTCTTTAAGTACAAAGGGCAGCAACCAATGTGTGTACATATGTGTATATGCATGTGACATATGTGTTATGTACCTATATAGATATCTAATTATATGTATGTGTACATGCATGAATTGTATGTTAGTAATTATTAATGCAAGGCTACTAAAAAGTAACTTGCTGAAGTAATATACCACAATGATTCCATGACTCTTCCTTTAAATAATTTTTGGCTATGGCCATAAATTATGAATCTTACTGAACCTAGCAGGTTCTAAGACTTTTTCCTACCCAATCTTCTCTCATAATCATATAAGAGTGACTTCCTGATCACTCCTACCACAGAGATTTTTTCCTCTTCTGAAGATGCTCTGAGTGTTTTATCATTCATTTGGCATTTAATCATCAGCTGGCTTGTGAAATCCCCTGCTTTATTGTCTATTCTTACCATTGCTTCAATTCTTCTATCGCTTATTTAACTTTTCATAGGTCTATGTCTTGTCACCCCAGGAATAATAATAGTTCGCTATCCGAAGTGATTTAAGATTCCATAAAACATTTTCCTCATAAACAGTCTCTTTTAGCCACATTTCTCACAGAGGAAATCAAATCCCAAAGAGTTTATCTGCTGATTTGCCCAAGGGGACATAACTAGAAGGAGGTAGAACTGACATCTGAACTCATGTTTTCTAACTCCAAATATGATGCTCTTTACACTATATTGAGCTAACTAAATACATTATAAACACTTCAAAGGAGGAATCATCTGTTGTTGAATCTTTCTCACATTGCCAAAAATGTCATCCTTACATTCCACTCTCCACTACTCCATTGCTTCTAGTTGTATTGTTTGAGGCCTAAAAATATGTATGTTCCATGGACAGTCCTTCAACACAGCTTCTACATGTCACAACCATAGCAATGTTGCCTTGACTGGTGTAATAAATTGACCCAGACTGCACCACTGGTCAACCTTCAAGAATTCCCAAGTACGTTTAGAGATAATTGATTCCTTTTCAGAGGAAAAAAAAGAGATTTGACATAGACATCTAGACCTGTGACTATTTTCTTCCCTCTTTCACCTCCTCTCCCATATTCAATCTATTATTAAGTCCTATCAATTTTATCTTCACAATATCTCTTGTATATGTCCCCCTTTCTTTGAGAGGTCTCCACCATTCTGGTAATGACCTTTATTACCCAGGGTCTTGACTATTGAAATAGTTTTCTGCCTCAAATTTCTCTTACCTCCAGTCTAGCCTCCATTCACCTACTAAAGTGAACTTCTAAGAGTGTAGGTCTAATCGTATCACTCCTCTCCCTCCAATTCACTTTATGATTAATATAAAATCATCTGTTTGGCTTTTAAATTCCTTCATAACTTGGAAGGAAGACCCCTTCCTCTCTTTCCAGTCTTCTTAAAACTTACTCCCCCCATGTACTCTACAGTTCCATGATACTTGATTCCTTGTTGTTCCTTACACAAGACACTCCATCTCATGACTGCATTTTTGCAGGTGATCTCTTTGGTTTACATTCTTTTTCCAATCAGTTTTATTTCCTGGTTTCCCTAGCTTTCTCCAAGTGAGTGCAAAAATCCCTCCTGGTAGAAGCCCTTTCTTTATACCCTGCTTGATTGTAGTGCTTTCTATTTGAAAATTTTTCCAATATATCCTTTGTTTATATTACTTGTACTTAGTTCTTATAACTCCAATTAGACTGTGAGGTCCTTGAGGGCAGGGACCAGTTTTATCTTTTCAGTATTCCTAGAGATTTGCACAAGGCCTGACACCTAGAGATTTAAAAATGCTTTTTGACTTGATTTGACTTAAAAATTCAAATCCAAGAAAAGAAGTTTCCTATTCAGATATAATTATCTTCTCCATTTTCACAACTAACATTTTTACAACTAATTTCACAATTAGTTAGTTGTAGGCAGCTTGGCATAGTAGAACAGATGTTAGATTTGTGATGTCATATAACTCTTCTCAGTCTTACTTTCCTCATCTTTAAAATGAAGATAATAGTATTATCTACCTTTCACAGTGTGAGAAGGGAATTGATTTTCTGATTTAATCAATTAGGGATTTGGACTTCACCTCCATTTGTTTTAAATTTGAGTCCATCAGCAACCACAAAATTGATCCCACAAGCACTGTCCCCCTGGGTGGTGCCAGGCTAATTGAGGAACTGTGATTGGTTCATGGGGGGTGATGTAGGAGAGTTAGTGGGTGTATTGAGGACTTATAAGATGAGACCCAGCAAGAAGCTGGTGGGAGAAATCATTTTCTGAGGCTGAGATTATGAGACAGACCCTGAGTTGTGAGGCTCTGCATTCTTAGGCTAGGAAATTCTTCACCTCCTTTCTATATTTCTCTTTTATTTTCGTTTTCTTCCTAATAAATCTTGCTATTAACAGTCTTGCGAATTAAGGCTTAATTACAATTTTTGCTAACTATTACAAGAGTTGTGAGGGTTCAGTAAGATAATACATGGAAAGCACTTAGCAAACTTTAAAATACTATATTAATGTTAGCTACCAAAAGCTAAAAACCATAGAATCACCAAATGGAAAGGACCCTGCTTTAAAGAATAAATTAAATACTTATTATGTATACTCTAATTAACAACTACTCTAACAAACACAGAAATCTCTTCTATGGGATCCCTGACGATGGGTTCATCTGGCCTCCACTTGAAGACCTTTAATTATAGAAGACTCCCAAAGCAGTATGAACCACTGTCATTATTATGATACTTTCTTTTGAAAGCACTAACCTTTCTTCCTTATACTCCATTCCCCATCCAAGAATCCCTGTTCCATAGACAGTTCTTCATCACAACTCCACATACAACCTCCACAAAATCTTGCCTTTGTTACATCAACAAACCTTTGGGTTTTTCAACAGATTATCTTAAAGTACTCATTAAAGATCTTTCATTGCCTTAGAAAAGACTAATAAATAAATTACAGAAAGCAGTTTTGATAGCATTTGTTATTTGCTGAGTACCTTAGTTATGAAAGTTGATAATTAGCTATTTTCAATAACTCATGCCCATTTAGAACATAAAAGACTTTTCATGCAACAACCCTCCAAGACAAATAATATAGGTATTATTGTTCTCATTTTTATATTCAAGAGCACTGAGTCAAAATTACTTGTCCTGGATTGGTCAACTAGTAACAGTAGAGTCATAATCCCAGGACCTTCTGACTCCAAAAGAAAGATATAGGGAAAATTTATATAATGATAAATAGTCCTTATAGAAATTATTATGGAGATTTTCATATCTTAGGGTTGGGGTATACCAATATGCTAAAAATGATAGTACAGAACAAAGATGAGAAAGAATCCACTGCTTCTATTGGCCTGGGCATCATTCCACATATTAATTGAGAGTTTTGCATTAAATATAAACAAGGATAATATGAAGCTAGCACTGGGGCATATAGCTCAAGACAGAGAGTTCCTTGGAGATAGGTTAGTTATTAAAATGATCTGGGGGAGCAGAGTCAAGATGGTGACTTAGTAGAGGCAAAAGCTGAAACTGCTCTAACAATCCTTCTAAACCAATCTTTAAAAGCACCTCAAAATGACAGAAGTAAAAAACCAACAGCAAGACAGAGTGAGGGGGCTCTCCCAATGAACACAACTTGAAAGTTAGGGAGAGAGAGAGAGAGAGAGAAAGAGAGAGAGAGAGAGAGAGAGAGAGAGAGAGAGAGAGAGAGAGAGAGAGAGCTGATTTTCATAGGATAAAATAAAACTGTACACAGAAAAGTGTTGGCTGACCACTCCCCCACCTACTGCTCCAAGTTCCTCAAATGGGCATAGTCTAACTTCTGGATCCCAGGAGGCAGGCTATACCAACAAAAGATCACCTCATACCCAACCCTTGAAATCCCAGGCCTCTGGCACCACCCTACAGTGAAATCTGGAAGTCTATGGCATGGAGCTCTTTCACACCTAAACTGTTGTGGTAAAGACCTAGCGCTAGGGCAGAATGACTTGCAGTACCTGCAAGCCAGCAGCAGAGAAGTCAAAATCAGTAAGCAGTTTTCAGAATTCCTAGTCAATAGGGGGAAAAAGGCTAAGAAAATGAGCAAACAGTAGAAGAAACACTTAACCCTTGAAAAATTCTATGAGAACAAAGAACCATCAGGGGATGAAGAGACCCAAATAACCACATGCAAAATTTCCCAAAAGAATGGGAATTGGTTACAAGCTCTGAAAGAATTAAAAAAGGAATTTAAAAAACAAATAAGGTAGGTCAAAGAAAAATGGGAAAAAGAAATGAAAGTAATGCAAAGGAAAATAACAGCTTACAAAACAAAATTAGTCAACTGGAAAAAGAGACACAAAAATTCAATGAATAAAAAAGTATTTTTAAAAAACAATAATTGACCTACTGGAAAAAGAGGCAAAAAATTTCAATGAAGTAAAGAGTATCATGAAAAGTAAAATGGACCAAATGGAAAAGGAGGATCAAAAGGTCATGAAAGAAATTCAGTATTTAAAATTAGAATTGGGCAAATAGAGGTTAATGACCTCAAAAGACATCAAGAGATAATAAAACAAAATTGAAAGAATGAAAAAATAGAAGAAAATATGAAATATCTCATTGAAAAAGTAACTGGCCTGGAAAATAGATCCAAGAGAGACAATTGAAGAACTATAAGACTACCTAAAATTCATGACCAAAAGGGGGGAAAAAAAGCCTAGACATCATATTACAAGAAATTATCCAAGAAAAATATCCTTGGAATGAGGGTGAAATGAAATTAAAAGAATCCACAGATCTTGTCCTATAATAAATCCCTAAATGACAACTTCCAGAATGTTATAGCCAATTTCAAGAGCTCCCAGATCAATTTGAAAATACTGCAAGCAGCCAGAAAGAAACAATTCAGATATCATGGAGCCCCAGTCAGGATTACACAGGATCTGGCAGCTTCCACATTGAAGGATCAGAAGGCTTGAAATATAATATTTTGGAAGACAATGGAACTGGGTCTACAACCAAGAATCACCTGCCCATCAAAAATGACTATATTATTTCAGGAGAAAGTATGGTCTTTAAATAAAAGAGAAGATTTTCAATTAATCCTGAAGAAAAGACCAGACTTAAACAGAAAATTTAATGTCCAAATATAAAATTCAAGGGAAGCATGGAAAGGTAAATAAGAAAGAGAAAAAATTTAAAGGCTTCAACGAGGTTCAATTGTTTACATTGGAAAGATGATATCTATAGCTCAAAATTGTTATTATTATCATAGTAATTAGAATAAGTAGACATAGACAAAGGATGTGGTAGTAAGCCGTGTAGGATAATATGTAAAAAAAAAAACCCAAACAAACTAGGGGTGAAAAAAAGTATTATACTAAGAGAAATGGGAAAAGAACAATAAAATGGTGTAAATTATGTCACATAAAGAGGCACAGGTAGGGGAATACTATTATAGTGAAGGGGAGGATGGGGGTGGTAATGTTGGGCCTGGCCTTCTGGAATCAGGAAGGAAAAAGTTCAAATTCAGTCTCCTATACTATGTGATCCTGGGCAAGTCACTTTACCACTGTCTGCCTCAGTTTCCTCTACTGTAAAATTAAAAAAAAATAATAGAACCTACCTTGAAAGACAATGTAAGGATAAAATGATCTGTTTTATAAAGTGCTTGGCCCTGTGCCTAAAAGCTTCCTTCCTTCCTTCTTCTCTGGCTGAGACTACAGTAGAGATCAGAAACAAAACGAAAATAGGTCACTTCATCCTGGTTCCTTTGATTTTAAATTTGCAGGATATTCCTTAAATTGACAAATCTGTTGTATGCCTCAGTGTAAAACCTTCTGGGATGTTAGGGGGAAGTTATAAGGCAGATGGGCCTGATTGAATATCCTTTCTCTACTATCTCCACAATATTATTCAACCTTTGAGGTAAATGTGTCAAATGATTGTTTCCCAGGTCTGGATAGAACCTAGTCTCCCAGGACTAATGTGCTCAGATCGTCTTTTTCATTGTTGTGAAATATGTTTCCAATACTTCACTCTTCTAATTGAGACAGGTTCTTGAATATGTGATGGGGTCCATAAATGATAATGAGTAACAATGAATGACAATGGTTTCTCTACATTTTTTAAACCTGTGATTTTGTACCATGTTTAAAGTGTCCATTGTGATTTCAAAACATATGTATAGATCATTATGTCCAAAAGAGAAGGGAAGAACACACCAAAAAATAAACACAAACAAGACTAGTGATTATATCCATTATAAAGTTTGGATTTACACTTTCATAATCAAAATGAAATATTCTGTTTGGCAGTCATATGTATCCCTGAACAAATAGAAATGTGCTTCAGATTTGACATTTTTGCATTTCACCATTGAAAAGAATTGGGTTCATTCATTTACTGACCCCTTTAATTATGGTTTCAGATCAGGATCTATCAAGGATAGCAGTTGCTGAAGTAGAACAGCATTTGAGTCTCTTGGGTGGTGATGGTTTGATAATAGCAATGGCTTCCATTTTTATGGTGCTTTAAGGTTTGTAAAGTAGTTTACATGTTTTATCTGATTTATTCCTCTGAACACAATGAAATAGGTTCTATTATTATCCCTATTTTACATATTAGGAAATCGGGGATAACAGAGGTTAAGTAACCAACTAGGGTCACACAGTTAGTAAATTGTTGAGGCAGAATATGAACTCAACCCTTTCCTGACTAGACCCAACACTAAAATGGTTGTCACCCTGTCAGGAGGAATATAAGAACCTTCCTGTCTAAGTAATTTTGTGGTCATCTATTTGTGTATGATATCTACTTCCACTATCTTGACCCATTACTTCTGTACTATCTATCTATTTAATCACTAACCACTGTTGTCTGTGTACATAAGAGCCTTTGATTGCTTCCTTAGATTTGACCTTCCCCTCTGAGTCTGTTTGTCTTTTGTCATTCTGGAATGTCATCTCAGCTTAATCCTAATGTCTATTTTTGGTTTTTAGCCATGACTGGAAAATTCCTGGCCTGGAGTCTTCCATTTTCCAACTGCTCAGTCTGATTTAAAGGATCTTAACTAAACAAATGTGATTTTTCTCCACCAGAAAAGTCTGAACCAGTTTATGAATGTTCCAATTATGCTTACCTTATTCTTATAAACATGGGATTATTAGACATCCTAAAAATGTAAAGGGAACTTTTTTTCTCAATTGAAATCTGAGAAACCCATTTTTGACATAGACAAGACAAACCCTGCAATATAGGGGAAGAAGCCCAGTGTCTGGAGTCTGAGGATCTACTATGAAATCCTTGCTCCCCTTTCTGCTGATCACGTCAGCTTGGATAAGTCACTTAATTTCACTGAACCTCAGTGTCCACTTGTATAATGCTAGCCATCCCATTTATCTCACAAAAAATAGGTAAAATTCCTGGGGAAAGCCCTTTATAAGCTATCAAACTCTATGAATGGAAGTACTGTTAGAGACACAAGAAATATGTGTGTGTGTGTGTGTGTGTGTGTGTGTGTGTGTGTGTGTGTGTATGTAAAAGGAAATGGCAAACCAATCCAATATCTATGGGGTCACATAGAGTATATATATATATATATATATATTTTTTTTCCCCCCCGCTGTTCATTGTTTGTATATATATACATACACATATGTATATATGTATACATACACACATAATTAAACAAATAGTGTGGGAGAGGAATACAGGTAAAAAACTACAGTAGAGGGAGAATATTCTGGGGAGCCAAGAAGATGAGGGTTCAAGCCCTACATCTGACACACAATGGTTATTTAAATTGAGTGAGTCATTTAAATTCTTAGTTCCCCAGACAATTCTCTAAGTCTATAAATTGGATAGAGGGGGACTGACTTGAGAGAAAAGAAATTACTCATATCTCCCTACATTAATATCACAGGTCCAAACCTATCCCTAAAGTCCTACCATGGACATCACAGCTCACATGTCAAAGGTACTTTAAGATCAATAACATTTTCTTCACCACAACTCTCAGAAGCAGGTTATTGTTATGCCATTTTACAGATGAGTTAACTGATTTGGTCTAGGTCATACCATCATCCAGCCTGATGAATGCACATTTGGCTCCAAAGCTATCCTTTCTACTATTTTGTGTAATCTCTTTATAAGCTCTTATCAGTAATCTGACTTTACAATTAACTAGATTTTTTTTTTGCATCTGATTTTTATGAGATAGAAGCAAATGTCAAGACAGTAGGCTGTTACCAGGAATGTATTCAAAAAAGTGACTTCCAGGTTGTGTCCTTGGGTGCCCATAGATTCGTTCCAATCCTCTATCTCTTCTGTAGCTAAGGTCCTCTAAAATGAGAATTGATGTTCAAAATGATAACCCTGAGGCAGGATCTCTAATCAGTAAACAAAGATTAAATTGTGTTCTGTGCAATGTACTTACAGAGGCTCAGAAAGTGGATTAATACATATTACATTGGTTTCACAACAAGGGTTGAAAAGGAAAGGAGTTTTCTTTTAACCCTTAGTAAGAGTCATCCCTTAACCAGAGTCCTTCATCTCCAAACATCACAGTAAACTGAGGTCTTTGGATCACAATGTCTAGAGATCATCTGATCCAAACATGTCATTTTGTACTGAAGGCACCTGAAGTTAAGAAATGTACAGAGCCATGACTCAATGTCAGGTCTATGTTTCATGGAGGATCTTTTTTCTTTGAATGTATCCCCATATTTTTTTGTGGACTCTGAGTGGTAAATTAACTTACCAAGTCACATAGCAAATGGTAAAATCTACTTTCAGATTTATGCATTCTAATCTAGGTCCAGTGTTCTTTCTGCTGCATATTAGTAGTTCTTTTAGTATGTTCCTTAGTATTATTCTAAAATGTCCATTTCTCTAGCTGACCTCAGATTACCCTTCCAACTCTGAGACACCAGGATTTTCTGAGGCTCTTAGGCAGTGATTCCCAAAGTGGGTGCCACCGCCCCATGGTGGGCACTGCAGCGATCCAGGTGAGCGGTGATGGCCACAGGTGCATTTATCTTTCCTATTAATTGCTATTAAAATTAAAAAAAATTTCCAGGGGGCTAAGTAATATTTTTTTTCTGGAAAGGGGGCAGTAGGCGGTAGCCAAAAAAGGCTAATATAAGAGGTCGATCATTAGCTTCTTCTCAAGACCTTAAGAAGCTAATGATCGACCTCTTACACTAGCCCACAGAGAATCCGCTTAAGCATCCCTATTCTTAATATTTTGAAATCCTTTTGTTGCTAATTATCACCTGAGATTGTTACAAGGGGAGCTGACCTGGGACCTTAGAATTCCCATTCTTTCCCAACTTGATCAATTGACTGTTCATCTTGACTTGGTAGAGGGTTTACTCTGGTCTCTGGCACATGCCCTGGCTGAAATCTTATTTCATTATTTTGTTAGGGATACCATTATTCAATGTTTACCTACTTCCTCCAGAAAGTTTGAATCTATATTCCTTTTTGTCGTCTTCAGTCTTTAAGCATAGAGAACTATGAAGTTTATATATAATTATCAAAGGATTGAGCTGAAAGCTATGGAATAAGGGGCTAGTTGGAGAGGATGAAAAGGGATTTTCAAACTGAGCCTCAGTATTATAGAGCCTTAAATTCCCAACAATAATGTTTCAGTTTAGAATAATCTGCATTTAGAATAAGGGTCCTTTAAAATTCAACCACAATTGGAGAATGGTTAGACAAATCGTGGTATATAATGTAATGGGATATCACAATGCCATAAGATGTGATGAATATGAGTAATTTAGAGAACCTGGGGAGATTTGTATAAACTGTTACAGAATGAAGTAAGAAGAATAAATAAGAGGAGAACAAAATACACAACAATATACACAACTATGTTAATACAAAGAGAAGGATAGTCAAACAAAATCTGACACTGTAATCGTAATGAACAATCTTTGGGAGGAGACTTTCACATTTCTAAACCACAATAATAATTTCTGTTATTGTTGTTCAGTCACTTAAGTCCAACTCTTTGTGAACCCATTTGGGGTTTTCTTGGCAAAGATACTAGAGTGGTTTGCCATTTCCTTCTCAGCTTGTTTTACAGATAAGGAAATTGAGACAAACTAGATCAGGAAGTATCTAAGGTCAGATTTGAACTCAAGTCTTCATGACTCCTGGTCTGGTGTTCTACCCACTGCACCACCTACTTGCCTCATAATATGTGAATTCATTCATTCAGCACAACATCCCAATAAAATAGGTGCTATTTTTTTTCTCACTCTCTATGGATGAGACATCTGAGATGAGAGTGTTTAACTGGCTTGCTTATGGTCACATAGGAAATATTTATCAGAATTTTAACCCAAATCTTCTTCTTGACTCCAAATGCCGTACATTATCTAGTACATGTACAACTATCCTTTCATTGGAGAGGTGGAAAACTATGGGTATGAAATATTTCATGCACTCTCAATTCCAGGTATTAAATGGTTGATTTTGCTTAATTGTTTATTGTGGTGGGGTCATATAGTGAGGTATATCTGGCAACGTATGTGATATAAAGATAAAAGGAATCAATAAAATAAAATTCAGTCATCTTTAGTAGGCCTGGTTCTATAGTATCATAAATTTGGAGGTGGAAAGGACATCAGAGAGCTACTCATCCAATCCCTCCATTTAACACATGAGTAAAGTGAAGCTCAGAGAAGTTATGAGATTTTCCTAAAGTCATACAAGAGAGAACTAGAAGTCAAACATGTATTTTCTTTCTTAGTTAAATTTTTAATTTTTCCAGATTACATATCAATATAATTTTCAAGTTATTTTCTGATATTTTGTGATCTATGTTTTCTCCCTCGCTCCCAGCCCTCCCCAAGACAGTAGGTAATATGATATATGTGGTACATGTATTATTATGCAATACATGTTTCCATGTTTATCATGTTGTGAAAGAAGACACATCACTTAAACTAGAGAAAAATTAATGGAGGCAATAAAATGGACAAAAAGACATGTTTCAATCTGCAAAGCTTTTTTCATCTTGAGTCCCTTGTAGTTGTCCTGGATTGTAGCACTTCTGAGAATAGTTATATCATTCATAGTTGATCATTATGCATTATTGCTCTTACTGTGAACAACATTCTCCTGGTTCTTCTCACTTCACTTTGCATCACTTCATGTAAGTCTTTCCAGGATTTTTGGTGATTGTCTTGTTTGTCATTTCTTATGGCACAATAGTATTCCATTACTATTACAATCATATAGCACAATTTTCTTTACCATTCCCCAAGTGATGGATGTCCCTTCAGTTTCCAATTCTTTGCCACCACATAAAGAACTGCTATAAATATTTTTATACAAGTAAGTCCTTTTCCTCAAACCTGTATTTTCTGACTCCAAATTCATAGCACTATTAAATCATGACACAGTGATTCTGGTGGTTGGAACAGGAGGAAGGAGGTTTGGAAAGATTCCAGGCTTCCTTTCAATAAGAACTTATTAAAATTCAACCCTAGTCCACAGAGAAGGTATGGGCCATGGTTAGAGACTATTTGGTGGCTTGGCAGAAGGGATGGATTGAGAGAGTGCCCTGGAATGACCTCTCTCCCCTTCTAGGAGCCTATAAAAATTCAGGTTTAAATCACAAAGATGAAATAGGCCGTCATTATGTGACACATTCACAGAAAATGGGTCATTGGCACTATGTATCTATGGTTTATTTCCACTCCTTGCTTTTGAGAATAGCCAACCTGCCAAGGAATTGACTAGTGTTGTAAGTCACATTGCACTCTTCTGTATAGCTAGTAAGAGAGCTCCTAGTTTTTATTTTATATCACTTCCCATCATGATAGCCAAACAAGAATTCTGGTCCATGCATTCAAACACCATATCAACAGCTTTGTTCCTACTTCCAAAAACCTTATTTGCCCATAACCCTTCAATGGATTCAGAGTCCTCTTAAAGGCATTTCCTTGATTTCTATTTCCAAATCTGTAATTGATTGACCATGTGATTTTATACAAATTATTTAATCTTCTTGAGCTTCAAGTATCTAATCTATAAAATGAAGAGATTGAATTAGATGATCTCTAAAGTTTCTTCCAGTTCAAAAAATCCATTATGTATTTGTTCTTTATGTTCAAAGAAAAGTTTAAGATTTGGAGTGGAGACTTGAGGGGAATAAAATTTTAAATTCTTTCCCTCTCTCTTTATTTTTTTTTCTTGATTAGATAGTTTCAAGCCCAGGGCCAAGAACATAAGCCTTAAAGAATTTTTTTTTTCTGAATGAAAGAATGAATGAGTAGACATTGTCTTATATTATCAAGCAATTGTTTCTCCATGGATTAGCAGGCTGATACGTCCTAATCTTGTCATAGGGAAAGAGAGGGAAGGGATGCTTTGGGTCAGTGTGTGTAGATTGGTAGCAAAAACAAAATTAAGATAAAAAATAAGAAAATAATTTTTGGAAATTGTCAGTCAAGCTGCTTTGAATTAAAGCAAATTACACAGCTGTTTACAAATGTGATTCATGCTTATTCTTCCTTCCAGAAATTGCTTAACATTTGCCATAGGAGTCAAGAGGGAGGGAGAGACAGAGACACAAAGAGAAACAAAGAGAGAGATAAAGAGATTACCAGAGAAGGAGACACAGAAACAGAGACAGACACATAGAGACAGAGACACACATTCAGAATACAGAGACAGATAAAAAAAAAGTATCAAAGTCAAAAACTGTTTCAAATCAATTGAGTGCAACCGTGATCTCAAACTCTCTCTTAGTTAAGTTTTTCAGGATAAACCAGGAAAGCTGGGCTAAATTAAAAAAAAAAAAAAAATATATATAATGAGAGACTTCAAAGGACATAAAGGTGGGTCTGAGTTCTGGTTCTGTCTGTGTGACCTAGATCTTGGGTTTGTCTTCTGAGAAAATGAGTAGGTTAGTGTAGGTGATCTCAGAGTTAATATGACCTATAGGTTCTTGCGTATTTATGCTCTATGATTCAGCTCTGAGAAGCCAAGAGATCAGTGTCCAATGGATGTGAGTATGATTTACAGACTTCCCTAGTCATCAGCAACCAGCGGAATCATTTTGCTTCACCACGTCATTATTTATCATTTATTTATTTATTTTGGCTAGGATAAGGCAAACATTATATGCTCTAATTATATGTGTTTGTCTTTTTTCTTCACTAGCTGAAATTATAATCACAGAATGTCAAAGTTGAGAGGGAACTCACTGACCATCTAGTCCAATCATACCCTCAAAAGACTTCCACGTACAACGTAACCAAGATGTAGTCATCCAGCCCCTACTGGAAGACCTTGGGGGGTCTTATACATATTATCTCCCTAGGCAGCATACTCTACTTTGAGACGTCTCATTGTAATGGAACCTCACCTTATTGTTGAAACTACCTTTGTGTCTGTTGTTTCTAGCTCCTGTCATAGACCCAGTCAGAACAAATTTAAACTCTTTTCTATGTAATTATGTCCAACTCTTTGTGACCCCATTTGGGGTTTTCTTGGCAAAGATATTGGAATAGTTCACCATTTCCTTCTCCAGTTTGTTTTACAGATGGGGAAACTGAGGCAAACAGGGTTATGTGATTTGTCCAGGGTCACATAGAAGGTCAGATTTGAACTCAGGTCTTCCTGGCTCTAACCTAGTACTCTCTCCACTGTGCTATTTAGCCATACTTTTCTATATTACAGCTTGTCAAATATTTTAAGATTATTATCCTTCTCTAAGTCTTCTCCAAGCTAAACCTATCCATTTCCTTTAGCCTATTGCCACTATTGTCACAAAAAGAGGCCCTTCGCTAATTTAGTTATCATCTGGACATCTTGTAGCTTTTTTCAGTGTTCTTCCTAAATGACAGAACACAGAAATGAACATGATACTACAGCTGTGGTCTGACTCAAGCAGTATAAGTGAGAAATTCTCACTCCTCTATTCCAAGAGACCAAAGTTTTCTCCATATAGGTTGATATCATATTGGATCCCAATTATAGAAAATTTTTAAGGTTTATTTTAAATGCTTATCTTACAACAGTTCTGTTAAAAAATCATATTATTGGGGGCAGCTGGGTAGCTCAGTGGAGTGAGAGTCAGGCCTAGAGACGGGAGGGTCCTAGGTTCAAACCTGGCCTCAGCCACTTCCCAGCTGTGTGACCCTGGGCAAGTGACTTGACCCCCATTGCCCACCCTTACCACTCTTCCACCTATGAGAAAATACACCGAAGTACAAGGGTTTAAAAAAAAATCATATTATTATCTACATTTTCTAATTGAGGAACCTAAGGCTCAGAATTGTTAAATGACTTGTCTAGAATAATAAAAATGATGATGATGATGAAAATAGTAGCTAGCATTTTATACTGCTTTAAAAATCTAGATGATTATATAAGTGGATATATATATGTTATACATAAATTATACATACATATATGCATGTATATATAAAGAGAGAGATCTGAGAGAGAGAGAGAGAGACAGAGAGAGAGAGAAAGAGACAGAGAAATACTTTAGGTAATAAAGTACGTAGAGCATGGACTAAGTTTGAAAGCCTCATACACTTACTAGATTTGTAAACCTGGGAAAGTTAATAAAGCACTTTGCAAACATTGAAAGTGTTATGTAAATGCTAGCTATTATTAACATTATATCCACATATTTTAAAATATATTTAAAATGTATCATTGTAAACAAAATTTAAAATTCATAAAATTTGTTTTATTTTAAAATTTGTTTCATTATAAACTTTATGAAGACCAAATGGTATGGGCATTCGCATATAAGGAGTAGAAAGAAAAAGGATTGCACAGGAAACCTCAAATAAATCTCTATTATGTAGTTTGCTTTGTTTTAAAAATCTAATATATGTTAACTTTTATATATGTTATGTTGCACACACAATATATGCAAGATTGCTTGCCATCTCAAGGCAGATGGGGAGAGAGGGAAGGAAAGAATCTGAAACTCAATATTCTTTGAAAAATGTTGTAAACTATTTTTACATATAATTGGGAAAAAATAAAATAATTTTAAAAAAAGATACTTGAAGGATCTGTGATTTAAAATGGGGGCTTTCTCAGATTAAGAATTTTATCTTTTCATGCTTCTATGGAATATCCCAAATGGCATAGACATTTAAGAGATAGTACTAGGGAGTTGCTTAAGGCAAAGAGAGGTTTAAGGACTTTCAAGTGACTTTCATGGGGTCACACAAACTGTTAGAGATAGAATTCAAACTTAAGTTTTCATGACTAAAAGTGCAGCATTCTATCCATTGTCTTCTTTTCCCCTTCCTTTCTTTATTCTTCTCCTTATTCTCCTCCCTTCCTGATTCCATTTCTCTCTCTTCTCTTCCTCTCTTCTCTTTTTCTCTCATCTCTTTTCCTGTCCTATCCTGACCTTTTCTCTCCCCTCTCTTTCCCCCTTCTCTCTCTACCTTCCCTCCTTCCTTTTCTACTTCTTCTCCTCCACCCCGATCTCTCTTGCTCTCTTTTTTCTCTAGACAAATATTACAGACAAGAAAATTAAGGTCCAGTATCAAAAAGATAAGGTTGGATTTCATTTGAGAAATTGCAAAGTACTTTCAATAATTCTAAGCTACACCCGCCCCAAAGCACCACACTGGAACACCAATATTCTCCTGGTGATGCTACATGAATATCAATTATAGGACAATACACAATTGTAATAAAAACTTCAATGGACCCATGGCACAAATACAAGGAGACTATCATATAGGTCCATGGTGGATGCAAATAGCATATTGCCAATAACGAGCTGCCTCGTTATTGCCATGCCAACTGTCATGGTAGGCATCATCAAAGATAGGTATGGAGAAAAAAATAAGGTGGGTTGGTCATGAAAAAAAATTGTGAGGAATAGCAATGTTAGCCCCAATATTGCAGCAATATGCTTGGAATACTTTAAGAACTAGAGACTGGGCTTTAGTATGTTCTGCAGATCCTCTTTGGAGCATTTCCAAAAAGTCATGGACAAGAATATTATAGAATAATGAGAGGTAGAGATTTGATACACATTAATCAAAGGAATTCCCCTCATTCCAAGAAAGCAAATATCCACCAAAGTACATAAGTCCAATTTATTTTGGTTCATTTTTCAATTGAGTCTGACTCTTTGTGACTCCATTTGGGGTTTTCTTGGCAAAGATATTGAAGTGGTTTGCCATTTCCTTTTCCAGTTTATTTTACAGATGAGGAAACTATGGCAAATAGGGTTAAATGACTTGCCCAGGGTCGCATAGCTATTAATTGGCTGAGATCAGATTTGTACTCAAGAAGATGAGTCTTCCTTACTCCAGGTTGGACACTCCAACCAATGTGTCACCTAACTGCTTACATAAGTATATAGCACCATCTTCTTTAAGGACCTCTTTTCCATCCTACTAGACTTTTTTTTTGGATGCCAGTGTAAACAAGCATTTATCAAGTTCCTACTATGTGCTAGGTTCAATATTTAGTGCTAGGGATCTAAAAAAAGGCAAGAAACAGTCACTGCTCTCAAGGACCTCACAATCTAATGTGGAGAAAACATAGGAACTACATACAGGAAAAATGGAGATAATTACTTGAGAGAAGTCAGTTGAAGTAAAGGAGACCAAGAAGGGGACATCTAAGTGGCTCAGTATATGACAGCCTGCTGAAGAGGAGAGGTCTTGGGTTTAAATCTAAACTCAGAAACTTCCTAGTTGTGTGACCCTGGGCAAATCACTTAACCTAATAGTTCTTCTGCCTTGAAATTAATACTAATTATCATTTCTAGGATGGAAGCCAAAGGTTTTTTTTTTTTTTTAAGGGAAAAAATGAAACTGAAAAGGACTTCTTGTAGAAGTTGGGATTTTAATTGGGCCTTAAAGGGAACTAGGCAAGTAGATAATGGATATGCATTCTCTTTTGTAATTTACAAAATGCTACTTAAAAGCAAGTGTATTGTTATCCTTTTCTAGCTTCAAGTCATGCCCTGCTACAGTCTCTAAACAATTAAGATTAAAAATACCCCAATGGAAATGGCTGAGTAAATTGTGGTTATGACCATAATGGAATATTATTGTGTTTTACAAAATGCTGAGCAGAATGAGTTCAGAAAAACCTGGAAAGACTTACACAAACTGACACAAAGTAAAGTGGGCAGAACTGGGAGAACATGTACACAGTATATTGAACAACTGTGAATGACTTAGCTATTCCTTACAATACAATGATTTAAGACAATCCCAAAAGACTCATGAAGAAAAATGCCATCTGCCTCCAGAGAAAAAAATTGATGGAGTCTGAATCTAGACCAAAGCATACTATATTTCACTTTCTTTCCTCATTTTTTTGTTGTTGGAATTTTCTTCCATTTCTTCCATAAAAAAATTCTTCCATTCTGAATAATATGGAAAAATGTTTTACATGATTGCACATGTAAAATCTGTATCAAATTGCTTACCATCCCAGTGAAGGAAGAGGAGAGGATAAGAGAAAATTTGGTACTCTAAATTTAAAAACAAAACAAAATGAATGTTAAAAACTGTTCTTACATATAATTGGGGGGAAAATAAATAAAAAATAAAATAAAATAAATTTATTTTATATAAACTATATAAATAATACATAAATTAAATTATATATAATGTATATATTTATTTGTCTTTGTTTATTATATATTACTTATATTATTTGTTATATTATACTCCTATATGTTATATTATATAACATTATTACATAATATAATACATATTTATATGTAATTAAATTATTAAAATAAAGACACCCTAATGGGTATTAGAGAGGCCTATGGTGGGTGTAAGTAGGTTATTATATTACAAAGAATTAAGAATCAGAAGTAGAATAAAGGATATCATTTAAGAAATGTATGAGTGAAAATATAGATGGTCTTGGCATGTGAAAAACAGCAAGGAATGAACTGATGCATATCCCATTTGCTCTAGTGGTATCATATTGACATAAAGAGAAACTGAAGAAGGCCTCCAGCAACTTGGGTAGATAGTGCCCCATCACTCCAGCAGGGAACTCCTGGAAGGACACGGATTAGAGTTGCACAGGCCAAGCAGGCATGGGTGGGTTGTATTCTCTATCACTGAAGAAAATAACGACTTTGAGGATCTCAGAAATTCACAGGAGTATTCATTTGCCTCCTAAAGCTTCTGCTGAATCACATACTTTTGCTTCTTATTTCAGACTGAATGTACCACCTATGGAATTCTAATGATTTTCGTGAATAGGAATTTTTCTATTCTATAATTGTGTGTTAACATCTGGTAATTGATTTATCAATAATTATGACTATAGGCTGATTGTAGTTGTAATAGTGAATTATAATTGATTTTGTATTAATGGATCAATCGGTAATTGCATCAGGTTAAAATCTGAATTTTTTTCTTTCTGACTCAAGTAGGAATGTAGAATTCCAGTGAAGTCAATTTGAAAGTAAGTATCTATATCCTCAGACTCTATTCTTGCATTTATCTACTGCCTGGCTTTGATTCTTGAATTCTTGTTCCTGGCCTTCATGTTTGGACTCCACTTCCAAGGTTGAGAGAAAATTCAGACTGTGAACTTTCCCTTTGCCTGTCAGAGCCACATCCTTTCTAAATCCCATTTTCCCATGTGGACATGACTGCTAACCTTCGTGCTATACTCTCCATCCTTTCTCTAGTCCTAAGCCTGGATCCCCTTGGCTTGCCTTCTCCCCAAGTTACATTAACCAATCCAATTCAATTCACTTGACACACATTAAGCTCATATTGTGCATAAAAGAGTTTGCTAAGCCCTAGAACCAAAATATTAAAAATGAAATGATCCTTGCCTTCATGGAGCTTATATTTCAGGATGCATGTATACAACAGATATATTTGATGGTCCTTCTCTGATTGGAAAAATAAAAACATCTAGAATTTTAATAACTAGTAACACATTTTTAAAAGTTTATATTTTATTTTGAGGCAACTAGATGGCACATGCTTTTAGTACCCTTTATTAGCTCTGGAGGGCAGAGCTATAAACTCATCTCAAAGCCTTCCTTTATAAAGGGCTCAAAACTTTCCAACTAACTTCATTTTCCATCAGCTGTTCTCTTGGGTTTTGACTCCAAGAACATCATGCCCAGCTCCAGGTCCAACCTCACTGCAGCTCCCATTTGTGTAATATCTCTCCCATTTGGACCATAAGCTCTTTGAAGGCAGGTTTCTTTTTTCTTTTGTGCATCTACGAGGCTTAGTACAGGGCCTCCCCTCCCACCCCCCCCACACACGTGCTTATTGACTATTGACTAAACCAGTGATTCCCAAAGTGGGCGCCACCGCCCTCTGGTGGGTGCTGCAGTGATCCAGGAGGGCAGTGATGGCCACACTTTTTTTGTATTACATTCTGTTCTGAGTTCAATAAATAGTTTCATAATTTCCAGGGGGCACAAAGTAACATTTTTTTCTGGAAAGGGGGCATAGGCCAAAAAATTTTGGGAACCACTGGAATAGACAGAGGCACGGGCCTGGAGTTGAGAAGACCTGGGTTCAAAACTAGCTTCAGCTTCTGGGCAGGTCATTTAACTGCCTGCCTCAATTTCTTCATCTATAAAATAAGGATAATTATAGCACTTACCTCTCAAGGGCTAAAAGGATAAAATGATATATTTCTAAAATGATTATTATACTACTTGGCACATAGAAATGTTTGTTTCTGTTCTCCTTCCCCCACACAATTTATAAAAAAAAATGCAACCTTTCTAATAGATATAAATAACCCAGCAAAACAAATTCTCTAATTTTCCCATGTCAAAAAATATATGTCTCATTCATTCTAAATCTTGAATCCACTTCCCTTATCTCAGAAAATTTATAAAAACTTTTCCTAATAACAACAGTATTTTAAAAAATTAAGATATCAGAGAATTTATAGTGCATTCCCAGAATAAGACCAACAGCAAATGACAGAATCAGGATCTTCTGGTTGCTTGCCTCTTTATTAAAGATTTCTTGCTACTGGCAAAGAAAATCCAACACTGAAAAGGTTTGGGGGAGATCTAGTGTCTATTTCCAGCTTTTCCATTAACCTGTGTGACCTCAAGTCACCTGCTTAACATATCTAAGTCTCATCTGAAAAATGACAGGATGCAACTAGACGATCGCAAGTTTCTTCCACCTCCAGTGTCGCCTTTAGAACCTTGCCATTTACTTCTTCAATGAATAATTTAGTGCAAATGAGATCCATGAAGACAAATTTCCTCACCTTATATGAATTTCTCATTTCTCACTGGCACCCATTATAATACTTTACTCTCTGGGCTTCAATACTTTAGTGGACCAGTTTGGGGATCTCCCTCTATTTGGGCATATCACATTTAAAAGGACTCTAACAGAATGGAGAAAGCTTTGAGAGAATATTACTCAGTATACCTTTAAGATTACCTTAAAGGAAGTTAATTCTACCAGATGACCATTCAACCTGGCATTAATTTTCTTTGAATCTCCTTTCTCCCTTTCTGTGTATAGTCAACCAGTTATATTCTATAGATTGTTTCTCTGTGACATCTCTAGAATTTCTTCTCCTCTTTCCAATGCCATTATCTTAATAAAGGTCTTCAGTGTCATCTTGCTGGAGAATTTTTGCAATATCCATTTAGCAAGTTTCCTGGACCCTATTATTCCTTCTTCACATTACAGCCAAACTCCTTCTTATACATTGATCAGAAAATACGACTCTTCTATTCACAAATCTTCAATGGTTCAACAAACTCCTATTGTCTCCCTGTTCTTTATCAATCTTACATAATACTTAAAATTTTTTTTTCTCTTCTATTATATCATGGAGGATTTTATAGCTATCTCTGTGTGTATTGCCATCATGTTCAACTTTTAGACCCATGAAAAGGGTTCATGTCTCATCTAAACTTTGCATACATTCTCCTCTGTCCCAGGTGCCTGGTTTACTTCTTTATGAAGGGTCAGTAAATATGTAGATATAGATATAGAAATAGATAAGTAGCTATAGTTCTACATCATGCAAATAGATAGAGATATATCTAGTTTATCTCTAAGTCTCATAGTTAGAAGGGACCTCAGAAGCCATACTGTCCATTCAATACTTGACAAAGAGTCCTCATGATGGCATCCACATAATCAGTCATCAAGTCTGGTTAGAAGAGGGGGAAACCATCAACTTCTAAGGCAAGCTCATTCTACTTTTTAGGGAAAGTTTTTACTAGCAATTTAGTAGATAGCTATTTAGTTCTCTCTGTCTCTCTATGTTGTTCTATGTCTCTCTCTTTTTGTCTCTGTCTCTCTCCATCTCTGTCTTTCTCTGTCTCTGTCTCTCTCTCCCTCTCTCCCTCTTGATATTGGTCAACTGGTCGACTAGATGGTATAGTGGTAGACCACCAGACCTTGAGTTTAAAAGACTAGAGTTCACTTCCAGCCTCAGATACTAACTATGTGACTCTGAGCAAGTCATTTAACTCTTTCTTGCCTCAGTTTCCTCATCTGCAAAATGACCTAGAGAAGGAAATAGCAAACTACTCTCGTAGATATTTTGCCAAGAAGATTCAAAATGAAATCATGAACAGTTGAACATAACTGAAAAGACTGAACAATATCTATCTATCTATCTATCTATCTATCTATCTATCTATCTATCTATCTATCTATCTGTCAAATTACTAGTAAATACTTCCTAATGAGTACAACTATCTTAAAATAGAATGAGCTACTTTAGAAAATGATGGATTACCTTTCTTTAAACCAGACTGGATGACCAATTCTAAGGATGCCATTATGGGGATTCTTCATCAGGTATCAAATGGACAATAGAGCTTCTGAGGTCCCTTCTAATTGTGAGATTCTTTGATTCTATGATTATAATTTTTGAGAATTTAAAACTGAAAGGAATTTACTTTAGTCAATCTTATTTACAGAAAGGCACATAGAACAAAAAAAATTGTATTCCTACTGGGAATTCCCTAGCAGGGAACCAAATTTTAGTTCTCGCTAAATTCCTTTTTCGCTTTTAACTCATGAATGAGTTTTCTGTGGTCAATAATCATGTATTTTCATTTAGCAAGAAATGGTTTCCAAAGGAAACACCAGTTAATAGTATTGTACAACTTAGAAGGCTCATAGAATTTGAGGCTGCTAGAACTGGAAGGGACATTAGAAATAGTTTATTAAAACCTTTTTATTTTACAAAGGAGTTAATGAGAATTAGAGAGAGGAGAAACTTATCTAATGTCAGACCAAGTTGGTGGAGTTATTGAACTTGATCCTGAATCTGGCTTGCTGTCTTGTTCTCTTTGAACTATATACCCTGCTTTCATTTCCAGATTATGAAACTATTCACCCATGCAATACTACTGCCTAATATGGGAGAGGAAAAACAAATATTATAGAATGGGATGCATGATTCTTCTCAACAAAGATTTGGTATTTCTCACAAAGATGTCAGTTTTTATCTGAACTGGAGTAGGGTAGAAAGTGGGGGTAGAGGGGGTGGGATGGAAAAATCACCTTCCATAATTATGTACAGACAAAGCATTTCTCTATACCTTACCAACCATTCTCTGGAAAACTTGGAATTTATCATACCTAAGAGTCTTCTACTAGTCTAGAATCTATGGTTAGGAGCTGGAGTATTTGCTCAGGGCAATATAAAATCTATACAGTTCTTCATCCTTGCTCTATCCCCAACCCCCCAGTCAATGGTCTCCCTCTACTTCATAGAATCTTCGATTTTGACAATAACTCAGTTGTCATCTAATTTAACTGCCTGCCTGACATAGGGTTCATACCCTATATAAAAATGAGTAGTCATCCAACCTCTGTTTGAATATTTCTAATAATGACAAAGTCACTATTTCCCATGTCAGCCCATTTCATTTTCAGATAGTTCTAATTGTTATGGAGATTTTCCCCATTTTGAATAAAAATTTGTTTCCTTGTAACTGTCACCCATTCATCCCAATTTTGTGTTAAGGCACCAAGCAAAATTAAATCTATATCCTTTTTTTTTTTTTTTAACAAAATAGACTATGTCCTGTCCTTTTCTACTCTTTGCCCTCCTTTTTCCATCTAGGGACCTCTTCCCTAGGCTAAATAACTTCAATTGTCTCAACTGATCTTCATTTGACATGAATTTGAGCCTACTTATTATGCTCATCTGGTTCTCTTTTCTAGATCTAATAAATATTCCTCTTGAAACATGGAACTCAACCCTAAATACCATAAATATATCTTTTCTCAGACTCTAGCACAGAATAAAGAACTATTACCACCACCATTGTAGATGCTGTCTCTACAAATGAAGCCTAAAATCATTTCATCAAGAACTTATATAACTGGAAAATAAGTGAGCATCTCATGATAGAGGATAACAGATGGACATCTTGAGTGCTGCACTGGTTTGTATTAAATAGGAAAAGAATTAAAGGAAGGTCTTCAATGTGATGGCTAGATTCTACTTTCAATGGGAGATTTATGGAACAAAGTGAACAGAAATCACACAGGATGAGATGGCACAGCCAGGTTGCCAACAGCATTGGCAGAGGGAATAACTGCATAATGGAATGACATTATGGCTCTGTAGAAATATTGAGATAAGATCACATTAGCTTTTTGTTGCTGTAATGCCACACCTCTGTCTTGTTGGCTTCAGATTCATTAAAGCCCACAATGTCTTTTTTCACATTGAACTGACATTTTCATGAAGCAATTTTTGTCTAGTCCTACCTTGCCTCCCCTAGTTCTTGTGAAGTTGCTTCCTTTAACCCAGACATACTTTTATTCCTTTTTCACTTCATCTGCTTATATTTGGCTCAGTACTCTAAGAGCCTGTTGAAATAATCTTGGATTCTGGCTCTTTCCATCCAACATGTTTTCTAACTGTTCCAGCTCCATTTTATCCACAAATTTGATTAGCATTTTGTCTGACTTTATCCAAGTTGCTGATAAAAATGTTGGACTACACAAGGCCCAGGACAGATCCCTGAGGTACTCCACTGGAAATTGCCCTCAGATTTGACATCAACTCATTAATCATTGAAGTTTTGGAGTTGGGATATTCAATAAGTTCTGAACACATCAAAGGTCTATTATGTATCTGTTCTTTGTCCATTTATAATCTCTCCAAAGGATGTAGGTGACATGAGAACATTTTTCTAATTCTAAAGCATTTTATAAACATAGAATTATAGGGTCAAAGATTTAAACCTCAGAATTGAACTACCTCATTTTAAATATTAGGAAACTAAAATTAGGAATAGATACATAATTTACCCAAAGACATACAAGTAAATGGGGAAATCAGGTTCCAGTTCAGGTTCTATGATTCCAGATTAAGCACCACTCTGAGAAAATCCATTAGCCTGCCAATGATACTCAATTTTTAGACTAATTTTCACCTGGTTACAAATAATGAAAGGGGAGAGTATAAGGGATTGGACTCCAAAATGTTCCCATAAATCTTGTCATCAGGAACTCTTCATCCTGAAAGACTGCATCAGTTTTGGTATCCTTGGTACTCTCTGCCCCTCTGATTGTAAGGCTGGAGGGTAAACAAAGAACTCCTCCCCAAAACCTTTATTTAAAGATGGCTCCCAGGATGTAGACTCTAAGCAATTGCCCTAATGGAAATATTAATAATACGGAAATAGGTCTTGATCAATGACACATGTAAAACCAGTGGAATTGCTCGTTGACTATGGGAGATGAGTGGAAGGAGGGGAGGAAAAGAACATGAAGCATAACCATGGAAGAATACTCTAAATTAATTAATTAAATAAATATTTTCAAATAAAACAATAAAGATGGCTCTCGGGCCAGTCATTTTTATTACTCACTTGGTTGTGCCTCTTCAGCCTGAATTTCATCCTGCCCTACATCTGCAATGTACCTTTTCCTCTCTGTGACCCCCCCTTGTGGCCACCTTTTGTGTGTTGTTTTTCCCTGTTAGATTGTAAACTCCTTGATATCAGAGACTGTTTTTCTTTTTCATATTTATATCCCCAGAGCTTAGCACAGTGCCTGGCCCATAGCATGTACTAAATAAATGTTAATTGTCTGACTGACCAACTGAATAGAAGAGACCTTAAAGAATGTTGAGTCCAATCCTTCCATAACTTGAGAAGTAAAGGTACTTGTTCAAGGTAATACAGTAAGTAAATGGTAAGTAAGAGGATTGGGATCTGAATCTGAGTCTATGTTTCCAAATTCAATGCTCTTTCTATTACATAAGATTCTTGAACTGGAGTTTGGCAATAGATCTCGGGTCACAAATATAGATGGGAAAAAAATAAATTCACCTTTAACTAACATTTAGTATTTCTTTCAATTACTTAAAAACATGTTCCAGAGAAGGGGTCCCTAGATTTCATCAGATTGACAAATGGGAGCCAGGAAAAAATAAGGTCAGGAACCTCTGAACTATTCGGTATCTCTCCTCTTACAATACTCTCTGCATATCTTTAGACCTGAAATCCTTCTCAGGTTATTCCCCGAAGCATCTGTGATGGATGAACCCTCTCACTCCCCATCACATAGACATTTCCTCTCTCCATCCTTTCAAAAATATTTATTTTCCTCCCTCGGCTCCTTCCTTATCTGTTCCCTTTCTTCCTTTCCCCATTCCTCTTCTCCCTTACCTCTGCCTGTGGCCCCTCGAGGCCTTATTAAAGCTTGCTTGTAAGAACAGTCACTGGTTACTTCTGGAGAAGAATCCACTCTCATCTGGATGATTTGAAGGGGTGGGAACATGACAGACAGAATCAGTGCATGGTTAAGAAAATGGTCCAGCAGGGAGTTGGCTGACATAGAGCCTTGATTAAGAATCCGTGGTTTTCTTTCTTCCATGTCAAACCACTTGTTTGAAGGCGCCATTTTGATGAGGTAAGTGAACATGAGGCAGAATCAACAGGATAAAGTTTGCTGCTTAGCGCTCCTGAGATGTGACATGAAAGGAGGCTGGGGGCTTGGCAGGAGGAGTATCGGCTTCTGCCAAACCCCAAATATTTGAAAAATATTTCAAGATGTTAAAGAAACCACACGTGAGGCTGAGCACAGACCACTCTTACGTGGCTAATTCCTTCCAGCCTTGTGACTCAGTCACAACAGAGAGGTGATACCCGCCTTGGCAGCATCGAGGAGAGGAATGGGTTAGGAGGGGGTGAGGGGGTTGCTACCTGGAAGCTACACTATGTCACTTTCTGTAAATTCCATGTTTGTAGCCAAATGGCAAAAACAGCATAAAGGACTGATTTAAAAATTCAGGGTTCAGGGAGGTTTAATCTGGCCACTTCCAAGTCTACAAGGACTCACTAAAGGTTACTTAAGAATAGCTCAGTAGGGGGCAGCTGGGTTGCTCAGTATATTGAGACCCAGGCCCAGAGATGGGAGGTCCTGAGTTCAATTCTGAACTCAGACACTTCTAGTTGTATGACCATGGGCAAGTCACTTATTTTTTTTTTTTACAAAAATAATTGACAAATGTTATTTTTTTTAGAGATCCACATTCACATCTTCAAGAATTCTGTTTCTTCTTGAATTAAAAGGCAGAGAAAATCAATTTAAGTAAATTATGGCTTCTTTCTAATTAATTAGTCTAAAAGAAACATATCATCCCCAACTTTCTGGGTAGTGAACAGTACATTATATTCAGCAATGCTCAGTCTACTATATCTGTGCTTTGCTCCTCAGAAGTTAGCCTTCTGCCAAGGCACTTAAGAAGGTAAGTCTTTTATATTATGAATGGGCCACAGTTTACTTCATGTAGAACCCATCCACCAGTAGTGCCAAGCACACAGCATCAGCTAAAAACCTACAGTGAGATACATGCCATTCCCAACCCTTTCCCAAATTACAAACAAAAACAAAAATGTCCACATCACTGTATGTCACTAAGAGAAAAAGATTGTCCATTTGCCCAAACCTTGCAGCTCTTCTGCCTTGGAACCAGTACTTAGTATTGATTCTAAGACAAAAAGTAAGGATTAAAAAAAATAGCTAAGTAGCTAATATTTATATTGTTTTAAAGTTTACGAAGTGCTTTATGTGTTATTTCATTTGGTACAGCAACTCTGAGAGGTCAGAGCTATTTTTAAACCCATCTTACAGATGAGGAAACTGAGGTTGATTGATTTTTTTCCCAGGATCACATAGTTAGTAGCTTTCTGAGGCAGTATTTGAACTCATTCTAACTCCAAGCCCAAAATTCTACTCACTATGCTGTTCAGCTGCTTTAAAGCTTCATAAAAGTCCTAAATGATTCTGTGTTTTGTGTGAAATGTAGAACTATAGTAACTTTAGAGACAAAAGATGTATCAAATATTACAGAATCAGATTACAAAATTCCAAAAAATGATTACAAAATATTACATAATTTTGAAGTTAGAAGGGATTTGTTTTTCCATCAAGTAAAATGTGAACCCAAATTATCAGTTTTCTTTGAAGATTTCTAATGGTGGAGGTATTGACCCAATAACTCTCAAAGAATCCCATTTAATTTTGGGATGGCTCTAATGGTTAGGAAAATTTTCCTTGCATCAATCTTCAATTTTACTCTTTGCAATTTCTATCCAGTATGTTCTCTGGGACCAAAAAAAACAACTTTATTAACCTATATTTTGTCACAGACCTTGAACCAAATGTCATGCAAGTATTATTCTCTCCATTTTACAAATGAGGAAACTAAAGCTTTGAGAGCAAATTGATCACAGTGAGAAACCTTGAAAATATCTGGAAGTGGGATACAAATTCAGTTTTACTGGAGAGATTAGAAGAAAAAGGAGGAAGAAAGATGAGAGGGAAAGTGGAGAGAAGAGAGAGGAAGAGAGAAGACATAAAATGGGAATCTGAAAAATGGGGACTGCATATAAACATAAGTACATGAATATATATGCATATTTATACATAATATACACTGAGAGGAAAATATATGAGGCTGGCCTTGTGAGGAATAAGGAGGTAAGCAAAGAAAGAAGAGAGAAGTAACAAGGAAAGGAAACTGCTAAAGATGAGGGGTGGATAGATAAAAGAAAAGGTTCTAAGAGGTTTTAAGTTAAGTTCAAAATTCATTTTGTTGATAGTTTTATTAATTTAATATAATAAATAATAATAATTTAAAGTTGCAAAGCACTTTCCGCGTGTCCTGTTTGGCACTAATTTGAGTAGTAGATAACCTCCCCATTATATGTGTATCATTATTATTAATAATAACAATAACAATATATAAAGAGTGCTATGTCTCAGGTACTGTGCTAAATATTTTATAAATATTATCTCATTTGATCCTCACAACAACCCAGGATGGGAGGTGCTACCTTGGAGAAACTGAGGCAAACAGGTTAAGTAATTTGCCCAGGGTTACATAGTAAGTGTCTGTGGCCAAATTTGAACTCAGGTCTTTCTCACTCCATGTTCACCACTCCATCCATCATACCACCATGGGCAGGTAATGTTGCATTCAGAACCAACACATTGCAAAGACTTTGGGAAGAGAATGGCTATCCACCAAAAGGAGTTTGGTCTGGTCATGCACATTGCAATGAGTGAATGGATAAAGAATATGGCCTTTTAGCTTTTAAGAGCAGATTAAAGCTCCTCTGTTTCACTAACCTTCACCTTCCATTCTCCTGCCTTTGAATGGGATTACTCAATCATTTAATCATAGTGGAAATTCTTTTTTGGACTATAGCAGTAAGGACCACAGTGATGATCAGTTGGGAACTAGTTTATTAGGGAATGCATTAAAAACACCAGGACAGAATAAAACATGGTTTTTTAACTGTGGCAGCACCCTATTATTTTGGTAAGATTAATAAAGCTGTTAAGAAATGAACCAAGTGTGAATTACAGAATTACAACAAAAAATTCCAATGTGGTATGGTGAAGACTAGAAAGAATGAAGACAGCTTGGTGTTTAATTCTGGTTTTCCAGTCTCTTAGCAGGAAATGCAGCCAACCATTTGTTCCCCAAGTCTCTTATGTATTTTTTCCCTTTCAAATCTGAATGTCTCATTCACTTTCACAAGCTAGACTTACCCTAAGACCTCAAAACTTTGAGAAAGCCAAGGAGATCCTTATAGTGTGCTCTAGGCACTGATTCCCTCATCAGTAGTTGACTTTCTACTGCCCAAATCGTTGGCATCTCCTGTTTTGCAAGAGAGAGCTTGAGATATCATTTTTCAAGAATGTGTGGGGATGTTGCTTCATCATATTTTTTCTTAGAAGAAAAGGCAGACTTCTATTAGACTGAACATGTTTCTCTAAGCCCCTGGCTGTGTGAACCACTCTATTGATCTAATGCTTAGCCACTGGCCTGGGCATAGACACTAAGTGCTCCGATGAACACAGGGGAAGTCATATTGTTAACTTTGGGCCCATAATTTCAGAATCTGTGAGCCTCAAGAGCACATTAAAAAAATTATGGTTTTCCTTCCTTCCTTCCTTTCTTCCTTCCTTCCTCCTTCTGTCCCTCCCTCCCTCCCTCCCTCCCTCCTTCCTTCCTTCCTTCCCTCTTTCTTTCTTTCTTTCTTTCTTTCTTTCTTTCTTTCTTTCTTTCTTTCTTTCTTTCTTTCT
>NC_058132.1:103661686-103734161 GCF_016433145.1 Gracilinanus agilis
GTAGGGTGTAAGTGACTCACCCCGGATCACACAACTAGGAAATGTGAGATCAAATTTGAACCCAGGACCTCCCATTTCCCAGCCTCACTCTCAATCCACTGAGCCACCTAGCTGCCTCCTGAAAAAGTAATTCTGGGGGAGAGAGCTAAAACCATCAGAGAGGAGGGTAGAGGAAAAGCTTCATGAAGATGATAGCACTAGATTAAAACTTGAAGGAAGCTAAGGATTTGTGCAACTGGATTGTGAGACACCATCATATATATTTCAAATGCAGGAAAATGGATTATGAAGAATTGATGTTGGGAAATGACATCTAGTAATAGCAGTGGTAGGTAGCAGTAACAGCAGCAGCAGCAAGAGTAGGAGTGGTGGCACAATGGAAAAAGCACTGGATCTGGCATCAGGAAGACTCATCTTCTTGAGATCAAATCTGGCTTCAGACATTTAGTCTTGTGTAGTTGTAGTAGTAGAAATAGGAGGGAGAGAAGGAAGAGGAGGAAAAGTAGCAGTAGTAATAGTAAAAGCAGCAGCAGCTAGCATTTAAATCCTGGCTTTATGTTAGGCACTTTACTAAAGTACCTTACACATGTTTTCTCATTTGATTTTTACAATCCTGGGACATTTTATTGTTGAAGCAACTGAAGAAAACAGAGATTGAGTGACTTGCCCAGGGTCACAAGGCTAGTAAGTGTCTGAGATTGGATTTGAACTTGGGTCTTTCTGATTCAGTCCTTCTATATAGAAAATGGGTAATTAGAAAATTGGCCAATATGGCTACATTGAGTGAGAGGAAGGTAGTTATGTGGAAAGATAGGATGAGAAAAGATCATGATAGACCTTAAATTCAAAACAAAGGCGTTTGTATTTTATCCTAGAGGCAACAGGGGATCACAATAGGTTTTTGAATAGTGGAATGACGAGGTCACAATTATACTCCAAGAATTCATTTTTGTAGCTGACTGGGGGATAGATTGGAGAGGGAAGAAACTAGGAGAGAAATATGGAGTCTTTTTTAGTAGTTCAGGCAAGAAGTGATGAGGATGTGAATTGAGGTGGTGGCTATACATGGAGACAAAGGGAGAGAGATGTGAGATGTCATGGTGGCAGAATGGACACAGTTTAAGAAAAGATTGGAAATGGAGTGAGAATGTGAGAAGATCAATGTGAGTTGGAGTTTGAGGACCTTGATGAGTGGTTGGATGGTGGTGTTCTCCACAAAGATAAGGAAATTAGGAAGATTAACTGTTCCAGAGCAAAGCTACTGAGCAACTTTTATATATATATGTATATATAAATTGAAATGCCAATTGAACTTCCAGTTTGAAATATTCACTAGTCACTTGATGCTGTGAAACTAAAGCTCAGGAGTGAATTTAAGGCTAGATATCTAGATCTGGGAGTTAGCAACAGATAATAATGGAATTTGTGGGAGCCTGTGAAATCACCAAATAAGTGAGACAGAAGAAAAGCTGGTTCAGGGCAAAAACTTGTAGTATAGCCTCTCCTATGAGGAGGGACATAGTGATCCAGAAAAGGAGACGAAGCAGAAATAGTCACACAGATAGGAGATGTACCTAGAGAGAACACTATTTCAAAATTTATAGAGATAGTACCCCAGAGGAGAGTTCAACAGTATGAAATGGGTCAAAAAGGGTGAGGAATGATAAATTTCATTATTAATTCTGAGTCTTCTCTCTCTTCTTCTGTAGCTACTAAGACACAATCTGTTTTTAGTTCCTATTATTTATAAATTCATAATATTTCTCATAACCATTGTCTTGTTGGCTTCCATTAGTTCTACCTTTGTTTAAATTATCATTATCTCTTGCCTCCTGAGCCTCCTCAGTGATGTCCCCCAATGTTTGGTCAATTTCCATTTCCCTCTTCACCTCAAAATTTTTCAGTGGTGACCCACTGCCTATAGAAACAAAGCTAACCTTCCTTAGACTCACTTTCACTGTTGGGTACAGTATGGACTCAAACAAACAAGGAATAACAGAGGGAGTTCTGGATGTGAAGTCAGAAAAACCTTTGTTCGGATACCATCTCTAGAACTTGTCTTAGGTGATCATAGGCAAGTCAGATTCTCTGAGTCTGTTTTCTAATCTATAAAACAGGCATAATAATGATACTTACTTCACAATATACTGGAAGGGCCAAATGAAATGATGTCTATAAAGTACTTTGCATACTTCCAAGAGCTATATAAATGCCAATTTTGAATATTTCCCAGCAGTACTCTTCCAACCTTCTATGATCCAATTTAAAATGAATGACTCCTTCATTAATACCAGAGTTTGAGTCTATCAACTCAGAATTTTATTTGGGGGAGGGGTGGTTTTAAAATTGAATGCTCTCAGAAAGAAGGAAGAGAAATCATTTTCCCCATCCTTGTTTGTAAGACAAGGGTCTACACATGCTTTGATGATAATCCTCCTGAATATTTTTGATTCAGGTAAAAGTGTCCTGAAGTTATCTCAGTCTTAATTTCCCAATCAAAAAAATGGGGATGATAGTATAATGGTGCTACCTTGTTATGCATAAAGTATTAGCATGGTGGATGGAGCACTAGACCTGAAGTGGGGAAGACCTGACCTCTGAGGCTTAGCTGAATAACTCTGGGCAAGTCATTTAACCTATTACCCTCAGTTTCCTTATTTGTAAAATTGAGGCAATAATAGAATCTACCTCACATGGTTTCTCTGAGGATTAAATGAAGCATTCATAAAGTATTTTCCAAAGTGATTTATTAGAGTGATATATTTTGTTGCTCAGTACTTTTTTAGTCATGTCTAACTGTGATCTCATTTGGCATTTTCTTGGATACTGAAAAGATATTGGAATGGTTTATCATTTCCTTCTCCAGTTCATTTTATAGATGAGGAAACTGAGACAAAGAAGTTGAAGTTACCTGCCAAGAGTTACACTGCTAAGTAAATATCTCAGGTTAGATTTGAAATCAGGAAGATGAGTTTTCCTGACTCCAGGCCTAGCACTCTATCTATTGCATGATATATTATTATTATTGTCATTAATAATAATGTTATTAATAACATACATTATAAAGTATATACTGAGGGGCAGCAAAGTGTAGTGCAATCATGTCAAACTCACGTAGAAATGAGGGCCTTTAAGACCATACATCCTTGTATACTAAATATTGACTTGAAAAGCTATATATAGATGGGGGGGCAGCTGGGTGGCTCAGTGAATTGAGAGCCAGGCCTCGAGACAGGAGGTCCTGGGTTCAATTCTGGCCTCCGACACTTCCTAGCTGTGTGACCTTGGGCAAGTCACTTAACTCCCATTGCCTAGCCCTTACTGCTCTTCTGTTTTGGAGCCAATACACAGTCTTGACTCCAAGACGGAAGGTAAGGGTTTTAAAAAAAGAAAAAAGCCATATATGTTTATATATTAATTTTTATTAATTTAATTTTTTGTTAAATATTTGCCAGTTACATTTTAACTGGTTTGGGGTGCTTCAGGAGTACTGTAGACTACAAAAGCTATTTCTGACATATATCTGGTACAATGTTAAGTAGTTGGACTTGAAGTCAGAAAGCCCTGGATTCAAGTTCTGTCCCTGAGCAAGGCCCATAACCTTAATGGCCCTAGCGGCAACTCTCTAAGATTCTAAATTATAGTGGCAAATGTAAAGGTGTCAATCTGAAGTAATAAAGGGAATTTCTAAGTGGGAACTCCCTGTACCAGGGACTCCACCATTTTTTGTGTCCTGGACCCCTTTGGCAATCAGTCTGGTGCACTCTATGGACCCTTCTCAGGATCTTTTTTTTTTTTAATGCATAAAGTAAAATACAAAGGAATTACAAAGGGAATTAATTGAATTAAAATACAGTTACCAGATACATATGTTTGTGTGTGTATTATTAAAGCAAGCCCAAGTTTCCCAGGTTAAAAATTCCCAGCTCACACTAATGAATTCTCATGTCAATTTCGTTTGCCGCCCATCCCCCACATAAACTATTAATATTGTGACTATTTTGATGTTATTTAAAATTTTCTCCCTCAGCCCCTTGTTTGTTTCCAGAATGATTTTTTCTTTCTGTTATCCTTTCTCACCAGCCCTGTCAGTAAAGGAACTTTTGAAAATTAAGAAAAAGTCCTGGCTTTACTACCACTAAGTTGTGTGAATGCAAACTCCTTGAAGGCAAGAACAATTTTGCTTTTACTTTGTATTCACAGAGCTTAATATAGTGCTTATTAAATGGTTGTTGATTGATTGATGTCGAATTTAGGCAGGCAAATTGTCTCCTTGGATCTTGTTTTTCTCCTCTGTATGTTGAAAAGGCTGAACTAGATATTTCCCAAGGTCCTAACTATGTCCAAACTTCCATTGCAAAAGAGTATTCTCTTTAGGGTTAGGACAATCTTTAATAAAGCTCATGTCTTTTGGAGAAATTGCCCAAAAAGACCCACTTGTGTATTTACTTAGATCAGTAAACCAACATTGAAGAATCTTGGAAAGTCATTTAAATTCTAAAGTTTAAGATATTTCATCTGCCTGAATGTAAACCTATTTTAAAATATTTAAAGATGTGTTTGTGGAATATTCATGAATCCAGGATTATTTATGACAGGATCACAAGTTTATCAAACATATGCACATCATTACTTTACTGCTGGATACTTCTAGTAATGTCTTTCAAATACCTCTAACTCAGCAAGTCTAAAAGTGAATTCACCATTTCCCTACCATGCATCCCTCCTCATCTCCCTTTGTTGACAAATAGCCTGCCATTGTTTCAGGGACACCTAAGCCTAATATTAACAAGTCCTCTTTGACTCCTCCTCCATCTCCCTCTACCCCCAAACCCTACTATCCAATTATAGAACCTAATTATTTTTGCCTATGTAATATTTTTCACTGTCATCTCTTTCTTTTCATTCTTAGGCCTATCATGCTTGTTCAAGCCCCTCATGCCAATAACCCCTTAACAGGTGCTGAAAAGTGCAATTTTCTCTCTATCAAATTCAAAATGCTTCTTACTAATTACAATTCTGATTATAGAATTACTGAATTTCCTAGAGAGAAAGGATTTCAGATATCAACTAGGTCAATCCCTACTGAAAGCAAGGATCCCCTTTAGAATATCTATTTAGGATTTAAAGATTTAAAGCTGGTAAATACCCAAAAGGTCATCTAGTCCAAGATCCTTATTTGACTGATAATGAAAATGAGTCTCAAAGAGAATCAGAGTTTAGCCTGATATAAGTGGCAGAGGCTTTATTCAAACTCAAATTCTTTGAATCAAAATCCATTACTCTTTTCACAATAAAAATGTTAGCATTTGTGTAGCACATTAAGGTTCTCAAAGCACTTTATATATGTTAACTCCTTTGATCCTCACAACTACCCCAGGTTGGGGCTATGGTTTTTGTTACAATTGTGTTTTTTTTCCAGTTACATTTGACTCTTTCTGATCAGAGGTTTTCTTGGCAAAGATACTGGGAATGTTTTGCCTTTTCCATCTCCAGTTCATTTCACAGATGAAGAAACTGGGTAAAGTGACTTGTCCAGGGTCACACAGTTATTAACTGTTTGAGGCCAGATTTGAACTCAAGAAAATAAGTCTTCCTGACTGCACTCTATCCACTGTGCTCTCCATCAGCCCAGGTACTATGATTAGCCTATTTTATAGATGAGTATCCAGTGCTTTCTGCATAAAAGGATAGTGCCACTATCATCACCTCCATTTGTAGATGAGAAAACTGAAGTTCAGAAGGGGTGAGAAGATATTTTTTACCTGAATCAAGTCCTGTGTCCTATCCATACACCACCTAGCTCTCTCTTGATATTAACAATTCTTTTTTATTGCATCACATCACTTCTTTAAATCTTCCATAGCCCATCAAATAAAATCCAAATTCCTTAGCCTGTCAATGTAGAGTCACTGAAAAACACTGACTAAGGGAGTGACATTCTCACTGTTTTAGGAATCAGAGAGTCCAGTTAGGGGGAAGTCAATGTGAGGTCTCTAGGAGATGAAGGTCCATTGTTATTTGTCTCCAGTCAGCTCCTGTGTACTTATAATCCCTTTTACTGAAGGGAAGCCTTAATTTTATGCCATATCAAAGTATTCTCTAATTGCTTAATGTGTGTCATTCCTTTGTGTCCTGAAATATATAACAAGTTCATGAGGAAAGAGACTATTGCTTGGCAATAGAAAGAATACTTCTTTGGGAATGGAGAGACTTGCATTCTTGTCCTACTCTGCCATTTACCGGTTTTGTGACTTTCTCTTTCTTAGACCGTTTTTCCATGACTGTAAAATAAGGAAGGATGCGATAGATGTATTTTCTATTCTCTGTTCTTGGTTCCAAAGTTTGGAGATACAGAGTTCAAAGATCCCAGATGTCCTAAGGTTAACTCTAATATGCTATGTTCTTAATTTCTAAGGTACTTTTAGTTCCACCATTTTGTTCCAATGTGTCTTGTTTGGTTCCTTTTTTGAATTTTCAGCAAGTGATTGACAGATAACTAGAATTTGGATTTCCAGGTTCATTTTCCTATGGCAAGCTAATGATGTAGGAGATAGAAAATGTTCCCTGCACAAATCTAGCCTAAATATTCCTTAGGTGAAAGTTGGACCAACCTGGAAGAAATGCTTCAATGTAGTGATTGTAAAATAGAGGATAAGTAATATGCAATTCTTGATGGAAATTTAAGAGAAGAATGAGACTGAGTGATAATCAGAGCCCAAAGCTATCAGGACTGGAGAATTCATTCTAAGAGCTCTGCTAATCAGAGAAAATAGGAAAGTCACTTGAAGATGGAAATTTCTAATATAATATGGGTTATTTTGAGCAAAATCCTTCCAGATGTAAAATTTGACACTAGGAAAGAATTTGAGGTATGACTAAAAGGTAAGGAGAGTGAGATTTTAACAAACCAATCAGAATTCCTAGATCCAAGTGAGGACAGGTCGTCTTCAAATGAAATAACATGAAAATCAACTTGGAAATTTTAATTGGCTATGTCAGTTCCAATTGTTATTCTTATTATTTAGTGAAGTCGACATGAAAATAATAAAATTATCTTATTCTTATGTTGCTCAAAGGTTTCCAAATAACTTTACTCACAAGATCCCTCCCTGACAGGTAAGTAATACAAGAATTAATATAATAATTAAAACTATACCTTCATTATAGAGCTGAGAATAAGAGATATTAAATTATTTCCCTAAGGCCATGTAGCAAATAAATATAAAAGATCACTTTGAAATTTTGTTTTTTCCTTGCTAAAGGGTCAATATTCTTTCCCCTATACAAGGGCCCCAGACCCTTAAAAACTGTGTAACTCTGGGCAAGTCACTTTAGGTTTGCCTCAGATTCCTCTTTCATAAAATAAGAGTGTTAATAGGACTTAATTCTCAGGGTGTGAGGTGTGAGGATTAAACAAGATGATATTTATAAACTATTTTGCAAATCCTAAATCACATTATACATGCAAGTTATTATCATCATCATTATTGTTGTTGTTATTGTTATTATTATTATAAAAGGGCTATTAGAAGGGGTAGTGGGTTCTCCATTAGTGGAAAACTTCAAAGACTTGAAAAGAACTTGTTGGGAAAGTCGTCAAAGAGATTCTTGTGAGCTTTTAGGCTGGGTGAGTCACTTAACCTTTTTTTGCCTCAATTTTCTCAAGTATAAAATGAGGATCATAATAGCACCTACCTCATAGGGTTGTTATAAAGACTAAATTAAATTATATATATAAAGAAATTAACATAGCATCTACTGGTACTTCCTCTTCCTCTTTCCTAAATTTTTAAGATTCAATCATTCTGTGCTACCATTGGCTAGAACAATTCTGAAAATAGTATTTGGGAAATTGCTTTCAAGACCTATAATTTTGAAAGATTAACCTGTTACTTGTATTATGACCTATTATTTTGAATGGCATAGGAAGGGGTCATCAAATTTTCCACTTTAAAAAGTGGATTTGATTTGTGGAAATGTCAAAAATAGGGCTGAATATGGAGTCAAAAGACTTTCATTCAAATCCTAATTCTGTCACCTACTACTTTTGTGATCTTATTCAAGTCACATAACCTCTGGAGGCCCAGTTTTCTCTATTATAAAACCAGAAAATAGCACTTGGTGATCTCTAATGTTATTTCCAAACATAAATTTATGATTCTATTAGGCTTACATCAATTCTTAACAAAGCCATGCTGGCTCTTTAAGACTACTACTTTCTTTTCTAAATAGTTCCTTCATGGTCTCTTTAATAATATATCCAAAATTATTTCAAGTATCAAGGTCAAAGTCAATGGCTATAGTTTCAGACTACACTCTTAGACAGTTATTGTTATATAGTGGAAAGAGAAATAATTCTGTAGTCCTAGGTCCTGAGTTTGTTTCTCACCTTCTCTCAACTTTGTGTGATGTATGGCACTGGGCAAGTCAGTAACCTCTCTGTGTCCCATTTTCTTAATCTGTAAAATGAAGGGATTGGAGTAGTAAACCTCTAAGGTCCCTTCTGGTCCTATAGTTATTACCTTTGATTCTCTTTTTGGGAAAATCGAGATGTTTGCCTTTCTCCAGTCCTGTGACACCTCTTTCTCATTCTCTAGTCTTTAAACAACTATGTTTAGTTATAAAAGAATAATAAAGTTTAGTAGTCATAATGCCCAGTTCTTTCATCAGAAAGACCATTGGTTGTCCAAGACCAGTTATTTAAACTCATCATGGAAAGATGCCTTCCTATGACTCTACTGATCTTGGATTTTAGCTCGCTAAACTATTTGCTTTATCTCTACTAGTTCAAAAAATAGTCTCTTGGCAGATAAAAATGTGGGGAAAATTCTGTTCTTTTCTCTCTATTATTATTATCTCAACTCCCCAACCAAATAGTAGTCTTATTCCTTTGATTCTCCACTTGCTCCATGTAGACTAGAAATAATTCTTCTTTATTCCCTTAGTGTCTCTCATCATTTATTGTTCATTTTGAGCTTTGACATGCCTGCAAATAATTGGTGAACTATTTTTTAAAATTCATCACCAGTTGTTTTTCCATGTTTCTAGCCTATGCTTATATTTAAAAAAATCTAAATTTGTTGATGACTACCCTATAAATGTATTGGTCATCCCTTCATTCCCCCTATTATTTAAATTGTTTATATTTGTGTCATAACTTTTCACTCTTGCAAGCATTTTATCTTTCTTGGACTGACTTCCTTGATAGAGTCTTAGTCTATATATCCTACCTATTTCTTCTACAAACACTTTGAAATTTGCTCTTTACAAATTTTGGATACATCTCAGATTATTTTCAGATTTCTTTCCTTAATTGCAAATTCCAAGATGCAGTATTCCAAGATGCAGTGGTCATTTCTATGCAAAATTTCCATCATTTCTATGCTAGTATCTTTGTTAGTGAAAATTGGGTGCCTAATAGCAGTTTTCCTCTTTGACTCTTCTATCCTTTGGAGCATGAAATTACCATTATGGAAGTCAAGAAATTATTAAATCCTTTGCTTTTTGAAATAAGATCTCCGGTAGCTATCAAGGTAATTGAATTCTCTCACCACTACTATATTATGCCAGCTTGGTTTGAAATCTTTCCAAAATTCTTCATCTATTTTCTCTTTCTGTTCAAGAGGTCCTTAGTGTACTCTAATGACAATATTGCTTCTGTTGCTAACCTCCACTGATTCAACAAAATGCTATCCACCATTTTTCCTTCCTACATATAGTTTCTTGTTTTCAAATGGGAATATGTTCTGAATATTCAATGACACTCTGCCTCTCCTTCCTTCCATCGCTACCTCACCTGTCATGGTCTGAAATAATATTTCTTTCATGGACCCTAATTTACCAGATCTTGATGGGTGCCTAGAATACAAATTTAACTGCTTTCAATAGGATCACATTTTTCGTTGCCTTGATTTTACGAGTTTGTATATAGAAATTTTAGTTTAGACCAGGAAGGACTAGGCAATGGAGGCTTAAGTGACTTGTCCAGGGCCACATAGTGAAGAAGTGTCTAAGGTCAGATTTGAACCTGTCTTTCATCTTGACTCCCAATTCACTGAGTCACTTAGCTGCACAGGGTAATTTCTTATCTCCTCATTCCTTATAAATGAAGCATCTAGGTTGTTCAGGTCACCACACTTAGAATTAGGAAGATAAGTTCAAATCTGTCCTTGGATATTTACTAGCTATATGACTAGACCAACCACTTGACCTCTGTAAAATGAAAATAATAATAGCACCTGCATACCAAGGTGGTTATGAAGATCAAATGA
Source organism: Gracilinanus agilis (assembly GCF_016433145.1). NCBI lineage: Eukaryota > Metazoa > Chordata > Mammalia > Didelphimorphia > Didelphidae > Gracilinanus > Gracilinanus agilis. The sequence goes on from NC_058132.1 coordinate 103,671,961, forward strand.
GGTGATGAATGGGAAGCACTTAGCACAGTGTCTGACACATACTAGGTGCTTCATAATGCTTATTCCCTTCCCTTTTAAATGTAAAGCTATTTTGCTTAGATTGGTAATATCTAAACCATTTATTTTTATCATCTCTTATTAGGTGGGCTCCCTCTCTGGCCAGAAGCTCATCATTTCTGGATTTATATTCATGGTCGAGAAATCAAAATTCCATTCTCAGATACGATCTTCCTTAGAAGATGTTTTCTTCTCCAAATCTGCCTTTCCTTTGGACAGACAGCAGTACATTTTTAAAGTCTTAGGTTTCTTGTCTAGTACTTCCTAATCCTTAGTAAGGTAACCATGTGAATCACCAAAAGTCCATAGAAGACCTCAGGTTTTCACTCTCCACATCCCTCTCTCTCTGTGGCTGGTGAGAGGATCAGGAGAAGCTAAGGAGAAAAGGTGTCGTGAGTACAAAGAGTCAGGAATCCACGGTGTCTGGAGCAGCCTCCCCTGTGATTAGTCACTTGGCTCACGTTGCCTGTGTACACTGTTAGAGGATGTTTTCAATGTCATAGTAACTGTGACTCTTCCACTTACAGGGCATCCAGCTGGGGATGCTACCGATTTTCCCTCGCTAGCTATCCTGGGGGTCAAAATAAGAAGATGCTCAAGCTTGTTTGGAGGAAGAGGGCTTGTGGCTTCCTGTGGTTTCTTCACTGATTGCAGACTTAATCAAAGGGGGCACCTGGGGGGGAGCCGACAACGACGGAAAGCGAGTGAGATGTGTTAAAAAGTTAGACATGATCCGGGGTCTCTCCTGGCTTGGATGTTTGTCTAAAAAACTGCCTGGAAGGATGGCTGTCATTCTCAACCTGAGGGGGATGCCGATCAACGTAAGAGATGAACTGATCATGTAACTAAACAATTCTTCACGTTTTAACTATAAGAGTCAACTGATTGGGAAAAATTCAGTAATGATTATTATAATTCTAATTATAATAATTATATAATGTAATAATGAATGCAATATATTCGTATAATATAATAAATATAATATAATGATAAACTATAATAATTATATAATATAACATATTCCTATTACATAATAATATATAATAAATATATAATACATTCCTATTTTATAATAATATTATATAATAAATGTAATATAATAATAAGATATTATTATATAATAGAATAAATATTATGTATTCTTATTATATAATGAATGTGATACGATAATAAAATATAATAATAATAATTATTATTATTGGCATATCTTTAAGTGATTGATTCTCTTCTTTAATCATACAGTTCTTTAGGAATGTGGCTAATGGTAATGACTGTTATTATTAGTAATAATAATATTATTATTATTATTAGTGATGGGAGCAACTAGGTGGCTCCATGGATTGAGAGTTAGACCTAGATAAGGGAGGTCCTGGGTTCAAATATAGCCTCAGATACTTCCTAGCTATGTGACCCTGGGCAAGTCACTTAACCTCCATTTCCCTTCCCTTACTAGTCTTCTACTTTAGAAAAAATATATAGTATTGATTCTAGGATGAAAGGTAAGAAGTTTTTAAAATAATAAAAATAAAAATTGATGGCAATGATGCTAATAATGATGATAGTCATCCAAATTGATAATGCCCTGTGGAACATAGGTGGCACAGTGGATCTAGTACTAGATCTGAACTCAGAAAGATTAAGAGAAAGAAGAATGACAATCCGGAATGGTATGGTATTGGTATGGGACCATCAAAAGCAAGTGACCTGTTGGTCTAATAAACAGAGAAACCCATTATAAATGTATGGGTAGTTTAAAAACAAACAAAAAAAAGAACTTCCCAAAGAGCAAACAGATCAAAATGAATGGATTTTAGGTATTTGCGAGGTTTTGTTGTGAATACATAGAATATCACTTTTTAATTTAATTACCAGTTATTTATTTTTTGTTGAATATTTTGATGATTAAACCAAAGAACATTTGCACTTACAAAAAATGCTTTTTTTTTAAAAGCTAATGCTGTCCTGTATTGCATTGACAAAATAAGTTCTAAGAGTAAGGATGGGATGATGCTTAACTGTATATTGGGCAAGGCCACATCTTTAGTATTGTGTTCAGTGTAAGGGTGAAAAAGGGGTTTTATGGGTTCAATATATTAAAAGATTGAACTATTATCAATCTTCAATTAAGAATAATCTCAAGTCAAAATTGACTTTTATGGAAGTTTATTTAACAATTTTGAAGAGAGAGAGGAAATAAGGAAAGTAAAGATATTGAAGCAGTCCCACCAAGGTCTCAGCATTCCAACCAGAATTCCTCCATGGACCAGAAGAGCTCCTTCATCAGCCTCACTCTTCACCAGAAGTTTCTCCTTACCAGACTGCCTTCATGGCTTTTATAGTGGTTTCCTGTCCCTGCCCCTTTTCACAGGGGCCCATCACAGCTTCCAAATTGTCTAGCACTGTCGTTGTGGGAACTAGCTTGCACCTTCTGGAGGTGTGAATGCTCATCAAAAAGTTTTACACTTTCTGACGGTGTGAACAAGTTTCTGACTGTTTGAGTTAGAAAAAAGAGTGCAACTCTCCAAGTATCTGGTTGGCTTCTCACCTGACACTAGGTAGAGTATGAATTCACTAAGTGGTTTTCAAGCTTCTCCCACCTAGTCAAGCTTGGGTCATTCAAAGTTATTGTCAACCAAAGTGTTAACTCCAACTAGGCAAAGAGAACAAAGGATTCCCTTTTCACAAGTGTGAACTCAAAGATAACCAAGAATTCCCTTTTACATCAGTTTTGGGCTACATTATATAACATAAACAGTTCTGTAAAGTGAACTGGAGAAAGAAATGGCAAACCACTCCAGTATCTTTGCTTAGAAAACTCCAAATGGAGTCACAAAGAGTCAGACATGGCTAAAATGACTAAATAATAATAATAACATGAACATGAAGTTTTCTACAGATTTCATTTGTTCCTCACAATAACTTTCTGAACCCAAAGGAGTTCCAACATGATTATCTTCTTTAAGTGGAGAAGGGAATGGAAGCTCATTGAGAAGATTTGCTCAATATTACAGCTAATAAATGGCAAATTTACACCCAGATCTTGGAACTATATATCACTTAGGATGTGGTATTGAAGGTCCTTTCAAAATTTCCATAACCCTAATCAAAAAAAGTCATTACCATTGGTCACATTCCTAAAGAACTTTATGATTAATTAAAGAAGAGAATCAATCACTTCAAGATATGCCAAGCTATCTGGGGAGGCAACATGGAAGATGGTCATATATTGATGACTGGAAAGAACCTGGAAGGCCAATGAGTACAACCCCCCCCCTCATTTTACAAATGAGGAATTTGAGGAGCAGAGCGATTAAGAGACTGGAATTGTTTAAGAATGTTTATTTCCATTTTATAGTGGAGAACTGAGATCAATAGAGGCGAAGTAACTTTCCCAAGGTCACATGACATATTTGTGTTTCCATGGAAAGAACACTGGTTTTGGAGCCCAAAAACTATATTTGAATTCAGGCTCAGCTATATATTGTCTATGTGACCAGGACAATCCATTCACCTCTCTCATCATCAGCTTCCTCAGGTGAAATATATAAATAATAATGCTTCTATAGCCGGCCTCTTGGCCAGGGCTTGCTGTAAGGAAAGTACTTTGTAGGTATTAGTGTTACAAAAATGAGAATTACCAGTTTCGTGTTGGTATTATTAAGGATGTAAAAATTAATTTAAACTCTGAGAACATATTTAACTTAAATGAGGAATAGAAATACTAAGTACATGTAACCTGGGAAAAATATAATATTAAAAAAACGTTTTAATTGAATTTTAATATGAAGGAAATAGAAAGCTACTAGAGGTGGGTGAGCAGGGAAAGGACACAAGGAGTAAAACATTAGAGCATATCAGCTTGAGCAAGATGGATAGGAAAGAAAAGGAGGAAAAGAAGAGTGAAGACAGAGAGGTCACCTAAGAGACCGCTATAATCATTAAAGTATGAAACTATGAGGGCCTGTATTTGATAATTATTTCCTCTCTGAAAGTAGGTAAAAGTCCACTTTCTTTGGAGAAACAGTTTAAAACATTTCCTTATTTTTGTTCTGACCTCAGAGAGAACACGATCTTTTTGAGGGGACTGTCTATAACATAATATCATTCTGTTTATTGTCCTTGTCTCCAGAACTCTATGGGAAATGTTTTCTGCCAACTCAACATATTTAGGGAGCTGGTATCTCCCTCCTACACCCAATACAGTAAAGGTACTGAATCATAGAACTCATTTTGAGAAATCACATTCTGAGTTTTGGGAGAGACTTCAGAGTCCATCTAGTCTAGTCCAAATACATAAAGAATCCTTACTTGAACATATAAGACAAGTGGTCATCTTCCTTCTCTTTGAAGACCCCCAAGGAGTGGAAACCTACAGCACATTCTACTTTTGAACAATTGTAATTATTAGGACATTTTTCTTGACATCAAGCCTATGTTGAACTCTTTACTGTTTTCCCCCTTTGTTCCTGCCCTTAATTTCTGGAGCCACATAGAATAAATCTATTCCCTCCTATATATGATGATCCTTTAAATACTTGAACACACATCTCACTTCTCCCACACCTGTCCCTGAGTCTTCCTTTATTCAAGCTGAACATATCCATTGCTTTCAACTTATCCTTATACAATATAGACTTGAGGTCCTTCACCATTTTGATTGTCTTCTTCTGATTACTCAGAAGAAGCTCAGTGGTTATTGGACTTTTTGGTTTCATGACTCCTTTATAGTCTTCAAAATTATTGAGGACCTCAAAGAGTTATATCAATTAATATCTACCACATTAGAAATTAAAGCTGATAAATTTTAAAATAGATATTAATCTATTTAAAACAATAATAAATAATCCATTATATGCTAAAAGATAACATTTTAATGAAATTAACTATGTTTTCCAATACAAAAAAAAGGAGTGTGAGAAGAATGTCATTGTTTTATGTATTTGTGAAAATCTCTTTAATGTTTGGCCTAATAGATGACAGATGGATTTTCATATCTTCTTCTGCATTCAATCTGTTGCAACATCTTTTTTTGGTTGAAATATTTGAAGAGAATCTGACCTCACAAAGGTATGAATTTAGAAGAAGGAGAAGCATTTTAATAGGCAAATAATGTAATCATGTTTCCATATTGTTGTGAAAATAGCTTTGACTTTGAAGAATCCCATCCATAAGGGAGTTTTGGGGACTCCTATGGGTTCACAGACCATACTTTGAAAACCATTTCTCTAGTTTATAAACATCATTCTTTATGTTTTCCAGATCTGAACATAATATCCCAGCTGAGATATGATGAGGGCAGAGAAGAGTGAGTCTGTCACCTCCCTATTTCAGGAAGGCATCCCTCAATGCAGCATTTGTGTTGGTTGACATTTTACACTAATGAATCATATTGGGCTGTGGCCAACTAAACCCACAGATCTGTTTCAGTATAGTTGCTCTGTTCCCATCTTGTATAGGTGAAACTGATTTTTTTTTGGTTCCCACTTATAAAATGTAATATTTGTTCCTACTGAATTTCACCTTTTTAGATTCAGCACAGTGGTGTCAAGTCCTTTTTGGTTCTTCATCCTATCATCTACTGCATTAGGCTAGAACTTTGTGTCATCTGCCAACCAATGAGTATTCCATCTCTGCCTTTCCCAAATCATTGATAAAAATGTTAAATAGCACAAGACCAACCACAGATCCTTCACACATTCCACTGGAGATTTCCTGCTAAATTGGAATTGAATCGTTAACAGCTGTGCCTCCAGTCTGGCTTTTCTACCACTTCTTAATCCAGTGGAATGTATCATTGTTTAATCTGTATCTCTACATCTTCTTCATAAGAACACTATGAGATATCTCATCAAAAACTTAGCTAAAATCTAGATAAACTATATCCATAGCATTCACCTCATCTACTAGCTTAGAAATCTGACCATAAAAGGAAATGAGATGAGTCTGACATGACCTGTCCTGGCTAAACCATGTTGGCTTCACTAATCACTCTTTCCCTAAATAGATGCTGTACAAATATAGTTTTATTTATAGATATAAAAATATTTATATAAAGATATAAACATGTAGATACTTATGCCATATATATTATAATTACAAATTATATGTAAAGATATAGATATAAATGTATTTATGTATTATTAAATATATGTTTATACACACACACGTGTGTGTATATATATATATATATATATATAGAGAGAGAGAGAGAGAGAGAGAGAGAGAGATCAATTTCATAAGTTTCCTAGGAACTGGAGTAAAGATCTAAGATCACTGGCAAATTTTACATATTTTTCTTTTACTTTTTATTAATTTTTGGGAAAATATTTGCACTTCAAATTTAAGATGCTTTTCTTATTAAAGCTAGAAGAGACCTTAGAACACAGAGTTCTTAGAAACAAGAAGAGTCCTTAGAAACAAGAATTTAAGGAAAGATAATATTGACTGCCATGGATAAAAGTAAAACATGTAATATTGATACTTGTGCTTTCTGGGTTAAGATGGCGGCAGAGTAGAAAGCAGCTGCTTGACCTCTTCTAACCCACACATATAGGACTCCTCAAGAAGACATAAAAACAAATCTGGATGAATGAAGGGACCTCACAACAGGGCTCAGCATTGAAGGTACGTGGGATCGGGGCATTTCTATGCTATAAGGGGGTGAAACAGCTCTCACTAAAACGTGAGCTGAGCAACCCCCTCCCCCACCACTTATCACCTACAGGGCCAAAGCCAGCGCACAAGAGTTAGAGCAAATTTGGGGTACCCATTGAGTCCTTGGCAGCTACCTGGGGTCACCAGGGCCTGTTCCTGAGAGCAGCAAGACTTAAGACCCCAAGAGGCTAGAGAACATGTGGACTTTGAACACAAACCCTAAATGCAGACACGGTTGCAGTTGCAGACGTGGATACGAAGAGCAGGCTCGGAACTTGGGTGGGGACCCAGCTCAGAGGGGCATATGACTGTGGAAGCAGCACCCTGAGACTGTTAAAGGAGCTTCGGGCAGAGGAACAAGCAAGGGGACCACCAGGAGGCTTGACCCTGAGAACAACTAGACATGAGACCTCAGGAGCATAAAGAGCACAGACAGACCCTGGGCATGAGGATAAAGCTGAGAGGGCGCTGGGCTAACAATGCAAGCCAGAGACAAGAGCCCCAGAAGAGAAAGATCAAGAAGAAATCTTTTACACTCAACAACTTTTACACAGAAAAAAACCCAGACAACAGAGGAAACAGCAGAGGAGAACAAATAAGTAACCATATCCTAAAAAATGAAAAATGATCACAAGCTATTGAAGAGTTCAAATCTGAGATTATGAGAAAGATGGGAGAGAACTGGCAAGAAAATAACAGTTTAAAAGGCAGAATTTCACAATTAGAAAGTGAGGCTCAGAAATCAAATGAATTTATAAGCAAATTGAAGACCAGAAATGACCAGCTGGAAGCCTTGAAGAACCAAAAGACCAGATTCAAAAGGAAAAGCAAAAGATTATAGCCGAAAACCAGTCTCTAAAGGCTAGAATTGGGCAATTCGAAAAAAATGCCCCCAAATCAAAAGAATTAATAAGCAAATTGGAGACCAAAATCAAACTGCTGGAAAGTAGGATAGACCAAATCAAAAAGTAAAAATCAAAAGAATATAGCAGAAAACCAGTCTCTAAAGTCAAGAATTGGGCAAGTAGAAGCCAATGATCTCTCAAGACAACAAGAACAAATAAAGTAAAGTCAAAAGACTGATAAAATAGAAGGCAACATGAAATATCTCACTGAGAAATTGACAGATCAAGAAAACAGGTCTAGAAGAGATAATTTGAGAATCACTGGTCTTCCGAAAAAAGCAGAAATTAATAGAAATTTGGATTCCATACTAAAGGAATTTATTCAGCAAAATTGCCCTGAAGTTCTGCAAGAGGGCAATATAGACATTGAAAGGATCCATAGATTGCTCTCTACACTAAACCCTGAAAAGACAACCCCATGGCATATAACAGCCAAATTCAAGAGCTTCCAAGTAAAAGAAAAAATTTACAAGAAGCCAGAAAGAGGCAATTCAGATATCAAGGAGCACCAATCAGGATCACACAGGATCTGGCAGCCTCCACACTACAAGACCGCAAGGTTTGGAATATGATATTCAGAAAGGCAAGAGAACTGGGCCTAAAACCACGGATCACCCACCCATCAAAACTGACTATATACTTCCAGAGGAAAGTATGGGCATTCAACAAAATTGAAGATTTCCAAGTATTTGCAAAGAAAAGACCAGGACTAAATGGAAAGTTTGATATCCAACCACAAAAACCAAGAGAAACATGAAAAGGTAAATAAGAAACAGAGGGGAAAGAAAGAAAACTCTTATTTTTAAATTTGCCTCTTTAAGGGCTTCAATAAGATCAAATTATTTGTATTCCTATATGGAGAAATGTTATGTGTAATTCTCTGTAGTGAACTATATTCGCTATTATAGTATCCACTATTATAGTAATTAGAAGTATTATTCACAGGAAGAGGTTGGAGTACTAAATGGTCTAAGAGGATAAGGGAGTGGGTAGGAAAGAGAGGGGTGAATAGTAGAACGCCAAGAGAAACTTGAATGAATAAGAAAAATAGGATATTCTCTTTTACACAAAAAGGGCATAGGAAGGGGAGGGGATGAATACTATTATAAGAAGGAGAGGAAGAGTACATTAAGAGGTAATATTTAAACCTTACTCTCAGTGGAATTAACCCTGAGAGGAAAGAGTAGCTATATCCATTGAGATATAGGACTCTATCTAACCCTACTTAGAAAGTCAGAAGGGATAAACCAAGGGCAGCATAGGAGTGGGGAGGTCAAAAAAGGGAGGGGAGGAGAAAGAAGAGGGAATTCATTAGGCCTTAAAAATAAAAAGAGGGGAATAACAAGGGAGGGGGTAGAAAGGATAGTAAATCATGGGAGGGGACAAGGGTTACTGGTTTAAAACAAATCACTGGTTTAAAAGGAAATAGCCTAAGAAGAAGGGGTAGAACTAAGAGAGGATACCAAAATGTTGGGGAATACACAACTGATAATTATAATTCTGAATGTGAATGGGATGATTAATTATACTAAAGTAAAAAGCTTTTGTACAAACAAAAACAATGTAGCCAAAATCAGAAGGGAAACAAAAAATTGGGAAAAAAATCTTTATAACAAAAAACTCTCACAGGGGTCTAATTACTCAAATATACAAGGAGTTAAATCAATTGTATAAAAAATCAAGCCATTCCCCAATCGATAAATTGACAAAGGATATAAATAGGCAATTTTCAGATAAAGAAATCAAAACTATCAATAAGCACATGAGAAAGTGCTCTAAATCTCTAATAATTAGAGAAATGCAAATTAAAACAATGCTGGGGTATCACCTCACACCTAACAGATTGGCTAAAATGACAGCAGGGGAGAGTAATGAATGTTGGAGGGGATGTGGCCAAATTGGAACATTGGTGCATTCCTGGTGGAGTTGTGAACTGATCCAACCATTCTGGATGGCAATTTGGAACTACATTCAAAGGGCTATAAAAGATTGCCTGCCCTTTAATCCAGCCATACCATTGTTGGGTCTGTACCCCAAAGAGATCTTAGATAAACAGACTTGTAGGAAAATATTCATAGCCATGATTTTTGTGGTGGCAAAAATCTGGAAAACGAGGGTATGCCCTTCTGTTGGGGAATGGCTGAACAAACTGTGGTATATGCTGGTGATGGAATATTATTGTGCTAAAAGGAATAGTAAACTGGAGGAAGTCCATGTGAACTGGAAAGACCTCCAGGAATTGATGCAGAGTGAAAGGAGCTGAGCCAAAAGAACATTGTACACAGAGACCAATATACTGTGGTAAAATCGAATGTAATGGATTTCTGAACCAGCAGCAATGCAATGACCCAGGACAGCTCTGAGGGATTTATGGAAAAGAACCCTACTCACATTCAGAGGAAGAACTACAGAAGAGAAAACCCAGAAGAAAAGCAACTGCTTGAACACATGGATGGAGGTGGACATGATTGGGCATATAGACCCAAAACTACCACAACAATGCAACTATCAACAATTTGGAAATAAGTCTTGATTGATGATACATGTTAAAATGGGGAAATGCACATTGGTTGGGGGGGGGGAGGAGGAGGTCAGGGGGTGAAGGGGAAAGTAAGAACATGAATCATGTAACCATGATAACTTTTCTAAAAAATAAAAATTATTTAAAAAAAACATGTAATATTAAAGTTGTGAAGAACTATGGGTCATATAACTCTAAAGCTCAGGGTATGGACTATTAGATATTAAAGGAACTTTAGAGATAATGTAGTATAGCTTCCAGCTTAGAGATGATAAATAGGATGATCAATTGATTTGCCTAAGTTCACCAGCTATGTACTAGAACTTGAATTAATTTATTAGAATTCATTAGGGGTGGGCTGGAGCTAGCTTGAAATAGCTCTTGAGAGCCAATTGTTAAATTTTCAGTGAGAGGTGGGGAATTTATACCTCAGAAATTGAAAAAAATGCTACCAATCAAGATTTGACTTTTTGTTTGTTGATTACCTAGATTTAGGAAGATAAAAATGAAAATGAAAATAATGAATATTAAACTAAAAAGTATATTATGTACTTTTTTTAAGGCAACAAAAATTTATTAGGAGCCTATCACACCATTGTGGAAGGTTTTAGGAAAAAAAAAAAAAACACCAGAGAGATAACAGTACCTTTTTTCTGTTTTTAAATTCAATGAGATTTTTTTTCACATTCCCATTCTTTCTGTGCCTATGTTTCCCATTACTCTGACAGAGTCCTTGGATTTAGTTAATTAAGAAATGATTCTCATTGCAGAATTCTTTTTGGTTTTGAAAGGAAGGCTGAGTTTTGTTTTTTAAGCAAAAAACTCTTTTTAAAAAACCCTTTCTTTCTGTTTTGGAATTAATACTGTAAAATGGTTCTAAGGCAGAAGAGTGCTAGGCAATGGGGGTTAAGTGACTTGCCCAAGGTCTCACAGATAGGAAGTATCTGAGGCTAGATTTGAACCTAGGGCTCCCTAGTCTCTAGGGGTCTCTAGGTCTGGCTTTCAATCTACTGAGCCACCTCACTGCCTCCCCACTAAGTTCCGTGTTTCTTAAGTGAATGGAGCTCCTGGGGAGGTACTCCCTCTTTCCAATGCAAGTGCAAATTCTCTGTTAAATCTTAAACATTTACCTTCTCCTCCTTAGATTTAATCACTCTTAAGATCCTATCTCCTTCTGACAATCTATAATTCTCTGAACTCCAATTTCCTGATTCCAAAATCCATGTTCTTTCCATTGTCTCATTCAGTGTTTGTTATTAAATTGTTTGCAAAAGTTTGAATTGTTACTTAAGCACTTAGTCTTGAGTATGTGGTGTTACAGCCCCCTCCCCTTGCCCAAAGAGCTTTGTTCTGACTATGTGTTTTTCAAGATTGTGGTCACATGGAACAACACCAGGGTGGAGTTATTCTTTTCCTTTTATATAACTTTACACACTGAAAAGATTATTTGTTAACCCCCAAAATCTCTTGCAGGCAGATCAGACATTTTCAATTCACAGAATTCAATTTAAAAAACCCAACACATTTGTTAAGGACCTACTCTTTACAAGAGACTATGACATGCTGGAGATATAAAAATAAAAATGGCATAATCTTTGTCTTCAGGAGCTTCTCCTAAAGTTTAGGGGGGAAAGATATATAAGCAAATACATTTTCTAGAAGGAATTATGTGATGGGACAAAGAAGAGATTTAGGAAAATGGTAAGAAAAATTCAAGGAAGGAAAGCTCATTTTCTTATGGGAAAAGATATAAAGAGCAGGGAAAGATTAATGGAAAATGTAATAATTGGCATGAGCCTTGAACAAAGGGAAAAATTTCAGTCAGTGAGGAAAGACAAGAAAAAAGGCACGAGAGTAAAAGAAGGCAAAAATGAAAATAGAAGTCAGCTGGTCCTCTAGGTTTCCTGAAATAAAATATACATGGGAGTCAAAGTCTAGAAAGGTGGATTAGAGATATATTATGGAGAATTTAGAATGCTAGGCGGTTTATACATTATTCAGCAGGCCATGATGAGTCACTGAAATTTTTTGAATAGAGGAGTGACACAATCAAAAAAATGCATCAATTCATAGAATTCTAGAGTTTTTACACCACCTAAGAAATTATCTAGTCCAGGTCCAGGGATGAGAGGTGAATATCTTCTACAACATTCCTAGCAGGAAGTCATGCACATACTGCTTTCAAACTTCCAAAGATAGAGAATTAACTTTATTTTAAAAGGCAAAGCGGAATTAACCAGATTCTCTAGACCTTATAACTCCCAAAGTAGTATATTATGAATTGCTATGTCTGTGGTATTTTGAAATGATCAGATGTAAAGTAATATTAAGTGGGGACCAATCGTCATTATTCCAGGCCTGCAAGAAGGTGACATTTACACATTTGAAAGTGAAGAAAATAGAGGCAGAAGGCTTGATTCACCAGGGACGCCAAGTACCTGAAAGTTGATGGTAAACATGTTATGTGTTTCCTGTTTTTAATGAAATTCTACTGATAAATTAAAATTTCCCATTAAGTATGCAGATGGAAATGTTCTAGGCAATAATAACCTTTGTATACATATAATTGTGAATTTAAATTCGCTCCTAGAGGTCAAGGGATTTGCCCAAGATCAAAAATAGTAAGATATAGAACCCTATTTAAACTAATTTTCCCCACTGAATCTTAGTTCACAGTTCCTTCTATCACACCACTCACCTTTTTATGTCTATGTGTGTAGATATTCATTATACTTTAGTTCTCTTCATCAAATGTGTATCAAGCATTCACGAATGGGTGATGGCTTTTTCTGACTCATTATTTCAGGTGAGAGCCAGACATACTTCCTTTTATTTTATATTCCATTCTCTAGATAAGATGACTAAAGAGTTGTAGTAATTTATACAAAGGTAGGAATCAAACCTAGACCTTTGGATACCAAATCCAGTGTTCTAAGCACTCCATTATGCTATCTCAATTTCCTACTCTCTTTTTTCCACTTCTTGTGAAGTCCTTCTATTTAGAGGTATCCAGGTAGCATGAGATTAAAATTAATGTTGATTACTTGAAGAATTCTATTTTATAAAGTTTATTATCTGACAAAATAGAACCACGTGACTAAGTTTTTCTACCTGCTCAAAAAGCTCACTCTGCCAAAGCTGGAACAGGAAGGAAAAAGAAGACTAGACAAGGAATTTCACCCAATTTATAACCTGTCTATGTCAGCAAGTAACAACAGGAAATAAGTAGGGTGCTGGGAATCTTAGTTTTTAGGGTACCTATTCAAATTACACAGTAGACAGTGGATAGAGATCTCAGGCTAGAACAGGAAGACTTGAGTTCAAATATGAGCTCAGGCATTTACTGTGCGATGCGTAACAAATCATTTAGCCTCTGTTTCAAATGCAAAATGGGATAAAATAATAAATATAAATATAAGGATAAAATCAGTTGATGTCTGTAAAATGTTTAAAGTATTTGGCAACTTATAAATAATAAATGCTTCCTTCCTTTGTTCCTTCGTTCGTTCGTTCGTTCTTTCCTTCCTTCCTTCCTTCCTTCGTTCCTTCCTTCCTTTCTCTTTTCAAGCTCTAATCTAACTCAAATCCCACTGATTCCATGAAGTCTTTCTTGATTATTCTGCTCTAGAGTAATTCACCCTTCTCTGAATTCTTGCTGCTGACTGTTGAGTCCTTGCCATATCTCCATGTAGGATTGAACACTAATTGTTTTTACTCTACTCATTTTGTGTTGCAAACAAGATTATAATGACTTCTCTTACTTCCCACACAGCATTAAGCACAGGGCTGGGGGCATCACAGGTGCTCAGTGAAGACTTGTTGATGCTAATTACGGAATTTTCTAATTGAATTTCCCTGCTCTGGGCATTGACCTATATATGGTTTTTAGTCATGATGAAGAGAAGGATCCCTTGAAAGAAGTAGAAATTTCTAGAATAGAGAGCAAAGGTGTTGGGATTGGGGATGATAGCTGTCTTCGAATATCTCAAGGACTGGAAGTATGGAAAAAGAATAAGTCTTACTCTGTGTGACCCATGAAGATATAATGAAGAGTAATGAATGGAAGCAAAATTAAACTCCAACTAAGGCAAAACAAAGTGAAACTAAACTTAATAGAAATTAAAGCTTTCCAAAAGTGCAGTGAGTTTCCTGAGCAGGTTATGAGTTCTATTACTGGAGACTGGCAAGCTGAGGCTAGAGAATCATTTGGGGGGATGTTGTCAAGAGGATTCCTGTTTAGATGAGAAACGCATTCAACATTATGTCTGGTCCTTTTCAAATCTGGCATTCTATGGTTCATAGGGGAAACACATTCGCACATACACTTTACATTTTCATAGCGGTATTTTCCTGATAGTACAATGAAGGCAAATAATACAGTCCCCAATTTAGAGAGAAGGAAATAGACTCAGTGACTGAAGAATAATAATAATGATAATAGCTAACATTAATATAGTGCTTTTAGGATTTTCAAAGACCCTCACCACAACTCTATGAGGTAGATAGGATAGTCCTCTTCAATCATAGCTCATCTTCATTATGCTACAGTCTACAGAGCATTTTCCTCAAAATAGCAGGTTAAAAGGGGAGAATAAGTATTTTGATTCTCTCTTTTTTTTTTTATGAATGTAGAAACTAAGGCTTGGAAAGGTTAGCAGGACTTCTCCATATTCATATTCATATAACTGGTGACTATCTGAGGCAGGATTCGACTCCAAGTCTTTCTGGCTCTGAATCCAACACTCCACTTAATATAGCATACTGACTCTCACAGACATATTCAAGGTGAGATACCTGGAAAGTGGAAGCTAAATGCTTTTTGTTGTATTTTTTTCTGTACCCGACTTGAACACATCTTTCTACCTTCCTACCTCCTGTCTTCTTTCTACTCTTGTACACTCTGGTAAACTTTCCCACATATTCACCCATCCCCAGTCAGAAAGCATTGGAAAAGAAAAGTGTTTTGAAGCTTTTTCTTAGTTTGTAAGCAGAGAGCATCAGAATCTCCATTTACTCCATAATCCATGAAACTGGAAAGTTTCACAGAACTGAAAATAAAGCTATATAACAAATAAATTACCAATAACCCCAATTTTTACATTATTCAGAAGGGACACAAGTACAGGTTTTATGTAAGGCTCAGGTAGCAAGCCTTCGCAATCCAGTAACCTCCATCCTTACCTCACTGTCTGCCCCCATGCAATTTAATGCTGTTAAATTAGCATATCTTTCAGAAAAGCGTAATTGCACTGGTTATATAGTTGCTGTAGATGCTTGTATTAGACACCTAAGCCTGGAAATTAGTGGGGACAAGAGAACACTGGACATGTTTTCAGATTCTATTTCAATCAGTGCTCTCTAGTTTAAAGTGCCAGAAGCTGGAAGTTGTTAAACTCAGCCTTACCTATAATCAGATTTTCTTATATGTTAATTCTATATTCAATTCAATTAAACAAAAATTCATTAAAGACTCATTACATCATAGAATACTATGTAAGGTAGCTAAGTGGCTAAGGGGACTTGGAGTTCCAAAGAACTGAATTTAAACCCTGCCCCAGATGCTTACTAGCTATCAGATACCCAGGTAAATCATAGACTATGTGTGCTTTGGTTTATGGGTTTTTGTTGTTCATCCTTTCAAAGAGGACCAATGGCATTACGGGGTGATGTCTTGACTTGTCTATGAATTGGACTTCAGGAAGGCAGACTTGAAAATTCTGCTATATAAGTTTTAGAAGAAGAGACCACTCTCATCAGAGGAGATTGGGAAATATTTCCCAAAGCAGATTGTTTTGGAATAATTCTTGAAGGATGGTGGGTAAGATTTTATAGGCAGAGATGGATATTTAAGGGTAGGATTCTAGATGTTGTTTATCCTTTGTTTAGAAGAGAACCAATGACACTGCAGGATAACATCTTGACTCTTCCATGAATTGGATTTAAGTGAGGCAGAGTTGCAAAGACTCATCACTTTCTTCTAGAGTCATCTAAGTCCAATGACAAGACAAAAGTTAGGATGACTGATGATGGTCTGGGATTCAGTGGATGTCCTTGGTTTATTTGATGTCTGATAAATCTCTAAGGACTCCACTTCAGCCTCCTTCATGGCCACTGGAGCAAATTGTTCTCATGTGCCCATTCTACTTAGGGAAGCCTTCATGTGCTTGGGATAGACAGCCCCCTAATTCTCTGATAGGTCTGGTACCTGTCAATTACTGTCTACCTGGTTTAGTCCATTTACTCAGATGGTTTTACTAAAGTGTGGCTGCTGAGAGCTGAGTGAAAGGTAGACACCAAAAGTAGATGAGCATCCCTGAAAAGGGCTGGGCCAAACCTTACACCAGAGGCACTAGTTCTCCCTAAATACCCCATATGCTTCATTTTTACTCATTTATAAAATGGGGATAATAATAGCATTTGCCTTCCATTTTTGCTTTGAGAATAAATGAAATAATATTTGTAAAGTATTTTAAATACCTTAACATTCAATGCTGATGCTATTAAAATTATTTTAATTATTATTACTAAAGAAAATGAGTAAGATACAAAGTTTTGCTAAGCCAATGTCCTGCCCCGACCCAAGAAAACTATAATTAAACTCAAAGAAAAAAATATATATATAGCTTTCTCTAATACTTATTTGGGAGGGAGTGGTTCTAGGCCAGATCTATAATTTCATTGTGTAAGAAACTCATGGTGAATAGAATCCCTATTAATACACATCAGTACTTGTGCTGAATTTATAGTCAGAGCATTTTTCTCGGGGCAATGAGAGGATTGGTGACTTGCTCAGTGTCATAAAGCATCAGAGGTAGGATTTGAATTTAGGTCTCCTTGACTTCAAAGTCAGTCCTAAATTCACTACATTGGGTTGCCTCTCACATATATTACAAAGCTTAACTGAAAATGATAAAACAAAAGTGTTATCTGAAATCCAAGAAGGAAAATTGTTATCATTGGAATAATTGGGGGGGGGGGCTTCCTATAGAATGTGACCTTCAAGCTGTGTTCAAAGGATGAGATATAATTCAATGGGATGAATTTCAACAGAAAGAATGCATTCTAGGGAGATGGAAAAATGTGGGCAAAGGAAAGGGAGTGGAAAAACACAAAACATCCAGAGGATGGCATATTGGGCAAGACTACAGAGTTTATGGTATAGAATAGAATTACATAAGGGAGAGAAAAGTAACATGGTTCTAGATTGTGGAGGCACTTGAGTGTTAATCAGTGAAGTCTGAAAATTATTCACTAGGCCAAAGAGACCCTTGAAAATTCTGAAAGAAAAATGACATAAAGAAAAGAAATGTAGCTCTAATGATGAGTGGAATTCTTTGAAGGGAATTCCTCTGTAATTAAATAATAGGTCTGGTAACCCTGCCCCTCCAAAGAAAACAACATGACAATAATCTCTACACAAGGAATGTTAGTTTCTCAGAGGTACCTAGACAGCCAAGTGGATAGTATACTGGGCCTGGAGTCAGGAAGATCTGTGTTCAAATCTAACTTCAGTCACTTCCTAGCTGTGTTATACCAGGTAAGTCACTTCATTTGTTTGCTTCAGTTTTCTTAATTGTAAAATGGGAATAATAACAGCACCTACCTTGTAAAGTGAGACTTAAATGAAATAATATCTGTAAAGAACTTGTTATAAACACACACACACACACACACACACACACACACACACACACACACACACACAATGGGGCAGCTAGGTAGCACAGTGGATGGAGCACCAGACTTGGAATCAGGAGGACCTGGGTCCAAATCTAGTCTCAGATACTTCCTAACTACGTGACTCTGGGCTAGTCAACCTGCTTTGCTTAGTCTTTGCCCTTCTCTCTTAGAGTTTTTACTAAGATAGAAAATCAGAGTAAAAAAAAAAAAAAACTTATCATAGTATCTATGTGAGGAGCAAATGAGATAATATCTATAAAGGATTTATATCACATTGCCTAGCACACAGTAGGTGCTATATAAATGTATTTTCCCTTTCCCCCTTCAGTGGTTAAAAAAAGAATAGATGGATATAAGGAAGAAAAAGATACAAGATAAGAAGATCTATCGGAAAGTTACTGTGTTCCTTTAAGAAGATGATAATAGGATGTGACAGTTTCACTTGTGACAGTGAGAACAGAAAGGAGAGAAGAGATGCAAGAGAGGTTATAGAAGAAGAATCAATAGGAGTTAGTAAATGAAGGATAATTCTCCTTGTGCTACCAATCTGCCAGGGTAGTGGGAAGGATGAAATAAAGTAGGCGATGATATAGTGGAAAAAGAGAATGGTATGTTGGAAAAAGTACTGGTTTGGAGTCAAGATAAGTCTTGGTGTCCTGACTAATTTCCTGGTACTGCCAGTGTGATCAAATAACTTAAAGTTTGTACTACTCATTTTCCTCATCCGTGAAATTAAAGGGTTCAAGGAGATGATCTCCAAGGTCCTCTCCAACTCTAGACCCTATCTGAAAATTCTGGACAAAGAAAGAGACAAATGACATAAATGATTGCAAGCAATCTTTGACTAGGGCTATTTGATTTTTAGAGAGTCATTCTAAAGGCAGCCTGGCCAAAATACTCATTTGGTTAATGATGATGCTTTTATCAAAGTTTTGTTGTATAATCAGTCTCACTTCTGATACATTCAGACAAATAAGATTCTGCCTCCTGACCTTTGGGCTCTACGGTATTTCTCCTTGCTATTTTCCTGGGAGTTTCTCTTTTTAATATTTCAGATATCAAACATGTCCTCAGGTTCATGGAGCGGGCCTGTCCATAGACAAAAACACAACATAAGTTGCTTTCAAAAGACTTTATCTTTTAGGATTTGACCCTTATAAAAACAGTGTTACTTTATCACGAAGGATCAGAATTAAGAATTATCATCGAATACCAGATACCTAGGGAAGGTTGCTGCTTATGGGATTATTGAATCATAAATGTAGAGGTCAAGAGAATCTTAGGGTTCATCTAGTCCAGTGATTCCCAAAGTGGGCACCACTGCCCCCTGGTGCTGCAGTGATCCAGGGGAGGCAATGACGGCCAAAGGTGCATTTGGGGGTGGTGAATAACTCTAAGGGAGCTGTGACAGTATGTGATAGGGGGCGCTAAGTAATATTTTTTTCTGGAAAAGGGGGCATTAGGCCAAAAAAGTTTGGGAACCACTAATCTAGTCTAACTCCTCATTTTTTTGATGGGGAAATTGAGATCTAAAGCATCTCCAGTTAAAGACATCTAAAAGGCAGTTGGTGATATCAGACCATTCAGGATAAAGATGAGGTCTAGATTTAGATATATGGGAATAATCTGCATAGAGAAACTAAACCCACAGGAACTGATAAGTTCATAAACAAGATAGTAGTGAGGAAGACTAAAAGAAGATCCAGATAAGTGGCTTGGAGGACACTCACAGAATATGGATGAGTCATGAGTAAAGAACCAGCAAAGGTAAGTGAGGAGTGGTTGGACAAACTAGAGGACAGAGACTGATTGATCAGTTTTATGAAAATCCAGAGAGGTCAGTATATTATCCAGGAGTAGGTGATCAACAATGGCCAATGCTATAAAGAGGTCAAGAAGTATGAGGCTTAGGTCATTAAATTTGGCAATCAAGAGATCCATTCATTTAAATAAATGTTTTTTTTCTAAGCGTCAGACACTGTGGATAAAAAAATATTGTGGATTACAAAAAGAGGAAAAAGACAGTCCATGCACTCAAAGCACTTATAAGCTAATAGGGGAGACCACATGCAAACAAACATGCATAAAATAAGCTATAGATGGAATAAATAGGAAATAATTAAAAGATGAAAGGCACTGGAAGTAAAAGGTGTTCCTGATAAAGAAAGCTTTCTATAGAGGATGAAATTTCAATTGTGGCTTAAAGGAAGTGAGGGAAGTTAATTGTCAGTATAAAGGAAGAAGAGTATTCCAGGCATGGGGGACAGCCAGTAAAAATGCCAGAGCTAAAAGATGGAGTATTAGTGGAACAGCTAGGAAGCCAATGTTAATGGACTGAAGAGTATGAGTTGGAGAGTAATGTATAAGAAGATTGGAAAGGTGGGAGGGGGCTATGAATGCCAAATAGAGCATTTTAAGAAAATGGAGTTTATTGAGTAGAGGTTGGTGGCATGAATAGGCCTGTGTTTTAAGAAAACCACTTTAATGACAATGGATGATAGATTGGAATGGGAAGAAACTTGAGGCAGGCAAAACCACCAGGAAGTTATTGAAGTGGTCAAGGAGTGTGGTGATCAGGGCCTACACCATGGTGTTCAGAGTGCCAGAAGAGAGAAGGGGGAATATTCAAGTGATTTTGCAAAGATAAAATTGACAGGGCTTGGCAACAGCTTGACTACAGGGAGTGAGAGATAATGAAAAATCCAGGAGGTACTCTAGGTTGCAGTCTGTGGGCCTGGAAGGAGGGTGTTGCCCTCTACGGTAATTGGGAAGTTGGTGGGGGCAGGGAAAATAATGAGCTCTGTTTTGGACATTGAATTTAAGGTGTCTACTAGACATCCAGTTTGAGATGTCTAAAAGGCAGTTGGATATGTGAGGTTGAAGGTCAGCCAAGAGACTGGGGCAGGAAAAGCAAATCTGAGAATCATCAGCATAGAGATGGATATTAAATTCATGGGAGCTGATGAGATGCGAAGTAGTATAGAGGGAGAAGAGAAGAGGGCCCAGTACATAACCCTGACGGACACTGGCATTCAGTAAAGGAGACAGAGGAAGAACAATCAGTTAGGGAGAAGAAAAATAAGAAGAGATTAGTGTGCCAAAAACCAGTAAAGAAGAGAGAGTGATTATTGTCAAAGCCTATGGAGAAGTCAAGAAGAATGAGGATTAAGAAAAGGCCAGTGGATTTAGCAACTAAGACATCATTAGTAACTTTGGAGAAAGCAGTTTCTGTGGAATAATAAGGTCAAATGTCAGATTAAAAGGGGGTTAAGAAGAGATTGAAGGGAGAAAAAGAGGAGGCACTTATTGCAGATAACCTTTTTGAGAAGTTTAGCTACAAAGAATAGGAGAGAAATAGTACAAACCTTACCAAAGATTAAAGAATCAAGAGAGTATTTTTTTCAGGAAAGGGGATGCATGAGCATATTTGTAGACAGCAGAAAATGAGCCAGTAAGGAGGGAGAGATTGAAAACAAAGAGAAAGAGCAGGGATGACAGAGAGGATGACCTATTGGAAGAGATGGAATGGAATCACTTGAACAAGAATATAGTCTAGCTAAGGAGTGAGGCCACCTCTTCATGTGGGACAGGGTGAAGGAGGAGAAAATGATATAAGGTACCTGAGTGATAGATGAGGAAAAAGGGAGCAGAAGGAATACCCAATGAATGGCCTCAATTTTTTTCCTATAAAATATGGGATAAGATTCTCAGTTGAGGGGCAGCTGGGTAGCTCAGTGGAGTGAGAGTCAGGCCTAGAGACGGGAGGTCCTAGGTTCAAACCCAGCCTCAGCCACTTCCCAGCTGTGTGACCCTGGGCAAGTCACTTGTCCCCCATTGCCCACCCATACCAATCTTCCACCTATGAGACAATACACCAAAGTACAAGGGTTTAAAAAAAAAAAAAGATTCTCAGTTGAAAGAGTGTGGGGGGCGGGGGTGGGAAGTCACAGAAGGTTTTAAAAAGGATGAAAAGATTTGGAAGGGCTGCTATGGAGAGTGGGACAGTGAGTTGATAAGGGAGATAAGGTAGGATTGTCCAGCAGGCAGGACCCAGATGAGGTTATGCTACATAAATTTGTAGTGGTCTCAGAACAATTGTGGGATTTTCTTTACCTTTGTTGAACAGTGTGTGTGTTTGTGTAAGAGCAAAAGAGGCAAATGGTGGGAGTAATCCAAGACTGAGTTTTGGCTATACATGAGAGAGCAGGCTAGTGCAGTGGGGAAAGTCTTAGAGAAAATGAAAGGTTAAGGGATTAGAGGTCACAATGAAGATGAAGAGTAGGGCTATGTAAGGGAAGGCAAAGGGATAGATGAAAAGACAATCTTTGATGAGTTAAAGTGTGCAGTCTCAACTGGATGATGACGTCTAAAGTCAGATTAGAGAGATTTGATGAAAATGAGATAAAAATATGGTAGATTAGATATTTTTTCACTTCCAACTAGCTCTCATGGAACTCCCAAGAGAGGGAATTAAGCAACAAGAATTGAACAATTATACTTATTTCCAAAGATCAAGAAAACAAAAGTTAGCAACCTTTTCATTAAATAACAGAGACCTCTAATCCTTAAAGCACACTCAGCATCCTCTCCCATCAATCTCCTCAGTGGTTTTGTGCCCAGAAATCAACCCATGGATTCATGCTGGGATCCACTTAGATTTCCCTCTTGCTCTCCTTATCTCACCTATTCTTTGTCTATTTACCACCCTCTTGAAACAAACAGAAAACTGACTTTCCAACCAAAATAGGGTAAAAAAGATTGGAATCCCTTCTACCTATGTCAAATTCTAGGTTAGGGAAAACAAAGGCCTCTATCCTCTCCCAGCCTTATAAAAGGAAGCAGAAGCTGGCTCAGTCCAGCCAGAAAAGGAAAAAAGAGAGCCAGAGACAGAACTGAATGAAATTACACTAGTCTAGACCACAAGGAAGCTTTTTAAGGCCATGAAAAGTAATCTTCCAAACAAAAGAATATTAAACCACTTTATAATCTAGCACATGGAATAAACCTGGGCTGAAAGGAAGGAGATGGGAGAAAGGGGAAGAGAAAGAAAGGGAAAGACAAGGAAATTCTGCACTCCCCCCTTCTGAATAAAGAAATCAAAGTTCTATGTAAATGAATATACAGATCACCTAGAAAGGGGTTCTAAAATAGGTTGTGGCAAAATTGGACTATTCAATGACAAACAACAAATTCCACATAAATAGTAAAAGACAAAAACAAAATCAACCCTTTGAATGAATGGAAAGGAAATTCAAATAATACAAGTACTATTTGTACCCACTTTAGATGCTAGAGAGAGGAACAGGATAATATAGTCTGAAAAACAAAGGAGTTCAAGACATCACCCCAAATGACAGACTCTTAAAACCTGAGCCTAATCATTCCCCAACAGAGAAATGATCAACAGATATGAACAAATAGTTACCAAAATAATTGTTAACCGTTAATAATTATATGAGAGATAGGGGCAGCTGAGTGGCTCAGTGGATTGAGAGTCAGATCCAGAGATGGGAGGTCCTGGGTTCAAATGTGACCTCAGATGCTTCCTAGCTGTGTGACCCTGGGCAAGTCACTTAACCCCCATTGCCTAGTTCTTACCACTCTTCTGCCTTAGAACCAATGCACAGTATTGATTCTAAGATGGAAGGTAAGGGTTTTAAAAAAAAGAATCACATGAAAGAATGCTTAAAATTTTTAATGAGAACATACAAATAAAAAATTCTAAGGTTTTTACCTTAAAACTAACAAATTGGCAAATGTCATAAAGGATGGGGATAGTCAATGACTATGTAAAGGCAAGCACACTAATATTGATAGAACTGGAAACTGGTACAATAAATCCTGGAAAAAAATAAAATTAACAGTTTCTGAAAAGTCCCTAAACTTTGAACCAGATTCACTGGTAGGTATGTATCCTAACAATGTTGCTGAGAAAAAGAAGGGCTACATATACACTGAATATTTATGATGATAATAATAATGATGATGATAAATAGAATTTAATAGTATTTTTTAGAGCTTTGCAAAGTGTTTTATGTGTTCTCACATTTGATCCTTAGGATAGCCCTGTGATGAAGGAACTATTATTATCCCCATTTCATAGATGAGGAAAGTGAGGCTGATAGAGGTTAAATAATTTCTTCAGAATCACATAGCAAATAAGTGTCTAAGCCAAAATTTAAAATTGAAATTCAAGTCATTCTTCCTGATTCCCCAAGTCCAGTACTTCATTCAATGTGCCATCTAACTTCCTGGTATCAAAGAACTAGAAACAAAGAAGGTGCCATTAAGTTGAGCCAAACAAATTTTGATATGAGGGTATAATGGAATATTATTATAATATAAGAAATTATAAACATGATGAATACTAAAAATTATAAAAGACTTACATGCACTGATGAAAAATAAGTTCTGTACAGTCAGGAAAATAATATCCTCAATGACTACAAAAAGAAAGAAAACAAAATAGAAAGAAAAATCAGAAAGCAAACTAAATGCTACAAAATTTAAAAAACCAATGATGATCTATATGAGAAGAGATATGAAAAGGCACTTCTCTTTGACTCCTTTGCATGGATTCAGGGGTTCAAAATACTTTATAAAATGTCAGGGCTTTTTTTGCTGCTAATTGTTTTTGTTGATATTTTCTCTTCATTTTTTTTTTTTTTAAACCCTTACCTTCCGTCTTGGAGTCAATACTGTGTATGGGCTCCAAGGCAGAAGAGTGGTAAGGGTAGGCAATGGGGGTTAAGTGACTTGCCCAGGGCCACACAGCTGGGAAATGTCTGAGGCCAGATTTGAACCTAGGACCTCCCGTCTCTAGGCCTGGCTCTCAATCCACTGAGCTACCCAGCTGCCCCCTTTTCTCTTCATTTTTAAAAATGTCTTTGCTATAAGAGATGACTTTCTAGGAAGAGGAAAGTCATGGGGGAAAAGTGTAGACAATGTAAAAACAAAAAAAATAATAAAATCTATTTTTTAAGAAAAGAAAGCAATAGGAGTAGAGACACTGAATGAGGATGGATTTCTCAAGGTGTTTAGTGAGTTTTATTGGCTGCTTAAAGGCCAGCTGATGCAGCAGAGCAAATACTTAAAGACAACTCTGTACTAGAAAATGTTCTCCTTACAGGAAACCATTCAAAGAAGGCCATTCTTCCCAAATCCCAGGGTTCTTTATAACTCATACTCTATATTCACATATATACTCTACAGACATTTCAAATTACCCAAAGCTACAAACTACCCAAACTATCCAAGGCTACTAAAGTCAATCAATCTAACTAAATACATTGCCTTAAAGATCCCTGCTAAGACTATCAATATGTACTATAGAAAAGGTGATGCTTTGTAGTCCTTTTTAGCAGCTCTTTTTTGAAAAAAAAAAAAATACAAAAAACATGCCTCCATCACAGGACTCTGTAACCATGACTCTAATCTTAACTAAAGTCGCTAACTATGGTGCTGACTACTTTGGATAGATAGTAGTGGTAGTGCTATATCTATGGCTACCAATGACTGATGTCTTGGTCATAACATCTCTTAAATGAATGATACACGTATGTATGTGTAAATGCTTACCACATTGTTCTATTATATCTATTTATCATTATTTCAAGTATCTTTAGAGGAAACAGTATATAAAAATGTAACGTAATTGACACAATAGAGTATCTATGACCAATCCTATGAAAGGTTGACCACTGTGCTTTGGGTCAAGGCAAAAAACATCTCTTGAGAGTCCATGCAACAGGCACTGTGCTAAATTCTGGACATACAAAGAAAGGCAAAAGCAGTTTCTGTTTTCAGGGGCTTTTATAATCTACTGGAGAAGATACTATATAAACAGTTGTGTACAAATAAGATATAGAAAAGATACAGTTGATGATCCCAGAAGTAAGCATTGAGGGAGATCAGGAAAGGTTTTGAGCAGTAGCAAGAAATGTACCTGAAACTCGAAGCAAACCAGGGAAACTAGGAGGTGAGATGAGGAGGAAGAACAAGCCAGCCACGGGCAGACAGTCAGTGAAAATGCCTAGAGTTAAGAAATGCAGTGTTTTATTTGAAGAACAGCAAGGAGGTTGGTGTCATTAGATCAAAAAGCATTTGGATGGAGTAAGGTGTAAGAAGACTGCCAAGGGAGGAGTGGGCCAGGCTATAAAGGGCTTTAAAATCCATATGGAAGATTTTATATTTGATCAAAAATATAAAACTTATTACAACATTATTTTAATGAAACAAAACTGCTTCATATTTTTAAACTTATAACACCTTTCCTAAAAATTCAACTAGTTCTCATTGACAACTGCCTATTTTAATATTTATTTTTTAAATATTTATTTGCATTAACAATTCTGTAATGCTATAGGCCCCCAGAGAAAATAACAACACTAGCAACAACAATTGCTGTCATTTACATAGCACTTTAAGGTTTCCAAAGTGCTTTACATATGTTAACATTCAACTGATTCTAAGAATCCCTCTGATATTCATATTAGGGTCTAAAATAAACCAACTAAAATGAAGGAGTTTGAATTCAGTTCAATTCAACCATTTGATATTTTTGGGAAAACACTTGTGTTAGAAAAAAGAAAGGGAAGATTTGTCAAGTGGCTTGGTCACCTATTAGCTGTGTATCTTTGATCAAGTCCATTTACCTCTGTAGGACTTAATTATCTTATTTTAAAATTTTAGATTTTGGACTGGATTCTTTCTAAGGTCCCTTTAAGTTTAACTCTATCTATTTTGTACCAGTGATCTTGCCCTATCTGTTCTCATTAATTATAATTCTGTGATTCATATTTCTTGAGAATTTATTGCTGTTTGAAGAGAACCAATGACATCTTGGGGTGATGTCCTGACCTGTACATGTGTTAGATTTAAGTGAGGCAGAGTTGCACAAAGTCATTAAACTCATTTTCTTCCAGTCATTGAGTCCAGTGATAAATAAAATTAAGGATGACTGGTAATCTCCCAGGACGCAGTGGATGATCTTTGATGTCTGACCAAGCCCTAAGTGTCTTACAGGGCCTTATGTTAGAACAAACTGTTCTCATCTGCCCATTCTATCATAGAGAAGTCTGCTCATGCTTGATGCAGACGCGGATCTTTCATCACTTTCAACCTGGTTTGTCCATCTGCCAAGATGGTTTACTAGATTGTGGCTGCTGTGTATGCTACAGCTTCTCAGAGTCACAGATGAGAGTTGAGTGTCAGGCAAACAGAAAAAGGTGGATGGACAACCCTGAAAAGGATCTAGAAAACCCTCACACCAGAGGTACTAGTACTCCAGGAACACCTATAAATCCCATCTGAGTATTTACTACTCGATTATTTACCAATACTCTAAATTTCTTGCCCCTGTGTACACTGGGTAATTGAAGATAAAAGTTTTTAAAAAGACCATGTCCATGGGAAGTCTAGTACAGAAGGAAATGCAAATAGGTGTAAAGAAAAACAGGGGAAGACAATTAAACAACTTGTACTTATTAAGCAGGGCATATGGGGTACTCAGGGAACACTAAGACCTCTGGTGTGAGGGCTTGCTGAGCTACTCTCAGGTCTTCTTATCCACTTTTGGTGGTGTTTACTTTCACTCAATTCTTATCTATGGCTCCAAGTAACCATAGCAGGCATAGCAGCCACATTCTGGTAAAACTGACTTGGACAGAGAGGCTAAAACTATAGTAATGATAGCCAACAGATCTCAAACTCACTGGCAAATTAAGGGGATGTCTATCCCAAGTATGGAAAGGCTTCCACTGGAAGAACGGGCAGATGAAAACAATTTGTTGGTCAGACATCAGAGACACCAAAGTTATTCACTAAATCCTGAGCTGTCATCAGCCATCCTGACTTTTTTGTCTTGCCATTGAACTTTCATGACTCTAGAAGAGAAAGTGAGGCTGATGACCTTGTGCAACTCTGCCTCACTTAAATCCAATTCACTGATAAGCCAAGATATCACCCAATGACATCATTGGTCCTTTCTCTAAAAAAGGAGGAACAAAAACTACCTATATATGTCAGGCACTGCCCTAGGCACTAGAGACACAAAGACAAAATAAGAAATAGTCCCTTCCCTCAAGAAGTTTACATTCAATCAAAATGAAGTATATAAGCAATTAGAAGAGGCAATCATGGAGGATGGGTCATTGATATGGAAACAGAAAGTCAGAATGGGGGGAAAATCTAGGATTATAATTTGAGGCACTGGGTTTCAGTCCAAGCTCTACTATTTATTAGTTCACACTCTAAGCCTATTTCTTTACTGATAAAATGAGAACCATCTTTGTATTACCTCTCAGACTTAAGAGAAGGAAAAAATGAGGCAATGCATATAGAGATTCCATTAAAATGTTAGTAATTATTATTAGCCCAAAAGAAAGTTACAGATTTCAACAGGGAGAACTGATGGAAGGTTTTCTAACCTTTGCACCTCCAGAGGTACATTATAGGGTCTCAGCTGACTATATTTGTTGCTAGCAACCTGGCTTTTCAAACTCTTTCCATAGTATTTCTCATTCTACATCAGTCAGATTATCGTAACTCTTCCCTGATCCAGACACAGGAGGAATATTGGAGTAGATTTTATTTCTTTTTAGTTGGCTGAAGACATCTTTCCTTCTCTACACCATCTTGTAGATTTCTCCCTTGGAAAAACAGAGTGGATTTTTTAAAGTTACGAGAGGGTAATAAACCACCACCACCCCCAACTAATAAACTTTTGATTTTCTCCTTTCTTGCCTTTTTTGACCTTCTAATACTTATATAAAAATGGTAAATGAGGGTTTTTTTTTATTGCTCTTAATTGCTTTTGTTAAAATACTTTTATACTGCCAAATTTCAACCTGAAGCAAATGATTATATAAAGTCATAGGGAGGAAAGAAGAACAAACCTGTGTGGATATTTTTTCCTTCT
Organism: Gracilinanus agilis; assembly: GCF_016433145.1. Classification (NCBI taxonomy): domain Eukaryota; kingdom Metazoa; phylum Chordata; class Mammalia; order Didelphimorphia; family Didelphidae; genus Gracilinanus; species Gracilinanus agilis. The sequence continues at coordinate 103,700,696 of NC_058132.1, forward strand.
ATCTCTTTCTACTTTTAGAGACTTGTCCAGAACAATGCCTAATACTAGAAGTGTAGTAAATACCATTTAAATTAAGAAATCTTTGGATAGGAGGCAGCTTGGTGGCTCAGTGGTTTGAGAACCAGGCCTGGAGATGGGAGTTCCTAGGTTAAAATATGGCCTCAGACACTTCCTGGATGTGTGACCCTGGGTAAGTCATTTAACCCCAATTGCTTAGCCCTTTATCATTCTCTTGCCTTGGAACCAAAGCACAGTATTGATTGTAAGACAGAAGGTAAGGGTTTAAAAAAAAAAAAAAGGAAAAGAAAAAAATTCTTGGGTTAGTTTCATTTATCTCTGATTACTATGTTTAATGTTTGAGTTTTCTCCACATCTATTGTAACAAGCCATGTTAACAAGCATTTATTAAGTTATATATTATGTTTTAGACACTGTATTACAAAAATGAGCAGAAAGAAGTCCCTGTCTACTAGGAGTTTAGGGCCAGGGAACAATAAATTAAAGGAAGCAGAAAGGTAGGTGAGGAGAAGGTTAAAGGATACCTAGCTTATAGGCATGGTGGAGACAATCTTAGGGTAGTTAAGTGACACAGTGAATAGAGTGCCAGTCTTGGAGTTAGGAAGACTCATCTTCCTGAGTTCAAATCTGACTCCTGACACTTATTAGGTATGTCGTGATACTAGGCAAATCACTTAACCCTGTTTGCCCTTTTATCTCAGTTTCCTCATCTGTAAAATGAGCTGGCAAACTACTCCAGTAGCTTTGCCAAGAAAATCCTAAATGGAGTCAGGAAGAATTGGATACAACTGACACAACTGAACAATATATATCACTGATTATCATGCTGCTCTTTATGGTTCTTCCTTCTCTCCTCCTCCACCACCAGAAGAAAAAAATAAAAGCAACCTCTTGAGGGTGGGCTCCCTTTTGTTTTTTTCCTAACTCAACCACCAGCATACCTTGCCCATGTGCTCACCCCCTTTATTCCCTTATTTCATCTAGAAATAGAATTGAGTTTTAAAGGACTTTTATTAGCCATTAAAGAAAGAAGTAAAAAGTCTTCTAAAATTTTCAAGAATATGGGGCACAAAAGTTCCAGAACCTAGAAATCTTATCCAAAGACCGTCTTAAACTGGCCACAAAGTAATCCATTATAGTGGAAAGTATGCTGTATTTGGAGTTTAGACTCTAGAAGATCTGGATTGAAATCCAAGCTCTGTCACTTTCTACTTGTGTGACAGGAAAAAGGCTTTTCACTCATCTGGGTCCTAATCTTCCCATCTACTAAATGACTTATTCATCTAGATGAGTTTCAAGGTCATTTTGAACTCCAAAGCTATGATTCTTTGATTGTAAGCAGAGTAAACCTATTGTTCTAAGCTATTGACAACTCTTTTCTTACTAGAAACTTGCTGGGAAACATATAGAACATCCTTCATGACTAGAGAATCACCTTGGCTTTGTGCGTGAGCCTATCATTTAATGAGATCCCGCTTGCTTCTCCAGAGAGATTCTATTGCCATAGCACCCTGCCTTATACTCAAAATTCCTGAAACTAATAATCAAGGTAGTTTGAGACAAAGGTCCAAAAGAGTTCAGGAACTGGGATGGGGAATACCTCTGTCAACTGGGAAAATTAGGAAATGTATCCCAAAAGAAGTCAGTTTGGGATGTCTTTTTTTTTTTTTTTAACTTTAAACTTTGATCTTTTTAAAAAACCTTTACCTCCTACTATGTATTGCTTGCAAGGCAGAAAGACAGTAAGGGCTAGACCATTGGAGTTAAGTGACTTGCCCAGACTACTATAGCTGGGAAATATCTGAGGTCAAAGTTGAACCCAGAACCTCCTTTTTAGACCTGTCTTTGAATCCAGTGAGGCAGACACCTAGCTGCCCCTTGTGATGTCTTGAAAGATGGAGAAGGTTTTAGCAGGCATAGATGTATGTTTGGTGATAGGATTCTAGACAAACAAAATGATATACATAAAGGTAGGAAAATAGAAAAACTAAGCTGGGAACCAATATGGAAACCAGGCAGGTTTATGGTTAGAGCTCTGGAACAACAATCATGCTTGAAAGACCTTATCCAACTTAACCACGCAATAATTCCATGAGGTAGATAATATAGACAATATTAAGTCCTATTCCACAGTTGAGGAAACTGAAGTTTAGTGACATTAAATGCCTTGTCCATAGGTAAACAGTAAGTTTAAGAGCTAGAGTTTGAACCCAGAGTCTCTAACTCTGAATCCATGATTCTATACCCTATGTTATAAGCCTCATTAGTAACCACTCATATTTAACAATAATCACTCACATTCAAATAGAGTTAACATATAACTTCCTTACAGATAGTAAAAATATTATTCCCATTGTACAGATGAAAAACTTGTCTGTGTAATGGATTATAATGTGATGGACAATATGATGCTGATGGTAAATTTGAGTCACCAGGGGCCTGAGTTCCTGTAACTAGACTAGCAGGAGATTTGGAGCTAACAGTGATGAACAGCCTCAGCTGTGGTGCCCAGTCAATCTCCACTGCTAGCAGTTGGCTCCTTTAAGGTGTTGAGTGGACAGCCCCTCCCTGCTGAAGTAACTGCCTTTCTATTGGGTGAAAGCAGAATCCAGCAGGAGATGGAACTCAACTTCCTGGTTATAATGGAGGCTTAGCTTCCACTTCACAATAACCTCAACTTGTTAATATTCTCTCCTCTCCTCAGTCTCTTTAGCCTTGGTGATGTTGAAAGAATTACAGGAATGCACAGATTTAGGCTAAGGGATTTATTTAAAACTGGAAGGGGAAAACTGAAGTAAGAGGGTTTAAGGTCTTGTGAAGTGTTGGCAATGAACCTAGTAGGTAAGGTCAGGCTGAGGGAACCAGCCCTCAGCCAGAGATGTTATTTGTTATATCAACTGCCTTGATGTTATTTGATCCACCAACAAAACAGATGAAGTTGTTAAGTTGTTTTAGGGATGTCCCTAACCACTAGATTACTCTAACCTAAGTCCTGCCTATGTTCCACAACCCACTTCCCTTCAACCTCCCTTCAGCCTCCTGAGGTCCCCAAGGGGAAGTCAGGGGCCTCTGGGTGTCTGGGTGAGGTCAAGGAAATCAGAACCCAAGGTTGGGTTTTCAGGGCTTTATATAGTCACAGCCCAACTGTCAGCCCCTGGGATGGCACCTGCCAGGCCAGAGTTCCATTCTGCTAACTGACAGGATTGCCTAGGGTAATATTGCAAATGCAAGAAATCCTGCATTAATCTGTCAGGAGGGCTAAACAACTTGCCTATAACTACACATCTAGTCATTTTCAAAGTTAGGATTTGAACCTCTTATCTCTAAGTTCATTGTTCTTTCCACTCTTTTACACTGCCTTTCACATAGAAGAAAAAGTAGGAAAAATACATGATAAACATAGATTGGAATCCAATTATGGACTAACAAGTGACATAGTTTTGATTTGATTCTGAAGTAAATGTGGAATACCTGAAAGTTTCTGATCATGAGATCATGCCCAAAGCATCCAGACTTTTAGAGGTATGGGGGATCTTGGTGGTCCTCCTGTGCAATGACTACAAGATATACAAATCCCTTCTTTAGCATCTCTGATGAGCAGTTCCTTAACTTCTGTCTGAATCCCTCCCCCTCTACAATATCCTTCAGAGATCTGAAGACTTTGATACTGACCTGAGGAGTGGAGAAGTAAAGGAAGGAGGGAGAAGATTAGTGTTAGGATTGTCAAAGTTAAAAAAGAAAAGATAAGAAAGAAAAGGTGGTTATTGAAGCATTTTTAAGTGAAAGGGGAAAAAAAGTTGGTCATTCTTTAAAACTCTTATCAATGTAAGGACCATCCATAAATCCAGAGGACCAATGAGGTTTACTTCTTGACATGGGGTTGATTAACATAAGGAGCACGATGAGAAAAATATTTTTCTCCATGGCAAATGTATGAATTTGATTCTCCTGATACAGCATATTTGTTAAAGAGATGATTTTTCTTTTCTTCTTTGTGGGTGGGATGCAGCAGTAGAGAGGAACCAGTAACAGTGTTAACAATTTTTTTGAAAGAAGAAAATAAAGGAAAAGAGTAACATAGATGTATCTTTTTAAGTACTCAGAAAATAAAAGGTCAAACAGAAAGAAAGGCAGGGAGCAGCTAGGTCACTAAGAGAATTGAGAGTCAGGTCTGGAGACTGGAGGTCTAGGGTTCAAATCTGGCCTTATACTTCCTAGCTGTGTGTTCCTGGGCAAGTCACTTAACCCCAACTGCCTAGCCTTTCCTGCTCTTCTGCCTTAGAACTGATGCTTGGTATCGATTCTAAGGCAAGAAAAGAGTTTAAAAAATAAATATAAAAGCAAGATAGTTTAGAAGGGTTTCATGGAGATTTTTTTATATGCTTAAAAGGAAAAATAAATTGTATATAATAGAGAGCCACAGTTTCATGTTAAATTCTCTTCTTCTGTCCTACGTTGAGTATCAAAGTGTTCTTTTGATATGCTTGAGTTCAGTATTTTAAAGAATAATTTAAAATAAAATCCAAACAACACCAACCAAAAAAATGATATCTCTGAGAATGGTTGAGTCTCTGCTCTTCTGCTCTATCTCTTAGTAGTCATATGACCATGAACAAATAATTTATCTCACAACCTTCAGTTTCCTCATCTGTAAAATGAGAAGGATAATATGCCTGTCTGATGGGTTCACAGAAACCTAATGTTGGAAAGGACTATGAAAGTTACCTGGTCCAGACTGTCCCTATAAGATCTTTCTCTATGCCAATCTCTCCAATAATGGGGGAGTGCATCAGATCCCTTTTGATGGGCAATTCACTACATTTGGATGCAGTTGATCCCATTCCTAGGCTTCTCTTGTTGTTAAGGAGGTTTTTCTTATACTATATACAGCCTAACTCCCTCCCAAGACTGTTGTGAGGATCAAGTGGGATAATGGGTGGAAAGCGCTTTGTAAATTGTAAAGCCCCATACAAATGTGAGGGATTATTATTACAAATAAGGTCTACACATAGGAGATTTTCTGCTTGGGTAGTGGGATCAAGGCTGCTTTCTGAGTTCCTCAACATTTTGACCCCAAAGCTCTCTCGCTGCTCTCTGTTTGCTAAGTAAAATACCCAACCAAGGCAAGGAAGATAAATTCAGCACAGCTGACTGTTTAGTAATGAGAATCTGCTAAATAAATGAAATTAATTTCTTTTGTCACGTTTATAAACAATGCTGCTCCGAAGGCACTCAGGGACTTCTTCTTCCACAGTTATTTAGAAAGCTTATATAAGAGGCCTGAAAACTCTTCAGGGTACATGCTCCAGGCTTCATTCTTCATTGCCCAGCTTACCTTGTCAGGGTACCTTCTTTAGAAACATGACTCATTTCTTTCTTTCCTCCTCTACTTCCCTCCTCCTTTTTCTGGGCCAAAGCTGAGCGAGAGAGATGACTTTATGCCACTTTCTTGGTTTTTCTACTAAGCAGCTAGGTTCTTTCGAGAAGACATTAGCTTCTTTGTGTCTCAATTTCCTTATTTGCAGGAACAGAAAAAAAAATTTGCTTAAAGCATTTTTTTCATTTTATTTTTCTTGTTTCTTATTTTTTCCCCATGACATGGCTAAAGTGGAAATATGTTTTGTATGAAATTATATTTATAATGAGAATTCTATTTCTTGATTTCTCAGTGGGTAGGAAAGGAAGAAAGGGAAAGAGAAAATTTAAAGCTGAAAATAAAATTTCTAAAAAATATTTTAGGGGGTAGCTGGGTGGGTGTCTCAGTATATTGAAAGCTAGGCCTAGAGACAGGGGTCCTAGATTCAAATCTGACCTAAGGTACTTCCTAGCTGTGTGACCCTGGGCAAGTCACTTAACCCCCAATGCCTAGTCCTTACCACTCTTCTGCCTTGGAACCAATGGTATTGAATCTAAGATGAAAGGAAAGGGTTTTAAAATACATAAACATATATTTTAAAATATCCCTAGCAGTTATTTCTTCTCAGAGGTATAGAGAAATTTGGCATTATTTCTATGAATACAAAGAGACTTTTTGGTACACCTGAAGAATCCTTTCAAGGTTCCAATTAGTTTTAAATGAATAGTCATTTTTTTCTGTTATAAAAATAAAATGAAATAAAATTAATCACAGACATAAAAAAAGGTAAACAAGTAAATGATTGGGGTCCAATAGGGAAGTAGTGAATCAAATAATATCAAATCTGGCAGAGGACTTAGAATATAGATCTAGAGAGACATGAAGTCAGGGGTTCTAAATCTGGGGTTCATGCAACATATTAGGAGTCCCCTGTCTGGATTTTTTGAGGGGTCCTTTCCATGATAATTGATCCTTCAAAGGCTGCCAGGCTAACAGGTTCACCTTCCTAATTCATGACTTTGATTCCTCTATTGAAAAAAATATCATAATAATGCACTGACTTCTCAGGGTTGTGAGGAAAGGACTTAGCTAGTCTTTGTAGAGGGATGCAACTTTTCTGGAGCCAGCTGGGTGACACAGTGAATTGAACCCTGGACCTAGTTAGGAAGACCTAAGATCAGATCCATACTTTGACATTTCCTAGATGTGTCACCCTGGGCCAGACATTCAATTCTTCCTTTCTCAGTTTCTTCATCTGTAAATGGGAATAATAACAGCATCTCCCTCCAGGGTGGTATTGAGGCTCAAATAAGATGCTAATATTTATACAGGACTTTGAAAAACTTCGGGTGCTATTGAAATGCTAGATATTATTGTGATCCAAATGTTGGACTTCGCGATTATTTAAGTTACAATGGAAAAAAAAAGTTCTAAATGTCTCCTTTTTCTAATGTGTCTGTGTATGTGTGGAAGCACAAAGCATGCACATATAGGCATTTAAGTCACTTTCCGTCACAACCATCTCTCTCTCCCAAAAGGTGTCAAGATGTTTGATGCATCAAGCAATCTGCTCCTCTTAGTGTTCTTGAGCACTCGCTGCTAGGTTTAACACCAGCCTTCTTAATAAACACTAAGTCAAAGCTCCCTGATCAATCACAGAGAGTGTCAGCCGGGGAAGTTGCTGTCAAGTAGGGAGACTGCTTGGACCCAGAGTGGCAAAGTTTGCTGAGTCTGCCCTATAATGAAGCCATGCCAGATTCGCTCTACCACTATCTGTCTTTTGTCTCTTTATCTCACTCCATCAGACGTACAGCTTCATAATAGTTCCTATGGAGTCTGGAAGCATACTTTCCCTCTCCAACCAAAAAGACTCAGGCAACAATCCAAGACATCATTTTTCTCTTCATATGTCGTGCCTAATTTCATTCCCCACTCTTACCCCTCCTCCAGGAGACTGCAGGCTGTTGGGTATTTTTTTTTTCCTCATCTGATGTTTTGTCTCTAGGGTATGAGACTTCTGGGAAAGTGCAGTGCCAAAACTCAAAGACTGCCCTTAGGGTACTCTTTCCCATTCCCCTCTCCTCACTGCCTGGTGGGAATATAATTTTAGGTACATGTCATCATGGATTTCATTTTTTCAAAAAGACATACCACAAAGTATTTGACGAAGTCCCTCATGACAACCTTATGAAAGAGATAGAGCAATCCGAAGTGAATGGTGGGTTTAGAACTGGTTTCCTGAATACTTACAAAAACCAGCAATTAATTGATAGATGACAATCTGAAAAGGAGGTCCGTAATGGAGTCCTCCAGGGATTTGTCTTCCATTGTGTTCTATTCAATATTTTAATAATCGATGACTCAAATAAAGACATAGAATACACGTTTATGAAATTCACCAATGATACAAACTGAGGGGGAGAGCTCAAATGGTGGAGGGCAGAAATGAGATCTAAAAAGATGTCTCAACAAACTAGGTCCATGCTTATTAAAATAAGAATAAGACACACTTTTCTAGATGTGGTTAATGTGAACATTTGTTTTTTTGATTATGCATGTTTGCCACAAGAGCTTTCTTTTCCTTCCATGAGGTGTGGCAGTAAAGGGGAATTTATGGATTACCACAGGAGAGTGAGACAGTGACAGTCAGTAGACCGCTGCAGCCAAGAATACTATGTGTTGGCCTCATCACTGACCTTCAAAAACTAGTTAATCTGAGGAGTAGATAATTGACTCAATGGACTGAGAACCAGGCCAAGAGATGAGAAGTCCCGGGTTCGAATCTGTTCTTGGATGCTTCCCAGCTATATGACCCTGGGCAAATCACTTAACCCCCATTGCCTCGCCCTTACCACTCTTCTGCCTTGGAACCAAAACACAGTATTGTATAGTATAGCATAGTATAGTAAGATGGAAGATAAGGGTTTAAAAATACCTCACAAACCTAGTTAATCTGGAAGAGAAATTAAGGAGGGTAACACTGAGTGAGAGAGGGGCATAATAGGGAGAATGTTAAACTGGGAATTAGGGAAATAGGTTCAAATTCTGCCTTTGATGCTATATGATTTTAGACAAATCAACCCCTCTAAACTCCATCTGTCCTCATTTATGAAATAAGAGGGTTGTGTTCAAAGGCTTCTGAGACCCCTTCTGTCTCTTAATCTATAATTTTATAACTTTTATCCGGAGAAGAATTGGAAGTCTTCATGTAGTAGGCAAAACTAAAAAGAAGGGTTTTTCCTATCATTATCCTCCTCTGTGTTGTAGAATACTACCTTATGAACTTGTTGAATCTCCTTAGTAGAGTATAAAAGCCCCTTGAGGACAGGTAGTTTTTCATTTGTACTAAGTTCCAGACAAATTGGGCTCTCCTCTGCCCCAAGAATATGCTTCTTTTGCAGCCCCCTATGTTCTGAATGCCTTTCCGTCTACTACTGTCCATCTAGAGTACCACTTCTTCTAGAAAGTCGTCCATCAGTCTCTTCACAGGAATGACTTCCACTTTCTGATCCCTCTCTGATGGGACACTTTGCATTTTGCCAATGCTTTTTTATATTATAATGCATTATTGGTTATTTGTGTTAGTGCCACTTCCCCTTATTTAACTGTAAGTCCCATAAAGATAGAGTTCCTGTCTTATTTAGATTCTTGCATTGGAGTTACTTAAAGAATGTTTTTTGGATTCATCAAAAATCCTCCAGCTGTAAGTACAAGAGTCTGCTTCTCCTTAGGATTCATCATCAACATTCAATCTAATGTGTGAGGCTGTTATGGATTTAGATCCAGTATATAGCAATTCAGTTCCAAATTTCTGGGTTGATTCTTCCTTTTTAATGCTTCTTATATCTGAAATATTTAAGTTACCTATATGCCTCAGAGTCAAGGAATGGTTAGAGGAAAGTAAGTGTAGGCAGCTAGATTACATGATGTATAGAGTACCGGACCAAGAATCAGGAAGAATTGAGTTCAAATTCAGTTTCAGAAACTTATTATCTGTATGAGTCTGGGCACAGCACTTGATGTCTATCTGCATCAATTTCCTAATCTGTAAAATGGGGTTAATAATAGTACTTATTTCCCAGGGTTTTTATGAAGATAAAATAAGATATTTACTATGTGCTTTATAGACTTAAAATACTATGAGTGCTATTAATTATAATTAATGATTATTATATTAGAAACTCTTTGGATCAGTTTAGAGTCATCAGTTTTACAGCAGAATTTTTAGTAAATTTTAACATACATTGGTTTTGGTCTTAAAGAACTTGGGTTCCTGCCTGCCACTAACAAACTACATAAACTTGAGCTAGCTACTTCACCTTGTAATGATTAAAAATGATAAAGATCCTCAACTGGTCCTCGATTTCCTCATCTGTTAAAAGAAGATGTTGGATTCCATGACTCTAAGCTCCATCCCAGGTCTAATTCTTATGATCTTATCTAATTTGTAGATAACACAAATCTAGGAGAGATAGTTAATAAGTTGCATGATAGAATCAGAATTCAAAATATACTTGGCATCAGACTGACACAAAGTCTCTGAAACAACAGGCATAAATGTAAAATTTTGCCTTGTTTGAGAAATCTATTTCAAATGTATAATGTTGGGAAGGCATAGAGAGGCATCTATTTGTCTGAAGATAATATAGACATTTCAACTGATTCCAAGTTCAGTAAGATTCACCAGTTCGAGGCGGAAGCCAGTAAGGCCAATGTATACTTAGGAAGTATAAAAGGAGTCATTGCTCATGACCAAAGAGGCGATGGTCCCATAATAGTTTGTCTCAGCCAGATCATATATGGGGTAATATGTTTATTTTTGGATGTCATAGTTTAAAAAGAATATAAACTCATCCAAAGGATGATAACCAGGATGGTGAAAAGCCTTGAAATTCTTCCATTCCAGGACTGGCTAAAGGAACTACGACTACTAATGTTTTATCTATATATGAAAAAAAACTCAGGGGGGACTTGACAGTTGTCTTCAAGTATTCGTAGAGTTGAAATGGAGAAGAGGGCCATAACCTGCCTTGTTTTGCTCAAGGGAAGAACAAGAAACAATAGATGTAGCCTATAAAGAGGCAAACTTTCCTAACAATTAAAGTTGACCATTAATGAAATGAGAGGTCTCAAGGGGTAATATGTTTCTGTGCCATGGCTGATACTAAACAAAGATTGGATAAGCACTGGATGAGTATATTTTGAAAGCCATGGTTCAAATACAGGCTTTGTTAGATGGTCCCTGAGGTCTCCTCCTGCTTTGTGATTCTGCAATTCTGTCCTTTAGCAATCTAAATATAATTGCAAAAAAAACCCTGCATTACAAAATCAACCATGAGTCAGGGGACAAGAAAAAAGGTGGCTGCTCACTCTCTTTTGGGGGAGCTACATAGTTCTACCACACACACTATAGTTTTCAAATCAATTTCATATCCATTATGGTAATAAATTACATTTTTAATACAATGCCTATTATTTTGCAAAGGGTTTTCCTCAATATAACCCTGTGGGGAAGGGAATAATTTGCCCTTATATATTATTTTGTGATTTACAAAGTATTCTCCTATCAAAAGGCCTGTGAAGATAGCAGTGTAAGCATTATGATGTCCATTTACAATACGGTACACAGAGTTAGTTTACAACTAATTGCTGTAAGTGGGAACTAAATATGATAGGATCACTATCTACCTGGGTTTACCCTTCCCAATACTCAAATGGGTTAGGCTGGTTTTATCTTCTTAATTTTTTCCCCCTGAAAGTGTAAATTCTGTACTTAGGATTTGATTAGTCCAGGGAGGCTGATGCTTATGTTGTTCTTCCCTTGATGTTACCTTCCTGGTGGCCTCTAGCTGCATTGAATTACCTAAGGTCATAAAAAGCCCCACCTGCATGGAATCCCAGCTCTTCAGACCTAGTAGCTATTCCAAGGCTCTGTGAGTCATCATCCCCTAACCAGATGCATTTTCATAGGGTAGTGTTAGAGGTCCATATGTAGCCACATTCAGTGCTATATTATTGTTGGCTATCTTTTCTATACTATGGCTATCAGCCTCCTTTTGTTCATTGCTGAATGACCTCTGGGAGTCTTACCTCATTGCAATCCCAATCCCAAACTAACAGGAGGCCAGCCTGAACTGGAACTGCCATTACACCAGATTTCCTTATTCCTCATTCAGTGCTCCTTGAATCACATTGCATGGCTTTCTTTGACTCTCATACAACTCTGAAGCAGGCAGAGCAGGTATTATAAATCTCCTATCCTAGGTGAGGAATTTGAAGCTGATGGGATGATATAACTTACTCAAAGTTACCTCTGTTGACCACAGTGTTTTGAATCCTTGGGGATCTTGCTCTTTTTGTGTGGAATGATGGAATAAAAGAACTTTGTCTTTTAACTCCTAGAACTTCCTTCTTTCTACTCTATTTCTCCACTGTAAAAGTTCAGGAGGTCTTTCCTATCCCTTTTTTCTTTGGTTTCACAGCTCCTTAAAAGAGTTTAGGAATCCAATATTGCATTGGACTGAGCTAGCCTTTAAATAACTGTAGGAGAGACAAAGTTTGCCACTGATGTCTCTAACCTTCCCCTTTCCTTTCTCCTCTCTTCTAGCAGACACCTCCTTATTTTCACACACCAAACACTCTTCTATCTTTTCTCCAGCCCTGACCTCAACAAAGGCACTAGCAAAATGGAAGCAATAAGGTACAGTGGAAACCATATTGACTTTGGAGTCATATGATCTGAATTATAGGTAAATGCTAATCACTCAGAATTTGCTTTTGGACATGCCATCGAATTATGGGATCTTGATAGAGCTAGAAGGAACCTGAGATGTCACCTAATCCATCACCACCTCTTCATCTGTAGCTGGAAGAAATGGACCCTGGTGAAGAAACAACTTGCTCAAAGTTTCTTGGGTTTTAAAAAGTAAAAGTAGGTTCAAATCAATTCCATAAAATTCTATGGATTGCCAATTGAATGCAATGTTCTAAAGGAGAAGTTTGGAATATAAAAGCAAAGAGAAAAGAGTCCCTAGGTAAAGGAGAGTACATCTTCCTCTGGCACTTGGGTTCACTGCCAGAAGGTGTGGAACATTTGGGTGTGGAACAAGGGCTTGAAATAAATTCAAACTTTTATGAAAACTTCACAAAAACACAAAACCACAGAGCAACCTTAAATGCAGTGATCAGACATCGATGTGAAGTCGACAAGGAGAGATGCTGAATGTATGGACATAGTGAGAGAGAGCAAGCAGACCGATGTTATAGTCACTGAGCCAATCAACAACCAGGGTATAGAGTACAGTGCTGTGGTTGGTCACCTTTCATTCTATCAACCAATAATGTGCTGTATACAATTGTAAGTTGGCAAATTTGTGTAAGCTATAGTGGTGTACTGCATTTCCATTATATACAGTATGGTATTCATCTGCAAAATCCTACAATATAGCAAAAATTCCACAATACAGAAATATATATATATTTAAACCAGCAATAGAGCTAAGCCCTGATAAGTGAACCATGATATAGCAAGAGACAGCTGTATTGAGAAGGTTGTCAGCAAAGGAATAAAAACCAGATTCCTGAATAAGGAAGATTTCTTTGGTGACATAGTGATTGCTAAGTTGAAGATCCAGAGAGATGGTAGGAAGGTTCATGGAGAGCCCATTGTGATCTTGCAGAAAGGAGATGAAAGCCTACACTAGGATGGTGGCAGTGAGACTAGAGAGAGGAGGATGCATGTCAAAGATGGTCCAAGTCTTGTTTATTTTTCTTGAGCCTAGAGTACAAAATTTCATGATGTTATGAATTATGTCTTATATCTATAATTTACTACACATAGTGTGCTTTAAAAACCCTATATATTCTACCTTAGAATCAATAATAGATATCAGTTCTGAAGCAGAAGAGATTAAGGGCTAGTCAGTGACATGCTCATATAGACATAGTGGGCTCTTAATAAATAATCGTTGAAAAAAGTGATCAACTAGGATCAATGATTGGAAAATTCAAAATGGCAGCTTTAGACTTTAAAAGGTAGGGGAAACAAAATACTAATAATTTCAGCTAACATAAAATGTAGATCACTCAGGAGATGACAAGTTTTTAATATCAATAGATTCTTTAAGATAAGGCCAAAGAAATGGTTTCTATTTCAGATTGGTATTGGACTAAATGACCTCTGAGGTCTATTCTGAATATTAACATGATCTGACAAATTGATGTCTTGCCTAGTTTATATTATAGAGTTCTTTTGAGGAACAAGAGAGACAACCAGGATGTTGGATTTGGAGTCAAAGAAGCTAGGTTTAAATCCCACCTCTGTTCTTTACCTTAGTTGTATGACCCAAAGCAAGTCATTTAATCTCTCTCTGCCTCAGTTTCCATATGCATAAAATGAGGGTGTTGAACTAGATGGCACCTAAAGTCCTTTCCAGTTCTAGAGCCATAATTTTAAGAAATGTGATAACAGGTTAAAACATTTTGTTATCTTAAAGCTCAATTTACATAAATTGTCCTGCCACAGTGTATCTGGATAAAATGAGAATAATAGAATTACTTACTGTGTTGTTCTAACCCCCCAACCCCATGCCTGTCTGCAGCTTGTCTATTACTCCCTTGTGACCATCCATCCATTGGTGGAATGTCTTTGAGTTGTTAACATTCTTTGTCAATAAATCATCCCCTTTTCCTGTAGTCACATACCTAGAGGCTGATGCATTGGGTTCATCCTGAAAATCCAAATAATGTAAATAGCAAACATAAATAATAAATAAGCTTCTGGTTCCCTAGGGATCCCCAGAAACCCTGCTCACAACTGCATTTCTCTCTTTCTCTCTCTCTCTTTTTCTCGTTCAATTTTAAGGGGCTCTGAGAACAGTGCTTAGAAATTTGATGAGCAAAAATAGGCAGGACAGAGTTTGTGTCTAATCATGGCCCTTTTACTAATCATGGTCCTTTTAGAAGAATAGTTATAAAGTGATGAATCCATGAGGTCCTTTGTGCTCAGCAATGGGCTCAATTTGGTAAATACCAACATTTTGTTAGCATCATTCAGGGAGGAAAGGACTCAATTCTAAATCAGAAGACCTAAGTTCAATGGCTAATTTTGCCACTTATTAGGAATGTGACCTTTGAGATATCACTTTACTTCTACACCTTAGTTTCCTTATTTGTAAAATGAGGGGGTTGGATTAGATGACCTCAGAATAGACTCTGTGTAGCTCTAATATGCAAAGATTTTCTGAAGGATTTATGGAAAGTATTAACATTTGCATAACAACTTCTTCACAGTAGCTCCAAGAGGTCAGCCATGTAGGACTCCTTGTCCCCATATAGGGGGCAAGATAAGTGACCACAGGACTAGAGAGGGCAGGTGAATTATTCAAAGCCACAACCCTAATAACAAGAGAGCTGGGGCAATCTTCCAAGTTTATTTTCTCCCAAACCAATGAGCTTTCTTTTACATCATGGAACCCTTAGCTTTCAAAATAAAAGTGAAAGTGGAAGGGGTGAGGGAAAGTGGGAAAGCTGAGGGAGAAGAGGAAAATAAATTCTTAAAACATCCAATTGTATTTCAAAAAAAGAAAAGAATCCCACCAACAAAGAACAATGATCTAGTTGTTAATCTATCCAGTCTTGGCCCTTTTCCTTTTTTCAAAGGCCCTTTTCCTTCTTTCAATTTGCATTTATTTTTCTCCTCATTCTCTTTTCTTTCTTAGAAAGGCAAAGCAATCAGTGAAGACAATTAACACAATTATCTTCTCTCATCTACCAGTGAAAACTAGCTTGTGCTGCATCTTATTCAGGAGGAAAGAGAAGAAAGCCTGTTGTAATGAGAAAAGCACTAGACTTTGTGCCTGGAGGCCTGGGTTCAAATACAGGTTCTGCCTCTTACTATATTCCATATACACTATGTGTACGTATCATTATCATTATAATTTTAAAATACTTTTACATATAAAAATTACCTTCCATCTCAGAATTAGTCTGTGTATTAGTTCCAAGACAGAAGGGTGGTAAAGATTGGGCAATGGGAGTTAAGTGACTGGCTTAAAGTTACACAGCTAGGAAAGTGTCTGAGGCTAAATTGGAACCCAGGAATTCCCATTGCCTGGCCTGGCTCTCTATGTACCACACCATCTAGCTGCCCCTATCAACTATTGCACATAGTTATTTACATATCACCTCTGGCATTAGAATGAGAAGTCCTTGATGGCATAGATCATATTTTTGCTTCCTTTGTATCTCTAATACTTAGCATGATGCCTGGCACATGGTAAGGGTTTAATAAATACTTGTTGGCTGATAATGACAAATCATTTAACCTTTCCATGCTTCTCAGAATTTCCAAAATTGAAACCAACAGGAAAAAAAAAAAAAAAACACCACCAAACCAACAAATCCATCCACTTTACCAAGAAGCCCCTTTTATGATATGTCCAACAAGACTTTCAATGAGGGGGAACTTTCTACCTCATGAGGCAACCCCTTCTACTTTTGGATATCTCTAGTCATTAGGAAGTTTTCTTTTTGTTTTTTTCATTGCAGCAAGCCTAAATCTACCTCTCTATAATCTCTCCCCACTCTTTCTAGTTTTGTTTTGTGGGGTCAACCAGAAAAAGGCTAATCACTCACCTATATTACAGTTATTCAAATATGGGAAGGCTGCTTAGACTGTCGCCCTTATGTATTCTCTTCTCTGAGTTAAACACCACCATTTCCTTCAATTGATCATCATATGACATGATCTTGAGACCCTCTTCCAACTTGGTTGTCTTCTTCCTCCTCACAGGTTTAGACTAGATGGGCTGAAAAGTCCCATTCTACTCTGCCATTCTGTGGTTTTGTAATTTAATGACCATGGAGGCTTCTAAGATGCTTCTAAGTATATATGCAGGATGTCCCAATATTTTTAGTGCAACTTTTAGTTTTACTAGATTAAATTAAAAAATAGTACAACTTTACTAGCTTAGAGCTGCTATGTGTGGAGAATGACAGGAAACAAAATGAGACAAAAGACAAACAAAACAACAGTGATGAAGATGACAGTAGCAATATTTTCAGAAGCAGCTATAGAGTAATAGAAAGAACTATGAAATGGGAGCCATGGAATCTCTGCTCAATAAGTAAGTAAACATTTACTATGTGCCAGGCACTTTTTAGAATGGTAGATACAAAGAAGTCTGAAAACAGTCCCTGATGTCAAGGAGCTTACATTCTACTGAGAAAGACAACATTTCTATAACTAGATACATATAAGATAAATAGAGAGTAGTGGGGAAAATGCCTCCAGGGTTCAAATTCTAGCCCTAAGACAGATTAGTTGTATTATCTTGGACAATTCACTTTCTATCTGTGTCTATATTTCTTCTCCAAAAAAAATGTGGATAATCCTATTTGCTCTGCTTGCTTCACAGAGTGAAGGTAAGATAAAATAGGCCAGGGGAAACTAGTTAGGTGGCTCAATTGTGAAGAGAGAATTAGACTCTCTTAGTTTATTTTTAATGTAATCAATCAGCAACCTTTAAGTTAATCAAATCAAGAACTTAAAGTACCCCTACTTTGCACCTATCTCAGTAAGAGAGTTCACAAGTCTTTTACTAGAGAAAGCTTGCACCTTCAAAGGCCACTGCCTACCCTCCCAGTGCTAGCAAATTGGGGAGGCTGTGATAATTCCTGTGAAGTGGGGAAGTGCCAGGAAGTGACATGGAGAAAACTACTTTAAAAAGGCCAGCCTGAGCATTTATTCATTCATTCTGAGGCAGTCTTTTTCTTGGACTCATCCTGGGCTGGAGCATTCTGTGCTGGATAACCTTGCTGGGAGAGTGACTGGAGCTAAAGGAAGAGGCTTGCATTGGTGGATTTCTGACTGAAGATGCCACTGGGACTTCCATGTGGAGATCAGGACTTGAGGGAGCTTTTGCTGAGTGCTGAACTGGACTTCTTTGGATCAGCATTAGGCTAGTAGACCAGATAATTCTCTATCTTCTTCCTATATTTCCCACTTTAATGTCTCTACCTTGTTGTAAATAAAGTTGCTAATAGTTTTTCTGACTTAAGGGCTAATATTTTATAAATAGGAACCACAATCTTACTTTTATAACTTTTATATTTAGTCAAACCTAATTTTAAATCTTACACAATGGATAGATAGAGAGCCAGTGGTACTAGGAGGTCCTGGGTTCCATTCTAGATCTGGACACTTCTTATCTATGTGACTCTGAGCAAGTCATTTAACCTGAGTTGCCTATCCTTTAACTTTTCTGCCTTTAAATAGATATGTATAGATTCTAAGACCAAAGGTAAAGATTAAAAAACAAACAAACAAATAAGGCAGTCACATGGTACAATGGACAGAGCACTGGCCCTATAATCAGGCCCCTAAATTCAAATTCAGCCTCAGATATTTATTGATTGTATGACTCTATGCAAATCATTTAATCTCTATTTTCCTCAGTTTCCTTGATTATAAACTAGGGATAATAACATACCTAGTTCTGTTACTTTGAGGCACAAAGGAGATGATATTTGTAAGGTGCTTAGCACTGTGCCTAGCACAAAGAAAATACTATATAAATACTTATTCCTTTTTCTTTCCCCCTTCTTCTTTCTAAAGTTTATACAGTAGTCTGTCTCCTCTCAAGTGGCCAAGAGTTGTGCTGTTACCTTTGATCATCACTTTATTATGTACAAGGCTATGACTGTGATTAAATCCTCTTGTTGATATATGCCAAAAATGTAGCTTATGGAGATGTCCATATTGTGTAAGCCAATTTAATTCAATAGGCATTTTTTAAGCACCTATTATTTGTAGGCTCTGTGCTTGGCAAAAATCAGGAAGTTAGAACCAAAGGACAAGCTCTGAAATACCAATGAGAGGATGAAATGTCAGTTTTGGACAAGTTAATATGAAAGTTCTATTAGAATATTCCCTGTTGTGCTAAAAGGAATAATAAACTGGAGGAATTCCAGGTGAACTGGAGAGACCTCCGGGAACTGATGCAGAGTGAAAGGAGCAGAGCCAGAAGAACATTGTACACAGAGACTGATATACTTTGGTAAAATCGAATGTAATGGGCTCCTGTACCAGCAGCACTGCAATGACACAAGACAGCTCTGAGGGATTTATGGTAAAGATGCTACCCACATTCAGAGGAAGGACTGCAGGAGAGGAAACATATAAGATAAACAATTGCTTGAATGCATGGGCTGAGGCGGACATGAATGGGAAATAGACCCTGAACAAGGACGCATGTTACAACCAGTGGAAATGTGCATTGGCCATGGGTGGGGGGAGAGTGGGGGGTGAAGGGGAAAATAGGGGCATAAAGTATGTAAACAGGTTAAAAACAAATATTAATAAACATCTAATAAAAAAAAAAGAAATCAAGAAGGAGGAGTGGGAAAAGGCCATTAGATTGCATGTTCAAGTAAAGAATGACCTTGGAGAGATGTTTCATCCCAGTGGTGAGGATAGAAATCTGACTAGAAGGAGTTGATGAATGAATGGGTGAAGTAAAAATCAAGGTGGTGAATATAAACTGTTTCTTCTAAAAGTTAAGCAAATTAAAGAGACCAGCGTTATAAGAGGGTGTCATGATCAAGGAAGTTTCTTTTATTTTTATGTTGTTTTTAGAATAGAGAACACATGAGCATGTTTGTAGACAGTAGGAGAAAGAGCCAATAGAAAGGTATGAACTGAAGAGGCATGAGAGAAGGGGAATGATGGATGGAATCAAATTTGACTGGTTAATGTTTATTGAGCCTAGAGCTCAAGCAGTCTTCATACACTCTTTGTAAAACTCAACTTTCTCCAGATACTGACAGAAACAAGATGCTTTGGGCACCAGATGGAGGTTGCTATAGATATAATCCCCTTCTCCCTCCCATTCTGCTTCCCCAATAGACCATAAAAAAATAAGGCCAAAAGGAGAGATGAGGGGAAGACAAAAGAGACACAAGGAGCAAAGGAAGAATTGGGGTTGTACAGACAGTATTAAAAAAAAAACAAACAAACTGCTGAAAGGCAGTACTCCTGGAACTGGAATAATTGCACAGGATATGATACCAACCTCATCCCATACAATGCCTAGTAAGGATAGCTAGGCATTTGAGAGAAGGGACTGGGGGAGGGACAGAAAGAGGGCAAAGTCAGTTCTGATTTCCGAGGTCTGGTTTCCATTTATCTTTCTGAACCTGCCAAAGCCACAGTAAGAAAAAGAAAGGAAATTGGGCAAAGCTCTTTCCACACATTCCTTTGGGGATTTGATTTCTAAATGGCTGTCAGTTCAGTCTGGATTTCTGCACAATGGACTCAACAGTAGTTGGATGTAGTAGTATCTTGGCTTAGCCTCTAACTTGTCTTGTGATCTTGAGCAAAAGTGATGAATGACATTTTTATATCTTTTTAAGACTCATTAAAGACATTCCTTATAATAGTTGTTATGAATAAAATGATCCTTATTTTACAGATTAGGAAATGGAAACTTAGAACAAAGTTCAACAGGTAACACAATGGGAAGAAGTTCATCTTACAAAAAAAATTGTTTTCTTACCAAGAAAAGAAGAATGATACAACGAAAAGGACCTTGCCCTTGCAACCAGAACTGGGTTTGAATCCTAGCTCACATGCTAACTATGTGGCCTTGGATGATCTGAGACACATCTATTTATTGTATATTTAAAATAAAGTGATTGAAGTATAATTGCCTGTATTTTAATGTAGACAGAATCCTGGTCATAGACAGAGTCCATCAAACCAAGGCTAAATAAAATATATTTGTAAGGAGTCTTGCAAACAAAATAGTCAAAAGGGATGGGAAGAGAGAGAGAGACTCTGTCTCTCTCATAAACTGCTTATGCATGTCCCTTAAGTGAGATACTATAGAGAAAAGTCACAAAGAAGTAAGAATATCTGAGACACTCAGATATTCACAGGACACAAAATCTAAGAAACCATGGCATCAGATTTCCATACTTAAATGTCCAAAATTAAGGTGAGACAAGAAGAATTAGAATTCTTAATACAAAACTGGCCTCATGGGGCAGCTGGGTAGCTCAGTGGAGTGAGAGTCAGGCCTAGAGACAGGAGGTCCTAGGTTCAAACCCGGCCTCAGCCACTTCCCAGCTGTGTGACCCTGGGCAAGTCACTTGACCCCCATTGCCCACCCATACCAATCTTCCACCTATGAGACAATACACCAAAGTACAAGGGTTAAAAATTAAAAAAAAAAAAACAAAAAAAAAAACTGGCCTCATATGTCTCAATGAGACTTGGTAGGATGAGCTATATCAATAAATTATGAGTTTGATTGGGTCTAATTAATTCAAAAGAATCCAGTTGAGTAAATGGGGAGTTGGGGCATGGCAGTATTATATATTACTGTTTGTATGTAAATATATGCTATCTATATGTCTATATATGTTTTTGTTTTGTTTTGTTTTTTTACATTTTCTATTGTGAGAAAATCTAGGAATCAGGATAGTGAAGCACAAGGGACAATGTTTGGGCGAAGGTCAAAGGAGAGAGAAACAGAAGTGATTTGATCCGTGCAGCATACTACAAACCTATTGGAAAGAAAAAGTAAAATAATCAAAGCTTGTTACAGGACCATGACATAGTAGTGATGAGGAACTTTAAATATTTGGATTTCCACTAATGTTTTCTCTACCTGTTAAAAAAAAAAAAAAAAAAAGATTGTCTGACAATTTCTTGACTTGTGTTAGTGACAACTTCATTCTTCAAAGTATGGAGGAAGCAACAAGGGGACATTTTATTCAAGATCTGATTCTCATCAGTATGAGTGAACTGGTTGCTAGCATGGAAATACTCTTGCTTAAGAGGAAACAGATCATTTCATCATAGAGACTGTGAAAAAGCAGGAGAGGAAATTTAGACAGAGTCTGACATCCACCATAGACCTCATGGAAGTAGATTTCAAAGGGTACTATGGAAAGATAGTTAGAATCACATGAAGCAAAATGCACCAGGGGATGTCAGCTCAGTAGGAACAAGAGATACTAACAATGAAATTCTGAAGACACAAAGTGAAACAATTCCAAAGAGAAGGAAAAAATGGGATTTGTTGGAAGAGACAGATGGTTTTACCATCAAATTTAGGTTTTGTTAAATTTTACAGGAAATGAAAGTAAAGCCAAGTACTACATGGTGAATATGAGTTGGTATGATCCTGTCAAAATTATGGTAGGAATGCTAAGGACATATATATTAGGTTGGTGAGGGAAAGTAAGGACAACAAAGTTTAGCAGTTGTTGCTATTGCTGCTGTTGTTTTTGTTGCTGGGTTTTATACCTATGAGAAAAGGGAGGATTAAAGAAATGATAAGTCATTTGCTTGGGGCAGGTGGCATAATGATTACTGACAACAGGATTAAGCAGAGTTACTGAATTGGATTTGGGTTCTGTTTTCTCTACAAGGGAGAATGATCTTTCCAAAGGAAATGAAAAAAGAAAAATGACTGAGAAGATGTTACCTAAGATAAATAGGGAGAGAGTAAGAGAAGACCTCCCTGCCCTTATGATTTTAAATCCTCTGGCTCAGATGACTTAAATCTTTGCATCCCAAAAGAACTGACTGACTTGACTGCTAAGTCACTTTCATTGATATTTAAAAATTCATTGGAAACAGGAGATACACCACAAGATTGGAACAAAATAAATGTCCTGATTTAAAAAAAAAAAAAAAAAAAAAAAGGAGGGGTGGAGGTTGGGGAGGAAATGTCTGCAAATTCTAGGCCATTGAGATTGATTTGATACCTGGAAAAATTCTAGACTGGATCATTAAAGAAATGGTTGGCAACATCAGGAAAGGGAAATGGTGATTACAACTAACCTTATTTCCTTTTCTGATTACCAAAATAATAAATAAATAAGGGGAATGCTGTGGAGAGAGTTTACCTAGATTAGCAGTTCTCTATGGTTCTCAAAGTGTTGTCTATGGATGCCTGGGGGTCCCTGAGATCCTTTCTGAATGTCTGTGAGATCCAAGCTATTTTCTTGATAATACTAAAATATGATTTGCCTTTTTCAATTTTATTCATTCATTGATATAGTTTCAGATTTCACATTCCAACTTAACCTTTAAGAAATTAGCATTTATTGCATTTTGGTGCACTATCAAAGAAGAGTATCCAGTTATTCAAAAAGGTCATTAAAATATTCCTTTTTCCAACTACATATCTGTGTGACCCCAGATTTTCTTCATCTGCTTCAATCAAAACAATGCATTGAAACAGATTGAATGCAGAAGCATATATGAGAATCCAGATGTCTTCTATTAAACCAAACATTAAAAAGATTTGCAAAAATATGTAAAACAATGTCATTCTTCTTGCTTTTTTTTGTTTTAGAAAAGTTATGTTTTAAAATGTGTTATTTATGTCAGTATAAATATGCAATGGGCTTAATTTAAATAAATATATGTACAAATGTTCTAAAATTTACCCATTTTAATTTCTGATACAGAAAATAAGGATAAATAAAATCTGATTAAAAAAAAGATTTTGAGGACCTTCAATAATTTTTATCTCCTCTCTTAGAATCAATACTTTGGGGGACAGCTGGGTAGCCCAGTGGATTGAGAGCCAGACCTAGAGATGGGAGGTCCTAGGTTCAAAACTGGTTTCAGACACTTCCTAGCTGAGTGACCCTGGACAAGTCACTTAATCCCCATTGCCTAGCTCTTACTGCTCTTCTGCCTTAGAACCAATACACAGTATTGGTATTGGTTCTAAGATAGAAGGTAAGGGTTTTAAAATAAATAAATAAAAAGTTTAAAAAAATTAATTTATCTCTAGGTCTGGCTCTCAATCCACTGAGCCACCCAGATACCCCCTACCTTCAATAATTTTTAAGAGTTTAAAGGATTCTGAGACCAAAAAAATATAAGAACAGCTGACCTTGATTTTCACAAAATTTTAATGAAGTATTTCATCCTATTGTCATGGAAAAGATGAAGGTGGATGTGAGTGTAATATGATCCCATGCATTAGAAGTCTGAACGACCAGTTTCAAAGAGGAGTGGTTAGTAGGTCAATATTGTTGTGACAAAAGGTCTCCAGTAAAATAGCCCAGGGTTCTGCGCTCGTCCCTGTTCTGCTTCACATGTGTATCAATGGCTTGGATCAAAATTTGGATGACATGTGGATCAAATTTCCCAATTACTCAAGACTAGTAAATGTAACTATCACGGTGGATAACAGAGTCAGGATCAAAAAAAAGATTCTGGCAGGCTAGAGTTCTGGGTTGAATCGAAGAAGATGAAATTCAGCAGGGATAAATGTAAAGTCTTTTGCTTAGGTATTAAAAAAAATCCATTTCATGAGGAGGAAGGCAAGAATAGATAGCAGTTATTCTGAAAAAAAGACTCTCTGTGTTAGTGAATTTCAGGCTCAATGTGAGTTAACTCGATGATATGTCAGCCAGCAGAAACTAATGCAATGTTGGGCTGCATTAAGGCGACAATAGCTCCTAGGAAGAGAGAGGTCTTTTAGTTACCCTGTACTCTGTCCTTATTAGACTTCAACAGGAGTACTATGTTCTGTCCTGGTACCATAGTTCAAGAAGGACACGGATAAGTTATAGTGTCGAGAGGAGGGCAACTACAAAAGGAAGGTCCCTGAGACCATGATATATAAGGATGTGCTGATGGAACTGGGCATGTTTATTGTAGAGAAAAGAAACGGGGCATATTTATTGGGGAAAAAGAAGACACTAAGGTTGAAGGAAGGCATGATAGATGTCTGCAGGTTGTATGTGAAGGACTGCCCATGAGAGTGTAAGCTCTTTGAGATCAGGGGTTGCCTTTGAGCTCTTTTTGTATTCTTAGCACTGAACACAGAACCTGGCACATTATAGATGCTCAATAAATATTCATCGTGATTGATTGCCGTGTGAAAGAGGCCAGATTTATTTTTTCTATTAGACCCAGAGATCTGAGCCAGGCTTAAATGAGTAAAAATTGTAAAGAGGTAAATTTAGACTTGATGGCATGAAAAAATTCCCCCCAAATTTGAGGCATTCCAAAGGGGGAGTGGTCTGCCCTGAGGGATGGTCAGTTTTCCTCTTTGGAGGTGTTCAAGCAGAGGATGGATGACCACATGTCTGATGTGTTACAGGGGGATTCCCTTTGGATATGGGCTGGATTAGGTGGATACTGACCTCCCTCTCAACTCAAATTGTTATTTTGTGACTGGATGATCTCTGTGGTCCCCTCCAGCTCTAAATAGATAATCCCATGATCTCAACAAACACAATACCTTGTGCTTATTAGATACTTTATAAATGTGTATTGTTGTTCAACTTCTCACCAGAGTTATTTCTGTGATACTCCAGAGTCAAAGAAACTCTGAATCTTCAAGTTGGAAAATGTCCCAGAAGCCCCTCTTCCTGACATTCCATATTTGACCTGTATAAGAATCCCTTCTATAATTCTAAAATTCTACAAACAGGTGGCCATTCAGCCTTTGTCTGAAGGAGGTATCATCTCTGTCCCATTAACACAATAATAATGCTAACAATAATTGACCTTTATATGGAGCTTTAAGGTTTGCATATCCTATATCATATATGTGATGTATGTTATCCCATTTAGTCCTCACAACATCCCTGGAAAGTAGGTTCTATATTATCCCCATTTTGCACAAATTTAAAGTGAGAATGATGAGACATAAATGACTTGCTCAAGGTCACACAGCAATGATGTGGGGCAGGATTGGAACTCAGGTCTTCCTGCCTCTAAGTCTAACTTTGCCCCTAGCCAAGATAACTGTTGCTTGATAATTGATTTTCCTATTCTGAGCCTCAGTTTTCTCTTCTATAAAGTGAGTAAATTGGACTTAGACGTGTTCTAAAGCTGGACTTGACAAATTCTAGGTGCCACGGCACCTGACAATTTCATTGTGACAAAGTTTCTATAGCTCATTGCTGGAAGTGGGGATTATACGAAGGATGAAAAGCTTGTAGGTCTGAAAATACATTGGGGTTGTCAGAAAATATGATTTGGATGGGATCTCACCTATTTGATTCCAAGTCTATAGAATGTACAATCTCAGAGGGCAGGAGTTTCTTCACTGTTGTTTTTATATTCTCAGCATCTGACATGGTCCTTGCACATAGTGGGTATTTAGTAAATGTTTATTGATTGACCAATTGATATCAGGATAGGAATAATAAATGCTGTCGATAATAGCTAACATTCATATTGTAATTTAATGTTTACAGAGCTATGTACATATATATTTGTGGATAATATATATATATTAATTTCATTTGATTCTCACAACAACATTGTGAAGTAGATGTGGCATTATCCATATTTTAGAGATGAAGAACATGGGACTAACAGAAGTTAAATGATGAGCTCTGAGTCCCATATATAGTCAATATCTGAGTCAGGATTAGAATTTAGGTTTTCCTGCTTCTGTGTCCAGCCCTTTAACTACAACATCAAGCTCACACTTAAGCATTCTTCAAAAGTATCTCTGATACTTCTGCCTAAATCACTTGAGAAGGGGGAACATTCTGTAAATTTAATGATGTGATTCTACTTCCTACCTACTGTATAAATTGAGATTTTGAACCTTTGGATTTCATCCCCCAGAAGTCCCTAGTATTTCCCAAAATTCCCTTTGATCTCTTCTGCACCTCCATGTTTGCATGGTCACTTTATTGTTTTATAAATTCTGTAACTCCTCCGTTCTCTCGTCTTTCACAAGTGGGCTGGGTGGTTTAGATAGCCTTCTTACTTTAATTATTATCAATAAAACTTTTAAAATGCTTAGTTATTGAATATAAATTTTAATCTTCACACTACATGATGTCTTATGGATTTAAAAGTCTAAGAAACATTTTAGGAAGCATTCATGAGAAATGTCATTGTGGGATAGCAGAAAGAGTGCTAAGCTCGTTGAATTCAAGTAATACTTTGTATCTTGGAGTTTTCATCTGTAAAATGGACATGATAGCTTCCAATGTTCTTTGTTTTTATAATTTTATTGTTACTTTATACATTTCTTTCTTAGTTCTGCCTATTTGATTCCTTTTCAGCTTACATAAGTCTTCAGAATTTTTTTTTTTA
This sequence comes from Gracilinanus agilis, assembly GCF_016433145.1. Lineage (NCBI taxonomy): Eukaryota > Metazoa > Chordata > Mammalia > Didelphimorphia > Didelphidae > Gracilinanus > Gracilinanus agilis. Next base: position 103,727,167 of record NC_058132.1, read on the forward strand.
GTATTGATGTTCTGGTATAAATTGTCCTGCATCAATTCACTTTTCAATTCTTACTTTCATGTCATCTTTTGAAATCAACTATTTCCTCATTTCTTAGAGCACAACTGTATTCCATTACATTCATACACCATGATTTGTTCAGATTTTATTGATTAGATAATTAAATGTTTAATTTATTATATTAAAATATAAATAATTAAATATAAATTAAATAATACTTAATTGATAGGTATCATCTTAGTTTCAAGTTTTCATCATCACAACAAAAAGGTAGCTATAACTATTTTTGTACATAGATAACCTCTACCTCTTCCTTTGATCTCTTTGTGGATTAGGCCTAGCTATGGTCTAGCGGGGTCAAAGAACACGAACTGCTTAGTAACCTTTTGTGAATAATTACAAGTGGCTTTCCATAATGGTTGTACCCACTCTTTTGTCCATCAACAGCGATCATTCCATTTTTCTCATGACCCGTCCGCTATTTGTCATTTTCCTTTTTTGTCTTCTAATAAAAGGTGTAGGCAATTTGGGTTAAAATCCCATCTAAGTCAATTTATTATTTCTGTCACTTCAGACACTTTGACTTGAGTCCTCTTTAAAAATAGAAGTTAGAGAAGATGAGCCTTAAGATTCCTTCTAGTTCCAAATGATGTAATCCTCACATTTGTAAGATTTATTATAGCTTTCATTTCAAGATATGGCAAGAAGGAAATGAAACTAAAAACTAGAAAACCATTGAGCACATTTTGTCTCTACTCCTCAAAGGGTCATAGGTCCTCTAGTCCAACCCTCTCATTTTATAAATGAGGAAACTGAGGCATAGAGATGTTTAATAACTTAGAGATAGTCCTATTGGTGATAAGAGGCAGAGTTCTTTCCACTAGAACACTCTCCCTTAGTCACTGAAAGTGTAACTGGAAGGGAAATACTCACTTCACTCTCATTTTCCTTGCCTCTAATGTTGGCATGATCTCCTGGAATTCTCTATTTCACATGGCTCTTGCGAGATGGTTATGAAAATGTTGCATAAACTTTGTGCCACATTAATGAAATCAGGCTTTAGGCTATGTGCCTCTTGATCTCCTTTAATGCTAGTGCCTTCCCTCTAAAGTTTTCTCAACCTCATCCTGTGTCTATCTTGTCTGCACATAGTTGTTTGAATATCATCCTCCCATTAGACTCTCAGCTTCTTGAAGGAAAGGATTATCTTTTGCCTTTTTTTTGTACCCCAAGTACTTAGCACAGTGCCTGGTGCACTAATTCAGTCATTCAATCATATTTGATTCTTCATTTTCCTACGAACCATCCTGTAAAATGGCATTTTCTTGCAAAGATAATGAAGTGGTTTGCTATTCCTTTCTTTGGTGGCTTAAAAAAAATAGAGGTTAAGTGACTTGCCAAGAGTCATAATGCTAATAAGTTATCTGAGCCCAGACTTGAAATCAGGTCTTCATGATGTCAGACCCAGTGTTCTATCCACTGACTCACTTAGCTACCTTGTATATAGTAAGAGCTTAATAAATGGTTGTTTGACTTGATTTGAAGGTTCCTTCCAACTGTGGAAGTTAGAAAAGATCATCAGTCAAGACTCACTCACTGAGCAGATGAGAAAAAAGAGGATCTTGAAGTTTACTGAGATCTTTGAAGTGAATGCAATGAGTCTATGGCAGAGCTGAGACCGCAATTAGCTTCGGAGCAGCATAAGTTGATTTAAGTGCTCCTGGAAAGCAGAAAATGTCCCTGCGGGTACAAACACATTGGAGATGGGAATCTGAAACTAAACCACCACAACTGAAACATATCCCATATTGAGTTTGAGGCAAAGTTTAGCTCATGTGTTTGGAAGACAGAAGAAAGAAGGAGTAGAGACACATGTGCATGTGTATTTTTAGAAGAGTGCAATATTCTGAGAGATCCACAGATGCTAGGAGTTACATCTTGGGCTCTCAAACACACCCGTATGGTAATGGGGCAGAGTGTCAGGACAAGTATCACGTTCAGAAGGCAACCCAGCCTTTAGCTGAAATGTCGGATCATCAAAGACTCAGCCCTCAATGAAGAACTCAGAGTCTACCATTTGGGAGACTACCAGGTGTGAACAGATTCAATAATTAGGGTAGGAAAAAGCAGATGTAACACACGGCTCCATCTCCTGCCTTTTCACCAAGCAGCCTGCATGGTTAAGACACATGAAGGCATACTGTGTCAAGAACCCTGTACTCAAAACCCAAACAATGCAGGAAAAACATTTTTCCCGAGTTGCAGACGATTACTTGGATAGCTCTCACATAACCTGAGAAACTTAATCTGTAAACCAGAGAAAATAATCCTGCCTGCCTGACCTACCTCATGGAGAGATCGTATTGTAAACACATAATAATTATTTAAGTGGATGCAAGGACTGTGTGTGTTCAAAATAATGACCACTCCTCTACGCAATTTATAAGATGGATATTAGTCTTAACCATTTAGATAAGAACATAAGAAGTTAGCGGCAAAGTTAGAAATGCATTCCATCTAATTTTATTGAGTTATCGCTGTAGTTTTTTTCATTTGGCAGGGTAGGGAAGCAAAGTGACATAGTAGCTAGAATGTCATCCCTGGAGTCAGGAGGACATGAGTTCAAATCTAGCCTCAAGACATTCTGTGTCCCTGGGAAAGTCCCTTAATCCTCTTTGCCTCCATTCCTCATCTATAAAATGAGTTGGAGAAGGAACTGGCAAATCACTCTAGTATCTTTGCCAAGAAAATCCCAAAAGGAGTCATGAAGAGTCGCACACAGCTTATCAACTAAGCAACAACTACGACAACAATAATATTATTTGTGGAAGCATTGCTATTAATGATTTTGGGTTATAATTTCAGTGGACTTCAATGAAGACTTACAAATTCCCTTGCTACTCAGGGATAAAGCTAGATGAAGATAGAACAAATTTAAGATAATAAAATGGTCATACAATTGCAGACTTTCAGAGAGGTAAGTGAAGAATTGTAGGATTTAGAACTGGAAAGGAACTAAGAGAATAACTAGTCTAATTTCCTCACTTTAAAGATAGGGGAATCAAATAATAAGAAGTAAAATCAGAATTCAGATACGGGGCTTCATAACTCATCTAATCCAACCTGTCTCATACAAGAAGCACTTTGAGAGCACTCCCAACAAATAGCCATTCATCTTGTATAAATGGAGATTTTGAGCCTTGGACTGCATCCCCCATAAGTCCCTTAGTATATCCCAAAATTCCCTTTAGCCTCTCCTGCACCACCCCGTTTGCATGGTCACTTTATTGTTTTATAGTTGGCTATAACTCCTCCCTCTTCCTCTTTTGCTCTTGGGAACAGACTGGTTAGTACCCTTTTAGTTAGCTTTTTATGTTAGTTTATTATTAATGAAATTTTATAAATATAATATTGAGTATTTTGCATATTAAATTTAATCTCTACATCTTTCACTACAGACCTTTAGTTATGGGGAACTCACTACCTCCCAAGGCAAGTCACTTTGGGACAGCTATTATTGTTGTTTCATTTTTCCCATAGGAAATTTCAATTCATTGCTTCTAATAATACTTCTCATGATAAGTGGAATAAGTTGAATTCATCCTTCATAATATAACTTTGCAAATAGTAAAAGACAGCTTTCATGTCCCTCTTAATTTTGATCTTACCCAGGCTAAATATTCTGTTCTTTCGATCAATATCCTTAAAGCAAGATATCTAATAGCCTTTATTTCAGGAAGTCCTTGGATTCCTCAGAAAACACACATTCATTTCCCTAAAGCAAATAAACCACTTGGGTGGTTTTTCTTCTGCATCTCCCATTCCTGGTGTAAGCAGTCATCTTTCAACCAGCTTCGAAATGTGGTGGCTATGTGGTGAGGCCATGGAAAGCAATAAACACTGACAATCCAGTCCCTCAGTAGGTTGGGGTTGGGGATATTCCAGGTTAAGAACTTGCAGCCCTTCTAATGGGAAATAGCGGGTCTGGGGGCAGGAGGTGGGGGGGGGGCTGGTTGTTATTATTTGGCTGAGAAGCATTCACTTCTAACTGCCTCTGCAACTTTTGCTTCCAACTGGAATCATATGGCTTAGATCACTCCAAGTTTGTGGAGCTCAAGTAATGAATAGAGGCCAAATAGGCTCCATTTTATAACTCAGACATATATTTCTCCCTCCAAATTTATTTAAAACTCTTTCCCAGAATGAGACAAGCTATGGCAAACAGAGGTCAAAAAGAGTACTGTTTCCAGAATTCCCAGTACTGGAAAATGTGAATTTTTTTTTTTTTTCTAATTTCCTCCAATGCATAGCTCAGGTGCCTCCTTGTGTCTGACCATATTCTGAGTCCTACCTCCCTCAGTGTTTGGTGTAATAAAATTAATAATTAATTAATTCTTGGAATTACTCTGTATATACTCATGTTTATTATTTGTGCTTATATTGAATCAATTGGTCTATTGTAAGCTCCCTGAAGGCAGAGAATGTGGACTTTTTGCCTTTATATCTTATTCCTAGTACAGTTCCATACTCAGAATACACTTTTAATAAATGATAGTTGAATTGAGTTACTTTGAACAATGCAGCTTGATGTCAGAAGAGCCTAGGTTCTATCCATAATTCATCCACTAACTATATTCCTGGTGAAGAATTTACTGCCTGTATGACCTTGGGCAAGTCACTTTCCATCTCCTGGCATTAGATACTTCATGTATAAAATGAGAGGTTCAGACTATTTGAGTTTTAAATTCCTTTTTACATCTGATTCCCATATGCCATAGCCTTCTTTTCCTAATGAAAGAGGCCAGATCATGAAGAACTTTATATTCTCTTGCCATACTTTCTTCCCAATAGAAACAAAAAAGAATTAAAATTTAATCCTGGAGTTCATTGGGAGCCATTGGTGTTTATTAGGAAGAGTGTGTGTGACACTATCAGATCCTTGCTTTAGAAATATCACTTTTCTAGCTAAGTGGGGAATGAATTGGAAAGGGTATGGGGGGAGTTTTGAGACAGGGTGATCAAATAGGGAGCTTTTGTTGTTGTTTAGTTGTGTTTCAGTTGTGTCTGACTTTTTGTGACCCCACTTGAGGTTTTCTTGGCAAAGATAATGCCATTTCCTTATCTAGTTTTACAAATGAGAAAACAAAGGCAAACAGGGTTAAGTGACCTGCTTAAGGTCATACAGCTAGTATCTGAGGTCAGAATTGAAGTCAGGTTTTCCTGACTCCAGGGCTGGTGCTCTATCCACTGAGCCACCTAGCTGCCCCAAATAGGAAACTACAATATATTATTTTGCAACATTCCACATGAGAAATAATGAGGATCTGAACTCAAATAGGATATATTTGCCTTCTTTTAGAACCTTTGTACTCAGCACAGTGCCTGGCACATTGTTAGTGCTTAATAAATACCTGTCAATTGACTAAATTGGGTAGTGGCTCAGTTTGTGTTGAGGAGGGAAGGTAGTTTAAGGAACAAAACATGAAAGGGTTTGACATGGATGAAGATACAGCAGAGGAGACTAAGGAACTGTCAGATACCTAAGAGAATACTCGCCTATCACAATTATAACATTACAGAATGTAGTTTAATATCCACCATTTATATGGTGCTTTTTTACTTCTGCAAAATGTTTTATACTTATTATCTCCTTGGAGATAACAGAACCACCTAAGAAGCAGCAATTGACATTTTATAGATGAAGAAACAGACTAAGAGAAATTGAGTGATTTGCTTAAATTTAGAAAGCCAGCAAGTAATAGAGGCTGGATTAAAACTCAGGTTTAACTATAAGCCTGGTGCTTTATATCTTATGCTGTGTTGACTCTCTGGCAGCTTAGGTAACAAACTCTTCACTATCCTCTCTTAGCATTTCTGGATTTCTCAGACTGTTGCAATATGGACTGACACACGTGTATATGTTTCTACACTCTTTCTTCACTCTACTTTATTCCAAGGAAATGAGCTAAATTGCCTCAAACTCAACATGGCACCTTGATTTGTTACATTTGTGGTGATTTGGTTTCAGATTCACATTTCTAATACCTTTACACCTCAGTGACATTTTCTGCTTTCCAATAGAACGTTAAATCAACTTCTGCTGCTCTAGTGCCAAATGCAATTTTACCATTGTGAGTTTCTACCCTTTTACTCAAATTGTCATTGGTGCGATCATGGCATATTGCTGATGCCAACCAATGTGTCAGTGACTGTGGAGCTTTACATGACAGCTATGTTTGCCAAGCCCCATTCTGTGCTTCTGGGATGCAGATATAATGGGCTCTCAAATGTTGTGGTCGCACCCACAGGTTACCTTCTGTTCCTACCCCCAAAACAATAATGCTGATAGAAAATACAATTCTATCACTAGGAATTTGTTTGGTGGAAATAGTCCTGGTATTTTATTTTCCTAATTCTGATATGAGGGCCGAATTGTTCATGGATTGAGTAAGGGCACTCACACAAAACTGGGTACCATAAGAGTGTTTGTTTTGGTTTCAGTGCTATCCTCATGGGATACTGATATTTCCTTTTCAGGATACATAACTGACTCATCTTCTCAGGACTTAATCATGCCATAGAAATCTCTTCATCTTGGAAACTCATTCTACCCCAAGGTTACTTCTCATACTGGAAATATTCTCTGCCCCTGTAATCTCTCCTTCTAGTTGGATGTTTTTTTTTTTTTTTTTCCTGGAATCTCCATTTTAAGAAGGAGGCCCACCACAAAGATATCTTTATCGCCAGAGGGCTTTGTACCTTTCCAGGATACATTACTGACTCATTTCCACAGGAAATTCTCTATTATGCCCTTCTGATGATTAAATGCTACTCCCCTTCATTTCTCTTTTATATGTCATCTTCCCCCAATTAGAATGCAAGCTCCTTGAGGGCAGAATCCTTCTTCTTCTTCTTCTTCTTCTTCTTCTTCTTCTTCTTCTTCTTCTTCTTCTTCTTCTTCTTCTTCTTCTTCTTCTTCTTCTTCTTCTTCTTCT